>NW_006780574.1:235355-301279 GCF_000442215.2 Lipotes vexillifer
GGAATGTTATGAGAAATTGATTATTTTCACTTTTCACCTCTACCAAACTATGATTCATCCCTGTCTTGCCTATTTAATGGGGTAGATTTGAAGATCAGATGAGATAATGGATGAGCAAAGAGTTAAATGAAGGCAACTCAGTGGGATATATATATATATATATATATTTTTTTTTTTTGCGGTACATGGGCCTCTCACTGCTGTGGCCTCTCCCGTTGCGGAGCACAGGCTCCGGACGCGCAGGCCCAGCGGCCATGGCTCACGGGCCCAGCCGCTCCGCAGCACGTGGGATCCTCCCGGACCGGGGCACGAACCCACGTCCCCTGCACCGGCAGGTGGACTCCCAACCACTGCACCAGCAGGGAAGCCCTCAGTGGAATATTAATAGAAAACAGTTTCATTTTTTTTCTAATCACTGCTTTCAATCATGCTCTGTTTTGATGTCTCCTTTCCCTGTCTCTTAATGACGGCTACCATACTTTTTCTGGTCTCTGTGTTATTAATCCAATCTGGTTAAATATTCAAATCACACAACTTATTTAAAGCTTCACTGTTTTCTGTTTTGGGCCTTAGAGGCAGTTCTAGTACAACAGGAAAATTCCTAGTCAACATTTTGATTATATTTGTAAAAACAATGTTTTAGACTATTAGCACTGTGAAACTTGCAAAGTAGTCATTATTAAAGGTTGTATTTCCAATTCATGGGTTATTTTATGCTGAAGCTGAGAGAAGAAAGAACTTTTTATATTCGTAGCCAACAAGGAAAGTTAACTCTCTGCAAATGACTGTGGGAGCTAAAGGACTAAAACTGAAGTTAGTGTTTGCAAACAAGGTAGGAGAACTGCCAGCATCAGTCTAATCATTAATATTTTCCCTAAAAGTCTAGAACAGCTGTCAACATGGCAACTTCTCAACATTCAGAGGCCTGTAATGAGATGGCATCTAGTCAGAAGATTTAACTGCCAAGTCCTGATTTCTACTTTTGAGATGTGAAAGAATCTTGAGATTCTTTCACATCTCAAAAGTAGAAATCAGGACTTGGCAGTTAAAGGAGTTTGGAAGATAATTAGGATATTTATAAAAAATAGATTTCTGGTATAAGATGCCAGATTGTTAATGCTTTGTAACCAATGCCTTAGGATAATCAATGATAGTTGTTTCTACTGCATTTAAAAAAAAACACTATCATTTTGTGCTGTATTACACACTATAACATTTATTAGCCTATTTGTTGGTGTATTCCTATAAACACTGAAACCAGTATCTAACCAGTACATTGAATAGTAAATTGTTTCATTACTGAAAGAAAAAGTGGTTTAACTCACCCTAACCGTTTTCTACATGCAGATTGCCAATTTCTTCAGCTCGTTAGAAAAAGACTAAATTAATTTTCTAAATTTCTGTCTAGAATTAGATATCATAAGGGGCCAAGTTCTTTTGAGACAGGCTGAGAAAACACATTTATTTGAAAACTTTTTGCATACTTTAATTTTTATAAATACTTTTCTATAAAAAGAATAATCCCAATGTCAAGTTAACTGTTTAAATAAAAAATCCCTACACAATTGTTTTGCAGTATTTCTAACTTCCAAAAAGTTACTGGAATGTTTTTATGTTTCTTAAAGCATCTTTCTCTTCATGTGACAAATGTGTGATCATTGTTCTGGAAGGAATCAAAGAAAGATTTTTTGAGATAATTTCATTAGTAGACATGTTCAAAAATTAGAAAGCAGTACCTCTTATAGAGAAGATTGGCAACTTATATTTATCAAAATTTATTTCCACTGGCCATGGCTTTCTTTTCCAGTGAGTGAAAAACACTTATTCCTTCTGTACATCTCAAGAGAAACATTCTCAAAGTTCAGTGTTCTATTCCAGTGAATAAGCGAAATGAAACATACAAAAAATTGTATGTGTTGTATATATAATATTCAGTTGCAGTAACTCATAAGCTCACCAAAACTTTATAGCTATACCTTCTTTGTCCTTGGGAACCGGCATTGACAGTGCCCACGTCATCAAGAGCTTTTAAAGCAAAAATAAAAATTTCAACTTCATAATGAAAATCGATTAGTTTCATTTGGCATGCTAATGTTATTTCAACACAATTAATCCATATATACTATGTATGAAAATAAAGAAGTAATTACTATGAGGCCATTTTTCCCCCTCCCAGGGGAGAGAATACTATCTTAAACTACATAAGGAATCTCTGCTTTATTATATTCACGCCAAGAAGCATTACAGAAAGTATAAGACACAACTTACAAAAAAATGTGAATTTGGAGTAAAATAAGGGATACAAGAGCAGTGTGATGAAGTGGTATATTTTGTCCCTCATTTAACAGTCTGTGGGGTACAACTGATTGATTCATACCTTGGTACTCTGATTTGAAGTTTAAATTTGCAAAACCTGCCACCTAATCCCAGAAATGTATTCAAGGTGGATCAAAAGGTTTTTGGATGTTATATGTGCATTAAATATCATCTGATGACTAGGAATACTTGAAAATTCCTGGACAAGCATTAATCAAAGAGGTAATAGAATGAGGTCAGTTAATATCATTCTCATGTTACTGTTATTTTTAAAACAACTTTTGTATAAGGCCTTGAAATATTTTATTTAATCCTCACCATAAAGTTATGAGATAGGTAGGATTTTCTTCATTTTACCATTAAGGAAATAGAAGCTTAGAAAAGTTGCTAACTAAAGTTCAGCTTTCAGAACTACTATGACGAGGTAAATGTCATCATTCATTCTGTCTTTTTCTAATTCTAAACCCTGTGCTATCTATAGGTCAGGAAGGCTATACACCCTATAGTCTTTCACTTGATACAGGAATTAGGTTCCCCATCCAATACCTTGTTGTTTTGGAAATGCTCACCTTGTAAAAGCTGCCTTGAATATACAAGCACAAGAGATTTACTTGGATTTGTCAAAGACAAAATTCATAGATAATTTATGATCCCTGGGTGAAAGCTTGCTTTATTTTAAAGGGCCCTTCTTTTAGAATTATAGGATCCCAGAATGAAAAGAGCTTGTCATATAACTCTTGACAATTCTGATTGGGTAACTCTCGGTTGGTTTTAAGAAGTTATAAGTTCTTGTGTTTGATAGTGAAAACAACAAGCATCACAGTTTTTCCTCAAGATATAAAATTTTTAAGATGGCCAAGTAATTCATTGCTTAGCTCTTGGAATGCAAAGCATTTATAAATAAAAATCCTTTTTGATCCATGATACTTCCATGTCAGAAAGAAAATACGTTTCACTTTCCAGTTCCTCTTTGGGCTTAGCTTTATTTCCTGTGGCACAGATTAGTCCAGATAAATTTGCTTTGAGATATTTGACTCAGTGTCATTAACTTGATGTTTTATCCCATTTATCCTTTATTACTTAACAGTACTGCAACAAGAGGTGATGACTATTAGTACATAGAGAACTTGTTTTAGGTTTAATAAAGGTAGAGACATAGGCAGAGTTAACTTCTCTCTGGAAGCTTTGTGAAGTCCCTGGTATTATGTTATCATCTTTATATGATAAGAAATATTTCTGTTGCCTTTATTGTTTCCTAAATTCCAAAGCTAGAAATCAACAACGGCAACCAATTTTACTCTATAGATTTTGCCACTGTTCCTAAAACTCTATGTATATTCTGTTTTTTTGAAGTCCCCAAATGTTTCTGTTTTTTTGAAGTCCCCAAATGAAGTCCCCAAATGTTCCAATATTTCCAGCCAGCCAAGAAGTGATATTCTTTATCACCTGATGGACCAGGACTTCTTAAGCCAGAGAGTAGGTACCAGATCAATTCCTAGTAGGAAGTTGCCCTATTGTTTCCACATAAGAAAGGAAGTCCTTGTTCCTTAATAGTCAGCCTGTCAGATATAATTAAATATTGCCTTGACAAATGACATTTCAGGTCAGGTCATGGTTACTAACATTATGAAAAAAAAAAAAAGCAAAACACCCCACAAATGTACATTGCCATAAAAAGTACATTGATTTAGTAAAGGCATTTCACGACATTTGATCATTTTTCTGTGTAATTTAAAAGACAAAGCTAATATCAATATGTTATCTTTCCAACAGAATCAATATCCTCAATTCTTTTGATGAATCACTCTCTTATAATTTACCTTAATGTTTCGCATGAGATTATTTCCCCTCAGTTCTAGGGAACGAGTTAGGAAAATAAGAGTTTTTCCTTCCAGATTACATAGGTATAGCCTGCCGCATTGAGAGATAGTGATTGACTATGAAGAAAGCGATTAAAGATTTCCTAACATGCTCTTCAAAAAATATAATCTTATCCACAATCAGATTTCCCTTATCAATGCAATTCAATCTCAAAGAAATGTTCCTGTTCTGCTAGGTTTTATATCAATAGTCCCCTTTCTCAAAGTCATCTACTTCTGGACAAAAGGAGTCCTGATCTGTTCTCCTATTACAGTGTGACAGGTATATACTCATGGTGGCAAAATCAACTTAAACTAAAAATCCTATATCCATCAGTGTGTATTCTCTCCAGTATCAGTATTCAAGAGCACCTTACACAGTTCTGTACTAAGGCTGTTATTCTTTTGATGTTTCTCCAGAGGTCTCTATTTCTGATCTAAGACTTATAGTAGGAGCCTTTAGGCAAGTATGAGGGGAAAGGGGGACCACTTGGTGATAAAATTACATGGCTCTGCTTAAATTATTATAGTAAAAAAAATAGAATTGGGCACAGTGAATCCCCTATTGGAATATAATATGTAACTATTTTATAAAGATTTGGTCAATAATTATACCAATGGTAAGAACATATTATGTGGTATAATATGGTAGGTGCTAGAGATGTGTTAATCTCTAGCACCTACCAGCCCATCCAGGAAAGTGTTTGTTACCATCCTAATTGGAGTTTACAAAAGAAGCAGATATGTTTTTCATTGACAGGGGTGTATAAGTAACAATTTTTTTGGTCATTCAGTTCATTTAATTTTCTCTTTTTATGAATGTTAATGTCCTTAGAAGTTGTTATGCAATCAAATATTACTTCCTAATTAACTCAATTTAATATTCATACAAGGTCTTTAACTTAAGTGAGGGTGTGGAACTTTAAGTTGACATTACAGAGTAACACAATCACTCTTGATAATAAAAGGTTGAAGAGAGGTGAGGTTTAAAAATTTACGCATCTAGTGTAGTGGATTGAGTCCAAGAGTGTAACATTAGCTAAAGTTCAAATGAATAAATCTTTTCAAAAGACCTAAGTTATGACAATTCCATTTGGTTGAACCTGTGTTTGTACTCTTGGAATTTTAAATATTTTATGGAAACAATGTTAATTCATTTGACACATAAAACCAAATTAGGAAAATCAAAATAATAAATGCTTCATAAAAGTAAAGCTTTTTTCACTCAGCATAATTTTGAGATTCATTTATGATGTTGCATTTATCAAAAGTCAATACCTTTTTATCACTGAGTAGTACATCATAGTTCAGATATACCATAATTTGTTCATTCTTGCACCTGTTGATGAACATTTGGGTAACAGTTTTAGCTACTATAGGTAAAGATGCTATAAGTATTTGCATTAAAATCTTCAGACGTACATTTTCTTTTCTCTTGGGTAAATACCTTTAAGTGGAAGGGCTGGATATTTACCTTTTTAAAAAACTGCACAACTGTCTTCAAAAGTGGATGTACCATTTATTCTGCTTATTCTTTAATGTCTCTTCACAGTATTTATTGTTATCATGTACAGGTCTTTGACATATTTCACACAGTCAATTCATATTTTTCTACACTTTTCAATGGTGCTGTTTTTAAATTATAATTTCCAGTTGTTAGTTGCTAGTATATAGACATATTGTAGAAATGTAATTTGCATATTGATATTGTGTCCCTCAACCTTGCTAAACTCAATTACTTCTAGTATTTTTTTGGTAGATTCCATTGGATTTTCTATGTAGGCAACCCTGTCATCTCCAAATTATTATTCCTTTTTAATCTGGATCTTTTAATTCTTTTCTTATCTAAAGCCACTGACTAGAGTTTCAAGTCTTATGTTGAACAAAAGTAATGAGTACAGATTACTGTCTTGTCTTGTTCTTGCTCTTACTAGGAAAGCATTCAGTCTTTCACCAGTAAGTATTGATACATTACCTGTAGGGTTTTTTATAGATACCCATTCAGGCTGAAGTGTCTTCCTTCCATTCCTAGTTTGCTGAGAGTTTTTATTAGTAGTGGATGTTAGATTTTGTCAAATGACTTTTTCCCTATTGAGATGATTTACTTTGCTAATATGGATAATTATACTGATTTATAATCAAATATTAAACTAACTCTGCATTATTGGAATAAACACCACCATTTGGTTATGACATATTTATCTTTTAATATATTGTTGGATTTGATTTGTTAAATTTTGGTTACAATTTGTGCATCTGTGTTTGTGAGGGATTTGTAGTGTCCCTTTATTGCAACATCTTTAACTGGTTTCTCATCAGGGTGTCCCTGACCTCATAGAATGAGTTGAAAGTACTTCCTCCTCTTTATTTTGTTTTAATTGGTATATTTACTTCATTAATTACTTGGTAGAATTTACCATTGTAGCCTGCATCCTGGAACTTTCTTTATGAGAATGTTTTATTTACAGTTATAATTTTTATACATTTAGAGCTATTCAATTACCTATGTTTTTTTGAGTTGCTTTGGTAATTTGTGTTTTTTGAGGAATTTGTCATTTTTCATCTAAGTTGTCAAATTTATTGACATAAAGCTGTTCATAATTATCCCTTATCCTTTTACTGTCTATAGAGTGTATAGTCATGTCATTTTTCCCATTCCTAATGTTGGGTATTTGCATCATCTCTCTTTTTATTCAGTCAGGGTAGGGTTTAATCCACTTTATTTGTTTTTTCAAAGAATCAGCTTTTTGTGTTATTGATTTTTCTCTATTATCTTTCTGTGTTCTATTTCATTGATTTTTACTTCTACCTTTATAATTTTTTTTTTATGCTCATTTGTGTTTAATTTTCTTTTTGTAAGTTTTAAGGTGGAAGCTGAGGTCGTTGGTTTCAGACTTTCCTTCCTATTATAGGTATTTAGTGCCAAAGTTTTTCCCTAAAATTAGTGGGATTCCATTCTATTTTTTTTACTTTTTTTTTTATTATGTTCAAATACTTTTTATACTCACTTTTAATTTCTTCTTTGATCCATGGGTGATTTAAAATGTATTTAGTTTTCAAATATTAGGGGATTTTCTTAGAGATTTCATTTTTGTTATTGATTTCTAAATTAATTCCATTGTGGTCAGAGAAGATTCTTGTATTACTTGATTCCTTTTAAATGTATGTTTTATGTTCTTTTATAACCCAGTATATGGCCTATCTTAGTAAATATCCATATGCTAAGTGTCTGTTTTAGATTTGAGAAGAACAGTGTTGTTGGTTTGATGTTCCATAAACATCAATAAGGTCAAATTTGTTGATTGTTGTTGTTGAAGTTTACAACATCCTTACTGATTTTCTGTCTACTTGGTCTATCAATTATTGAGAGAGGGGTATTAAAATCCCTGACTAAAATTATCGACTTATCTGTTTCTCCTTGCAGTTGTATCAGTTTTTGCTTCATGTAATTTAAATCTCTGCTATTAGGTGCATAAATATTTGGTATTATTAAATTTCCTTGAGGAGCTGATTTTTATATCATTTATTGGCTTATAAGCAATAATTCTTTGGTTATTTTAGTGTTTAATTTAATATTCATATTATACCTATTTAACTTATTGCAGATGTACCTTCAAATTATATTATACCACTTCATGTGTAGTTTAAATACACAATAGTGAACTTCTCTCTCAGATTTATCATATTGTCATGTATTTTACTTTTATATATGTTATGTACCCCTAATATGTTACTATTTCTGTTAAAATTGTCAATTGTCTTTTAAAGAGTTTTAAATAATGATAAGAACATATATTTCTCTTGTAGTTATAATTTCTTGTGCTTTTCTTTCCTTTGGGTAGATTCAGACTTCTGACTCCTATCATTTTCCTTCTGCCTGAAGGACATTCTTTAACATGTTTTTGTTAATGCTGGTGATGAATTATTTTAGCCTCCATATGTCTGAAAACATCTCTTTTTTCTGATTGTTTTAGAAAGATATTTTTGTGAATATAGATTTCTAAGTTGACAGGTTTTTCTTCCCCCCTTTTAGTACTTTTGCAATATTCTTCCACTGTCTCATTGCTTGCATTAATTCCAGTGGGAAATCTGATGTTATTATATTTTCTCCTCTGTTCGCAATATGTCTTTTTTCCTCTGGTTGCTTTCTTTCTTCTTCCTTTTTTTCCTTTCTTTTTTTGAGACAAAATTCATCTCTGGCTGCTTTTACAATTTTCTCTTATCACTGGCTTTGAGAAATTTGATTATGATATGCCTTTTGTTCTTTCTTTCATGTTACTTATATTTAAGGTTGTTACACTTTTTGAATGGTTTTTAATTTCCTTCAAATTTGTAAAATTTTAGGCCATTAAAAAAATGTATTTGTCTATCCCTCCACCCTGGGGGAATACCAATTACCCATATATTGAGCCATCTGAAGTTATCTGATTGCTCACTAATGCTCTTTCTTTTTTTCCCCCCGTGTTTCCTTTTTGAATAGTTTCTATTCTTATGCCTTTAAATTCATTAATCTTTTTTTTCTGCCATGTCTAAACTCCTGTTAATACCAACTGATGTATTTTCCATCTGACATATTGTAGTTTTTAATCTCTAAAAGTTTGATTTGGGTCTTAAAAATATTTTTCCTATGTCTACTTACCTCCTTGCTAATTCTAACATCTCTGTCAGTTCTGGGTCACTTTTGATTCTTTTTCTCACTATGAGTCAGGGTTTTCCTGCCTGATAATTTTGATTGGATGCCAGGCATTGTGAATTTTACTTTGTTAAGTGCTGACTATTTTTGTATTTCCTTAAGTCTCTTTAAGCTTTGTTCTGGGATGCAGTTTATAACTCGAAAGCAGTTTGATCCATTTGTTTCTTACATTTATGATTGTTCATTGAGTCTGGAGCAAGGTTCCTTTTAGGACTAATTATTCCCCACTACTGAGATAAGACCTGAAGTACTCAACCCAATGCTGTGAATTAGGAGCTTTCCAGTCTGGCTGGTGGGAATGGGTATATCTGGCCCCATATGAGCACCATACAATGTTCCCTCTAGTCCTTTTGGATGATTCTTTCTCAGGCCTTGGTTAGTTTCCTCACATGTACATGTCCTCTGCTGAGGACTTAAAGAAAACTCCCTGAAGATCTGTGGGGTTCTCTGTGCATCTCTGTCTTCTCAGGTATGAAATCTAGCTACCTTTTTCTTCCTGGATTATCAGTCTGTCTATTCAAGGAGTCAGCTGGCCTCCACCTCAGTTTTCCTTCCCTGAACTATGGCCTGGAAATTCTTTAAAGGCAGTAGATGGGGGCAAAAATAGTGCTCATGTCATTTGCTTCTCATCTCTCGGCAATTATTGTCCTTTATCACCTAATATTTATTTGCCTATTTTGTCTATTTGTATTTCTTTGTTTCAAGCAGATGGGTAAATACCGTTTGTTATTTTTTAAAATTTATTTTACTTCAATTTGTCTAGAAGTGAAAATAGTCTTCAAATTGTAAAAGATATTTTAATTTATAAACCTAACCTCCAGCTGTAGACAAAAGTATCCATCTTGTTTTCTCAGAAAATGTTTCACACTTAGACATTGGAAGGATTTAATCAAACTCTTTAACAAGCTAAGAAACTTTCAGGTGAGGTGGTGTTCCCTTGCAGGATAGAAACCATATTCTTTCAATCTGGGCCCCAGAGTGAAATCTGAGTCCAAATAAAGAATTTTTAATTTAGGTATCTCCAGGTTGAGGAATCTATAAGTAGAGTTCAGTTTCATATATTGTGTTTTCTGTTTCTATAGCATTGACTAGTCAGTTTGTTGTGAGTAAACCTAGGAGCTTGACGCCAACCTTTAACACTGGTCTCAAAATTTCTCACATTTTCCTTAGCACTTTTGTATTTCTTCAGTAGGTATAGAGAAGAAACATGCACTCAAACGCTCCAGATTTTACAGATAGTAATTA
Source organism: Lipotes vexillifer (assembly GCF_000442215.2). NCBI lineage: Eukaryota > Metazoa > Chordata > Mammalia > Artiodactyla > Lipotidae > Lipotes > Lipotes vexillifer. The sequence goes on from NW_006780574.1 coordinate 245,469, forward strand.
AAAGGAACTTGTCAAAGAAATTGCAAAAAGCACAGTTGCCCACTCCAACACACAATCAGGCTTATTTACTCTGTTATACAAAGCAAGAAATACCTTTTAGAAACTAGAACTCTTGGTATTTTAAACCATAAAAAAACGGTGTTAATTATTTAAATTTTGCTTGTAATTCTTCATGTTAGATAATGGATTTGTCTATAGGAATTAGATACCACAATAACGTACGGTTTCTCAGCCTTAGCATTGTTGCCATTTTGAACCAGGTAATTCTTTGTTTTGTGGGATCCTGTGGATCAAATGATGTTTGACAGCATCCCTAGGCTCTACATCCTAGGTTCCAGTAGCATCTCCTCCTCCCTCAAGTTGTGACAACAAATCATATTCTCTATATTGCCAAATGTGCCTGGGGGTGGGAGAGGGCCCCAAAATTTCCTCTGTTTGGGAACCATTGCTATAGTGCAACACACCTAATACATTCCAGTCATCAGTAATTTCCAAACTATTTCTAAAAAGGTAGCCATAGGTATGAAGGGGCTACTATTACAAATAGTCCATTAATTATAAAAGGCTAGTTACTTTATTATCATAAAGAGGGCTAGGAAAATGAAAGTATAATACACTAAAGCTTCTGATATTTAGCAAAAGCAGTTCTAAAAAGGAATTTCATAGACATAAATGACTACATTAAAAAAAAAATAAAGATCTCAAATAAATGACCAAATTGTATACCTCAAGGAACTAGAAAAAGAATAAAGTAAGCCTAAACTTAGCAGAAGGAAGGAAATAACAAAGATGAGAATGGAAATAAATGAAATAGAGGCCAAAAAGACAATAGAAGAGATCAGTGACACTAAGAGCTTTTTTTAAAAGATAAACAAAATAGACAAATCTTTAGCTAGAATTACCAAGAAAAAAATAGAGAGAAGACTGAAATAAATAAAATTAAGTATGAAAGAGGAGACATTCCACCTGATATCACAGAAATACAAGGGATCATGAGGCTACTATGAACAATTATATGTAAACAAATTGGGTAATGTAGAAAAATGGGTATATTCTTAGAAACATACCATCTATCAAGACTGAATCATGAAGAAATAGATAATATGAACAGACTAATAACTAGTAAGGAGATTGAATCAGTAATAAAAAATCTTCCCCAAAATAAAGTCCTGAAACAGATGGCTTCACTGGTGAATTCTGCCAAACATTCAGAGAATTCTTACCAATTCTTCTCAAACTCTTCCAAAAATTAGAAGAGGAGGGAACACTTGCAAAGTCATTTTATGAAGCCAGTATTACCCTGATACTGCATCCAGCCAAGGATACTACAAAAGAAGAAAATTACAGGCCTTGTTGAAGCTAGATGCAAAAAATTCTCAAAAAAGTTTAGCAAACTAAATTCAACAGTACATAAAAGGATTATACACCACGACCAAGCAGAATTTATTTCAAGAATGAAAGGATGGTTCAACATCTTCAAATCAGTCACTGTAATGTGCCACATTAACCCAAAATGAAGGATAAAAATCATATGATCATTTCAATAGATGCAGAAAAAATATTTGACAAAATTCAGCATCCATTCTTGATAAAAGCTCTCAGGAAACTGGGTATAGAGGGAACGTATCTTAACATAATAAAGGCCATATATGAAAAGCCTACAGTTAACATCACACTCTTTGGTGAAAAAATAGTGATTATTTCCTATAAGATAAGGAACAAGACAAGGATGCCCATCCTTGTCACTTTTATTCAATGTGGTAGTGGAAGTCCTATCCAGAACAATTAAGTGAGAAAAGAAATAAAAGGCATCCAGATCAGAAAGAAAAAAGTAAAACTGTCTCTCTTTGCAGATCATATGATGTTATATATAGAAAACCCTAAAAATTCCACCAAAAATCTGTTAGAACTACTACATGAATTCAGTAAGGTTGCAGAATACAAAATTAATATAAAAAAATCAGTTGCATTTCTATAGAGTAATAACAAACTATCAGAATAATACACTAAAAAAAATGTACAATTGCATCAAAAAGAATAAAATACCTATAAATAAACTTAACCCAGAAGGTGAAAGGCCTATATACTGAGAACTGTAAGACATTGATGGAAGAAATTGAAAAAGGTACAAATAAATGGAAAGATGTTCTAGGCTTGTGGATTGGAAGAATCAATATTGTTAAAATGTTCATACTACCCCCCAAAATCAACAGATTCAATGCAATCCCTATTAAAATTTCAATGACATTTTTCACTGAAATAGAAAAAAGAAATTCTAAAATTTATATGGAACTACAAAAGACCCTGAGTAACCAAAGTAATTTTGAGAAAGAAGAACAAAGCTGGAGGTCTGATACTTTCTGATTTTAGATTATATCACAAAGCTATAGTAAACAAAACAGTGTGGTACTGGCACAAAAACAGACACATAGAGCAATGGAACAGAGTAGAAAGCCCAGAAATAAACCCACAAATATATGTCAATTAGTTTATGACAAATGAGCCAAGAAAAAGCAATGGAAAAGGACAATCTCTTCAATAAATGGTCTTTGGAAATAAATGGAAAACTGGACAGCCACATGCAAAAGAATGAAACAGGACCACTATCTTATACCATACACAAAACTCAAATGAATTGAAGATTTGAAATAAGATCTGAAACCATAAAAGTCCTAGAAGAAAACTTAGGGGATTAAACTCTGAGACATCAGTCTTGGCAATGATTTTTTTGGGTTTGACACCAAAAGCAAAAGCAGCAAAAGAAAGAGTAAATAAGTGGGAGCACATCAAATTAAAAAGCTTCTGTACTACAAAGGAAACCATCAACAAAATGAAAAGGCAACCTACAATATGGGAGAAGATATGTGCAAATTGTTTATGTTAAAGAGGTTAATATTTAAAATACATAAAGAAGTCATGCAACTTAGCCAAAAAAGAAAAAACAAATCCAATTTAAAAAATGGGAAGAGGACCTGAATAGAGATTGTTCCAAAGAAGATTTACAAGTGGCCAACAGATACGTGAAAAGGTGCCCAACATCACTAATTATCAGGGAAATACAAATCAAAACCACAATAAGATAGTGCCTCACACTTGTTAGAATGGCTGTAATCAAAAAGATAAGTGATAAGTATTGACAAGGAAGTGGGAAAAATGGAACCCTTGTGCACTATTGGCAAGAATGTCAATTGGTGGAGCACTATTTTAAAAAGTATGGAAGTTCCTTTAAAAATTAAAAATAGAACTACCATATGATCTAGCTATTCCACTTCTGGGTATATATCCAAGTGAAATTAAATTATCTCAAAGTGATATTTGTAATCCAATATTCAATTGCAGAATTATTGACAATAGCCAAGACATGGAAGCAGCCTAAGTGTGCATTAGTTGGAACAAATGATTGGCTAAAGAAAATGTGACACATACACACACACACACACACCCCACAATGGGATATTATCTAGCCATAAAAAAGGAGAAAATCCTGCCATTTGCAACAAGGTGGATGAAACTTGAGGGCATCATTCTAAGTGAAATAAGTCAGAGAAAAACAGATACTCTCATGTGGAGAGTATGATCACATACGTGGAATCTAAAAAAACCTGAACTCATAAAGATAGAGAACAGATTGGTGGTTACCAGAGATGAGGGGTTTGGAGTTGAGGGAATGATTGAAGGTGGTCAAAAGGTACAAACTCCCAGTTACAAGATAAATAATTTCTGGGAATGTACTGTACAGCATGGTGACTATAGGTAAAATATTATATATTTTAAAGTTTCTAAGTGAACTGTTCTTAAACAGTTCTAAGTGAACTGTTCTTAACTGTTCTTAAAAGTTCTCATCATAAGGGAAAATATTGTAACTGTGGTGATGGATGTTAACTAAACTAATTGTGGTAATCATTTTGCAATATACACATATATCAAATCATTATGCTGTACACCTTATACAAAGTTTTATATCATTTATATCTCCATAAAACTGGAAAAAGTAAAATGGGCTAGGGTCATTTCTAACTTACCTACACACAGAAAAATTAGTAGTCTCAGACAACTTACCCAAGGGTCAAAGCAGGAAAACTCCTACAGTGAAAACAAAGATAAAACAACTACAAAATAAACTTATAACCAAATAAAATTAATATCAGTTGTTTAGGGTATGACTTGGGCAAATTTCTCAAACATCTGGTAAAGACTGGCCTACATTATCCATAATGCTCTAGACCTTATACCTCTGTGCTGAAGATGTGGGTATCTCCCTCACTGGTGATTTCTTGGAATTCTAAAGGGATATAACACAGAGTAAAGCTAGACACACTAGTGGAAAAGACAATATGGCCACTAAAATAATCGAAAAGACTGTGAACTGGAAAAAAATTTTTAAAAATTGATCAAGAGAAAGCAAGAGATCTACTACCAAACTTTGAGACTCAGCTGGAAACCAGGGCTGTGCAAAACGGTTGTATGAAATGAACATTGACAATAGAAGTCAGTTGATAAATTCTTAAGAGCTTCTAAGCTTGACCTCACATAACTAATTTAAAAAAAACCTTTTTATTAGTGGGTTAAGTTTTTATTCCCTCATTTAAAAATACAATGAAAGAGCTGCTTGTAAATTTACAATAGCCAGGACATGGAAGCAACCTAAGTGTCCAACAGATGAATGGATAAAGATGTGGCACATATATACAATGGAATATTACTCAGCCATAAAAAGAAACGAAATTGAGTTATTTGTAGTGAGGTGGATGGACCTAGAGTCTGTCATACAGAGTGAAGTAAGTCAGAAAGAGAAAAACAAATACCGTATGCTAACACATATATATGGAATCTAAAAAAAAAAAAAAAAAAAACGGTCATGAAGAGCCTAGGGGCAAGACGGGAATAAAGACACAGACCTACTAGAGAATGGACTTGAGGATATGGGGAGGGGGAAGGGTAAGCTGGGAAAAAGTGAGAGTGGCATGGACATATGTACACTATCAAATATAAAATAGATAGCTAGTGCGAAGCAGCCGCATAGCACAGGGAGATCAGCTTGGTGCTTTGTGACCACCTAGAGGGGTGGGATAGGGAGGGTGGGAGGGAAGGAGACACAAGAGGGAAGAGATATGGGAACATATGTATATGTATAACTGATTCACTATGTTATAAAGCAGAAACTAACACACCATTGTAAAGCAATTATACTCCAATAAAGATGTTAAAAAAAATACAATGAAAGAGTAGTATTTCTTGAGGTGCTAGGATTTTTGAAATGTAGATCTTTTGGAAATATTCATACTTGGAAAGTGGAAAAATGAGCAAGGTTTTAATGACAAAGTAGATGCTATATGGAGAGATTCAAATGTACTTTATGAGACTTCCCTGGTGGCGCAGTGGTTAAGAATCCACCTGCCCGTGAAGGGGACACGGGTTTGAGCCCTGGCCCGCGAAGATCCCACGTGCCGTGGAGCAACTAAGCCCGTGCACCACAACTACTGAGCTGGCACTCTAGAGCCCGCGAGCCACAACTACTGAGCCCATGTGCCGCAGCTACTGAAGCCTATGCGCCTAGAGCCCGTGCTCTGCAGCAAGAGAAGCCACCGCAATGAGAAGCCTGCACACTGCAACGAATAGTAGCCCCCGTTCACCACAACTAGAGAAAAACCCGCAGGCAGCAACAAAGGCCCAACACAGCCAAAAATAAATAAATGAATAAATAAATTTATTTTAAAAATGTACTTTATGGGCTTAATCAAATTTGTGTAGCCATCATCTACTTTCCCAAAATTTAAGAAGTCCAGGAGTGTAGATTTTATATCAATGAAACAAAACAAAACAAAACAAACAAAAATGGAGACCTTTTTTTTTTTTTTGCGGTATGAGGGCCTCTCACTGTTGTGGCCTCTCCTGCTGCGGAGCACAGGCTCCGGACACGCAGGCTCAGTGGCCATGGCTCACAGGCCCAGCCGCTCCACGGCATGTGGGATCTTCCCGGACCGGGGCACGAACCCGTGTCCCCTGCATCAGCAGGTGGACTCTCAACCACTGAGCCACCAGGGAAGCCCCGGGAGACCTTTTTTATACTGATTTAAATTCTATATTGTACCATTACATCAGCTAACTAGCTGTCAGTTGAGAAGTACATCCATATATTATTTGATAATGCTCTCTAAAAAAAACCTACCTTAAATATACTTTTCTATTTTCCTTTCTATTTTCTCTATTTTTTTCCCTTTTCCACTGAAATCTCTGTAATATCATATAGTCAAGAGTTGTAATTATTTAGTCAAAACATGACATTAAAAATGTCTGGTAAGATTTTCAATATACTTTGACCTCAAAACTGGATGTGTTTTATTATTGTGCCTAGCAGGGAATGGGTAAATGCCTCCAGTGTTCATAAATTTTAAGAAAACAAATATAAAGAAAGATACGAGCATGTGTATATTAAGATAAAGCACACTGGTTGTAACTACCATTAAATATTCAAAGGTACAATTATGAAATACCAGATTTTAGCAGTAGAAGAGAATTCAAAATTCAAGGGATTTAATCCTTAAATGTTTAATGTTAACTGAACAAATGAATTATATTACTAGTTACCTCTAGTTAATAAATAAAGTGTATAGGAAATTTTGAAAAATCTACAGCCATTGAAAAGAAAAAGGAATTTATTTTTCTAACTCAAAATGAAAACACAACTTTATATCTTTAAGAATAAATGCAGCCTGGTAGTTAAAGGTTAAATAAATTTTTAGTGGCATTTATGAAATTTTACATATGCTTTCTCACCTTATGATTTCACATAAACAAATGTTTTGTTCACCCCGTGTCCATTACCTTTTCTTCCAATAATGGACACCGAATATTTTTGTGGGGGGAAAACGCTTATATAAATACAGTATAGATTTGGATGGGAATAACTTTAATCCCATTTTATCCAGGATTTACTTGGGTAATTCTAATCTAATCTAATCAGAATATTCCATCACACTAGGCATAATGGTTTAGGAAATTGTATGATTCAATGTAGGTCAGTGATTATAAACACTCATTTGGAAAATATTATTAACTAATGCTTTAACGTATATGTACTAAGCATTCTTTTAAGAGGTTTAGAGAGATGAACTAATCCTTCAAATATCCTAGGTGATAGGGATCAGTGCTATCCTTTTCACAGATGAAGGAATTAAGACACTTTAGAGATTGTGAAGCTCACCGCATGCCCAGGGTCAGAATTGAGATCTGAAACTAAGTCTGACTCACCAGAATGATAATATCTTAAAAGCCATGTAGTGCTGGACCAGTTGGAGGACGGTTCTCTGTGGATGTGGGAATTAGGATAAAAGCATGGAGCTGTCAGGAGCCACCATGTAGAGTCTGAGATGGGTCAATACGGAGGAAAACAGGAGAGTAGTGAAGAGAAAAAGAGAGTGGATCCCAGATTCCTTCCAATGATACATCAATAACATGAGCTTTGTATGCAATTATGCAAGAAGCCAGCTCTCACTTTGGAATTTCACTTAGTGAGACACTAAATTTTCTCTCTTCATTTCATTTCATATCATTTCATTTTGCCACTTTAAATTGGGATTCTCTACTTGAAACCAGAGTTTTGACTAATACACCCAGTAACAACTTTCCTCAATTCTAGAAAGCCCTTGTTTCAGTATTGGATTATCTCCGGTGAGCCACTCTTTTGCATAACAGTGAAGTCAAAATTTCTCCCATATTCTTGGATTTATACTGTATCTTCTTACTCTTATGGTTTTCACACCACCAACAGATATGCCCCTGTAAATAGTAAAGCTCTCTTTTCAACTCTGTGGCACAGAACTGAACTCATTTTTCTTAATATTTGGGAAGTAGGCATTCTGCATAGTTTTATTAACAGTGAGCTTTTTATCTTCTGCCCTCCAGACCAGCTGTAGGCCTAAACATTTCATGAGACATGAGAGAGCTTCATTTTCTCTACTTAAACTATACTCAGTAAAGAAAATGAAGGCAATCTTAATAAGTGAATGTATGAATAGAACAGTCTTTATTTTTTTTTTAATTGGAGGATTGAAAAACACAGAGTAAACTTTGAGAACACAATTAAAACCACATATCCCAAATATAGAATTGGTTTCAATCAACTGGGCATTTGCTATCAGCAATCAGATCCAGTGCGATATTCAAAATTTTTAATGACATTTAGGTTGAGCCATGACTCGTCAGGCAGCACTCATCAGGCCCACAAAAGCTCCATTCTTTGTGTAGGTTAATATGCAAATAATATTTGTGTGTATATATGTATATATGTGTATATATATATATATATATATATATATATATCCTTTTGAGAATTATTCCTAGTTACTACATCTTATAAATTTGTAAAAACTCAGTTTAATGCAAAAGAGCTGTTAGATATGAAACAGTGTTATAACAATATCCACCTAATAAAATATCCCTTTGGGTGTTTTCCAGGTATATTGGTTAAAAGCCTAGCTTTGAAACTTGAAACTTGGGTTCAAATCCCAACATTGATCCTTATTAGTTGTTGTTGTATAAAATATTATTTTGTGAACAATATATTTTAAAATATTGGAGGAGCAAGACATTTAGCCTTTTTTTTTTTTTAACCTTCAATGAATGTTTCAATTTTAAGGCAGGCAGTTCCTGGAAGCCTTTACATCTTGCCTGCAAGAAGCACAGCTTCAAATCTTATCAAGGGATCAGAAATTCTGGTAAGCTGGTTGGTTCTTTTAAGTCCAGGAAGTGGCACAGTTCTGACCAGTATTCCAGGAATGATGACATATATGCAGCAGTTCTGAGAACCTACAGAGATGTGGGCACTTTTCTCCCTTCTGTAACTAACATATAACCTAATTTCCTAATGCTAAGTCTATTAGGCTGACGTGCCTTATATCTTCTGCATGATTCTTTAAAACTGAATTTGGCAAAGCATTTAAAATTAAAACAATGGGGAAAATATTCCATGACAGAGAAATTGACAAGCTTATACAATAAATCTTTTTCACCTTTCATTTCATATGGTTTCAAAGCTGGCCTAATTTAATATTCATAGTAGATTTTTTTTTTCAAATAATGAAAAAGTGCCATTTTAGTTAGCATCATTATTTAGATGTAGCAGTTTGTAGCATTTCATAATTTAATAATCTCTGCTTTCAGCTGGAGGGAAAAAAAGTATCCATAGAATCAAATATCAGGTAAAAATGCATTTTGCATTTTATTTTAATTCATAAATTTATATGAACTTTTCCATCATCATATCACATACCTCTCCTTTAATTTACCTTTGATAGAAGTCCTGCTACTCTGAAATTCTAAATCAAGTTCAACCCATATATCTTTCCTTTCCCTAATTGGCAGTTTCAGGGCGTTAAAAATTTAAATTATATAGTTGATTATTTGGTAGATTCATTACATATCCAGCATCTCAGTATGTGTGTTGCCTGGCACATAGTAGAAACTTATTAAATTGTTTGACTGAATGATATTAGAAGATATTAAAGTGGGAAGGAAATGAAATTTAAAGTCCCTTGCCTTTAAGTAAACAAAGCTCTCTTTTAAAGATGAGGAAATTGAGAATAGAAAATAGTTTCTTTTGTACAGATTAATTTCTTCTTTACTAAAATTCATTACCACTATGTAATTTAGTAATCTCAGATGTTTATATGCAAACTTTGAAACAGTTGTATTAATGAAAGTGAACCTTGAAGATTCAAAATGAGTACAATCAACATTTGTCTAGTTCATTAAGGACCTGAATCGATATCTGTGGCCTATTTTATTCTACCTTCCAGTTAATCCTCTCTTAAGCTCTTATCAGTATGCCCTGCACACAGACACATACCATAAGTTGACAGAATAACCATATGCCTAGAGCTTTGTACAAACTTAAATATATAGCACATATTCTTTTATATTTTAAAATAGTACCTTGATGGATTCTAAATGAATTTATTGGGTGGCCCCATGGTTCCATTTGATCTTAACTTTATCAGTAATAATGAATAGGGTCCACTATCCATTATCTGCACAAGTTGTACACTGTAGTAATGAACTATGCCAAACATAATTCAGAAATCATTTCTGTTTGTATGTGGGAAGTATTATGTGATGTTTTTGGAGTAAATTTCCCTCCTTAATAATGTTTTGCTTTGGGTAATTACTTCGCATTCCCTGAGCACACATCAACTGACAGTGGGGGATAAAGCCCTGAAGTATTCTGGGAAAATGTTTTAAAATTCTGCAGCTCAGCTGCATGCAGGTACTCAACTCTTGTATGTGACCTGGGAAAATGCCAAGGAATATAGTACTGTCTGGAGTATTATTCAGTCTCGGTGATCAAATCTTGTCCCTCAAAAATAACGGCATATGTTTCTAATTTAACTCGGTTAATCTGTTCTCATCATACCAGTTTTATAAAGGAGATTCATTAAACTAGATAGCTTAATGAAGGAAACTTAAGAGCAAGTGGAGGTTCCATTTATTGCTTGTTCTGTCAAGTCTGTGTCTGTGTGTGTGTGTAGATAGATAGTAACTTAAAGTTATTTTAGTGTATTTCTCCCCACAACAGTATGTCTTCTTTGTTTATTATTTTTTTGGCTGAAAACGCACCCTTTCACAAGCATTATATATAATTGAAAATGATACCTGGAACATTCTTGGTGCTCAGTGTTCAAGGAAATAAATCCTAAGGACATTTGCACTATATAGATAAAATCCAACTGTGTTCTACGGCAAATGTTTCCATGATGTGTGCTAACAAGTACATATTTCTATTAAATTTTTTAAAGATTTGGTTTGGATTATATTAATGAATGAGAGGTTTCCACTAAAAATGTGCAATTCTTTGTATATTTTTCTTTCACTATTAATCTATCTCCTCAGAGAGAAATCTCCCTCACTTCATCCCCCTCTCTGCCACACACACACACACACACACACACACACACACACACACACACACACCTTTAGGCATTAGGTGAGTATTTGAAATACAATCTTCAGTTTCTTTATTTTGGAGTATCAAAATGCATATTGATTGTAGTTAGTGACAGCATTTGTGTTTTAATGTTAAAATTCCTAATCTTACCCTTGAAGACACTGCAGGGGCAAACATATATACCTTGGATTTATGAAGTGTGGTTTCTTTAGCTATAGTTTGCATGAATGTTAATATCCCATATAGCCAAGACATGATAGTGAATTAAATATAATAATGTAGAATATGAATAGTACAGAATGTACCACAGATCTAGCCTGTGATAGATTTATAAAAATGTTTCTCTCACAGTTGCTTGTTTTTTATTAGTTATTTTCAATATGATAACTCCTCTTTTCCTAAAGGTAAATAATGATATGTACTTCACTTCTTCCTGTTTGCAATATACTTTATTTAGGAACTTTTTTTCTTTCTTTTTTCTCTTCAGTGTAGTGAATTCAAGCCAGGCCTAGTAAACCCCCTAAGAGACAGAGTAGGCTCCAAAGAGAAAGCTGTATTTAATCTGAGCTCTGAAGAGCTGTTATAGTTAACCAGGTATCGGGCATTTGAATGAGGGATTTCCTGGTAGAGAATGTTAAATGCAAATACACAGAAAGGCCAGAGAGATAGGGTAGCAGAGATACATAATGGGGTGGGGGAAGAGGGAAGGAAGGAAGGAGATATAGAGAAAAAGAAAGAGAAAGGGAAGAAGACATTTGAAACAACTTTGAGTAGTTTAATGTGGCCCAAGCATAGCACTCAAAGGGGAAATTGGCTAGGAAAACATACTAGACAGGAAACCAGGGGCCAGCTGGTGGCGGGTCTTGGTCTTCTATGCCAGGTAAGGAGATTAGATTTTATTTTGTGAGAGGTGCCATCAAAGACTTTTAGGTGGAAAGTTACATAATGAGATTTTATTTTTATTTATTATTATTTAAAAATCTTTTTTAAAACTTTCTTTTTTAATTAAAGTCCATAGTTTACATTAGGGTTTGCTTTTCATATTGTACATTCTATGGATTTTGATAAATGCATAATACCATGTGTCCCCCATTATTTTTTTTCTAATTGAAATATAGTTGATAACAAAGTTATATAAGTTACAGGTATATAACATAGTGATTTATAATTTTTAAAGTTTATACTCCATTTATAGTTATTATAAAATACTGGTCATAATCCCTGTGCTGTGCAATATATCCTTGTGGCTTATCTATTTTTTATATAGTAGTTTGTACTTCTTAATTCCTTACCCCTACCTGTTTCTCCCCTCTTCCCTCTCCCCACTGGTAACCAGTAGTTTGTTTTCTGTAACTGTGAGTCTGCTTCTTTTTTGTTATATTCACTAGTTTGTTTTATATTTTAGATTCCACACTTAAGTGATATGATACAGTATTTGTCTTTCTCTGTCTGACTTATTTCACGTAGCTTAATACCCTCCAAGTCCATCCATGTTTTTGCAGATGGCAAAATTTCCTTCTCTTTTATGATGGAGTAGTATCCCACTGTGTGTGTGTGTGTGTGTGTGCGTGCGTGTGTGTGTGTGTGTGGTGTGTATAAAACACCTTTTTTATCCATTCATCTGTTGATGGGCGCTTAGATTGCTTCCATATCTTGGCAATTGTCAATAATGCTGCTATGAACTTTGGGATGCACGTATCTTTTTCAATTAGTGTTTTCTTCTGTGTTCTCTTTGGAAATCGTGTTTAAATTTATATTGAAGTACTAACTTTTTGTATGTCAATGTATTCTATTTACAAGCTTGTGTAAAAATGAAGTGCATCTTCAGTGAACTTTGTGCCAATTAAGCTTATAATACAAAATTGGTTTGGTCTGTCAAAAAAATCTTTTAAAAACAAGATTTTATTTTAAAAGATGATTTTGATGGGATGTAGAGAATGATCTATAATAGTAAAAGCCTGAAATACAGAGACCTGGATTCAATCTGTGGCTGCATTCCAACTGAGGTAGATATAGAAGGTCAATGTGGATGAGGAGAGGATAGTTTGAAATGAATTAAGGCAGTAGAACCATCAGGGCAAGATAAGTGGATGTTTTAGGTGCATAGGGGAAGGGATCAAAGGGTGACTTCCTAGTTTCTTGTTGGGGTGATTTAGTGGATTATGCTGCCAGTCACTGAGATAGGAAATAGAGTAAGAGAAGAATGCTGCTCTTTGATTTGTGTGTATATATGTGTGTGTGTGTGTGTGTGTGTGTGTGTGTGTGCTTGTTGTTTCATGTGTGTTTGGAAAGGATGTTATGCATTCCATTATAAATTGTTGAGCTTGAGATTCTGGTGACACCTAAGTGGAGCTGTCTAACAGGCAATTAGGAATATGTGTCTTGATCTTAGGAGAGATGTCTGAGTTTGCAGTTTTAAAAACAGGAGAATCATCAGTAATTGAAACTGTAGAAATTGGTGAAATAATTCATCTATCCATTCATTAACCACTAATTCAATGCACATATAAAAGGACACCTTACATGACTATCATAGTGCTCAGGGCAGTGTATAATAAATTATTAGTGACTTTGGTATGATCATTTACAGAGAAAGAAAAAGTATAACTGAGCATTTATGGGGCATTTATTATGAACAAGAGAGACTTCTACCTGTATTACAGCTATTGATTCTTTAATCTTCACAGTAATCTTATGAAGTAGGTACTATCTTCATTTTATAGAAAAAGAAACTAAGGAAAATAGTAGTTGAAAATTTTATCTAATGTTACACATATAATGTCTCCAAATTTTAATGTCTTTTGCGTTCTGTTTGAATCTCCTTATTAGAATATTTCCTTAACTGAGTTTTTGTATAGGAGGGAAAATTAAAAGAGATAATGCTAATATATTAAAAGGCATGCAGTATTGTGAGAAAAGACACAATACCAGTAGTGGTAAAAATGGATACTGTGATTATATACATTTAATTTGTAAATAAAATACAGAAGATTCTGCAGAGAATAATTTGAAATAAAGATTATCTATCTTAAGAGCTTTTTTCATTTTTCCTGTGGTGCCTGTGACCTTTAAGCATCATTTCATTCTGGTTAGATATTATCAGTCAGGTTCAAAGCTGATGTTACAGAAAAGGAACAATAGCTAAAACAAGTAACTTAAGTCATAAACGCATGCTGTTGAAGATGTTAGTGACATAAAATCATATCAGGGTGTACTTTTTATCTCATAGAATATGTGGAGTGACTTTGGTTATCCAATATGGAATAATTCTTAATTGTGCAGGAAGAATAATATCTTATATTTTAATAGTGCATTTAAATGTTCAAAATTCTATAAGGTATGTCTTTTATTTTTCAAGAATTAAAAAAATATATAAAAACTATTTATTTTGTACATTTATATATTTTATATAATTTACCCACCATCAAAAGAAAATAACAGATTTCTAAGCACTGAATATCAATTTTTTTATTAGTCCAATAATTTGTTTTCCAATACCTCTTATATACATCATTTCACACAAGTGAAACTCTGTTGGATAAATTTTTAGAAGTGGAAATTGACCCACATTTTCAATTTAATATATATTTCCAAATAGCGCTCTGTAGAGATTGGATCAGTGAACACTTCACAAACATTGCGCTCGTGTTTGTTTACTCTTATACTCATGTCAAATTTCTGTGTTAACAACTTTTTAATCTTTACTAATCTGCAAAGTGAAAATAGTATTTAAACATAATTTTAATTTGCATTCTCTTATTATGAATGAAGGTAAATAACGTTTCATAAGTTTAACAGCCACTTGCATTTGCCCATTTTTCTATTGTTGCTTTCACTTTGTCCTATTAGTGACTTAAAGGAAATAGGTATTTGTTAAATGTGTTGTAAATGTTTCCCCGTTTGTCGTTTGGCTCTACAAATTGTGAGTTTTCTTTTCCTTGTAGATTTCTTTTCTGAGTTCTTGAATTCATCAAAATTTTTTATGGCCACTCTGGTTTGTTTCAAAATAAAAATAAAACTTCTCTCATGCATATCTATCTATCTATCTATCTATCTGTATGTATATGTATATATATAAATTATTCCAATTTTTATAATACTTTAATGTCTTGTTTTGTATGATTAAATTCTGTATTAATTTGCTTTAATCACTATAGCTTTAAAATAAGTATTAAAAACTAATAGGTTGGGCTTCCCTGGTGGTGCAGTGGTTGAGAGTCCGCCTGCCGATGCAGGGGACACGGGTTCATGCCCCGGTCCGGGAAGATCCCATGTGCCGTGGAGTGGCTGGGCCCGTGAGCCATGGCTGCTGAGCCTGCGCATCCGGAGCCTGTGCCCCGCAACGGGAGAGGCCACAACAGTGAGAGACCCGCATACCGCAAAAAACAAAAACAAAAACAAAAACTAATAGATCGGGCTTCTCTGGTGGTGCAGTGGTTTAGAATCCACTTGCCAATGCAGTGGACACGGGTTCGAGCCCTGGTCCCAGAAGATCCCACATGCCGTGGAGCAACTAAGCCCGTGCACCACAACTATGAGCCTGTGCTCTAGAGACTGCAAGCCACAACTACTGAACCCACGTGTCACAACTACTGAAACCTGTGCACCTAGAGCCCATGCTCCGCCGCAGGAGAAGCCACCGCAACGAGAAGCCCACGCACTGCAACAAAGAGCAGCCCCTGCTCACTGTAACTAGAGAAAGCCCACGCGCAGCAACGAAGACCCAATGCAGCCAAAAATAAATAAATAATAAATTAGTTAAATAAATCTAAAAAACAGAACAAAACAAACAAAAAAAACTAATAGCTCTAGTGCACAATAATTCTTTTTTTCCAAAAATGTTTTTAGAACTTCTCTACTGATTTCAGCTTATTTATTTTTCCATATGAACTTTAGAATTAGCTTTTTCTATCTTAAAAAAACTTATTTTATCATTTTCTTTTTATTAAATAGTATATTTTCTAACTCTTTATTTGTATATTGAAAGGATATTACTTTTATTAGACTAATTTTGTACCTATCAACTTTATTGAATTATCTTCTTATAAAAGTTTTTTAGTGGGTCTCTTGTGTTTTCTAGGTATAAAATTAAACAAAATAATTATAATTTTACAGATTCATATCCAATTTTGTTATTTTTTAAATTGCATTGGCTTTTACCCCCAGAAAAATGCTAAATAACAGTAATCATAGTAGATATCATTTATCTTAGTTTAATGTGAATTCTTCCATTCTACAGCTGCTGAGTATAGTCCGCATGGTAAGTTTTAATATCTAGCTGGACAAGTTCTTCCTCAGTAAACTTTTCAAAAGATCTTTATAATTTCTTAGTATCTGTTTATTTTTCTGACCTTTTGTCCTGAATCAAATCCACTTGGGAGTTTTTATTGAAATTGCATTAAGTATGTATATTAATTTATGAAACACTGATACTTAATAAGATTAAGACATTGTTTTTCTTTCCATGATTGTTTCTTCATTTATTCAGGACTTATTTCAAGTTTTTCAATAAAACTGTAAGATTGCAGGGGTGTGAGTTTCTGTGTGTGTGTGTGTGTGTGTGTGTGTGTGTGTGTGTGTGTGTGTGTGTGGCTAGTTTTTCATCTAAGTGTTGTTTCTTAGTTATATCTATTCTTTCTTATAGTTAAGGTACCATGATGTATGAGATTGTTTTTTTCATTTCAATTTTTATTATTTTACTATGTAGGAAAAGTATAGATTTTGTAAATTTATCATATTGTTGTGGATTTTACTGAATCATCTATTTAATACAAATAGCTTTTTATAGTTGCATATAAACATATGTTTATCTCTTTCAATATTTATACCTTTTAGGCACATACTGAAGTAATAAGAAATAATAGAACACTCTTCATAACAAGTATCATTGTTTAATTCCTGATTTTAATAAGAGTGGATTTTGTTCATCACTATATAATTTTTGCTATGATAGTTTATTAAAGAATCATTATCATGTTTAGATAGTTTGCTTCCAGTCCTGTTTTGCTTCATTTTTTCCCCTCAAATAACTGCTATATATATGCTAGGAGTAAAACAAATAATGATGTCTTGCCTTCGTGGACCTTCTATTCCAATAGGTGAGGATACAGATAATAATAATAATAACAGCAGCAGTGACAGCAACAACAACAAAAGAATAAAGTAATTATGTAGTGTAAATGAAGGTGATGATTGTTACAGGGAAAGATAATTTTGTGTAGGGGTATAAAGTCTTTCTGAAGGAGTGTCTTAGGTACAAACAAGGCCATCATGGAGGACCACAGTGAGAAAGTTATCTCTGAGTTAAGACCTGAAGGAAAAAAAGGACGTAGCAATGCATCTACCAAGAGAAAGAGCAGTCCAGACAGAAGAGTTCATGCTAAGGTTCTGAAACTAGAAGGAACATGGCACGTTTGAAGAACAGCAGGGAGAATAGTATGGTGATGGCAGCATCTACCAAGAGAAAGAGCAGTCCAGACAGAAGAGTTCATGCTAAGGTTCTGAAACTAGAAGGAACATGGCACATTTGAAGAACAGCAGGGAGAATAGTATGGTGATGGCAGAATGAACAAGGGAGAGAATAGAATGAGATCAGAAACATAAAACTGGGGAATGAATCATGTGGGGCCTGATTAGAATGGCATCAAGAGGGTATGAATGAGAGGAGAGAAATTATTGACAATAAGTCCAAATAACTATTTCATGGAGTTTTGCCATAATAGGAAAGGAAAAAAAGGGGGAGAAATAAATTGATAGCTAGAAAAAAAAAATAGAGTCAAGAGAATTTTTTTAAAATTTTAAGTAAAAGAACTAGTGGTCCATGTATATGCCAGTGGGAATGATCCTGTGGAGGGTGCTAAATTGAGGATACAGACAAGAATGGAGAGTCCTGCTGGAGCAGTGTCCAAGAGCAGACAGGAGATAGCTGTTCTACTCTACAGTGGAAGGTTTGTACCCTACCAGTGATAGGCAGTTCAAGCATAACAGCAGGACAGAAGGTAAAGAATATGAGTACAGATGCAAGTAGGTGGCTAGATCTGTTGGTGGTGGAAATTTACTTCTAATTGCTTCCATTTTCTCTGTAAAAGGAAAGCTGGGAGCAAGTATAAAAAAATGAATTATTAGAGGTTTGAGCCAATGAGGATATCAAGTAGAAATCTAAGATAGCGTATCTCAAACTGTCTGTGGTGAAGGACCAGATTTTTTGTTTGTTTTGATTTCCAGTGGGTGGTGGAATGATGCTTGCATAAGTTACAATAAAATTAATTATTAAAAAAATCTAAAAAGAGATAAGGTACAAATCTAGTTGAAAATATCATATTTAGCAGACATAAAATTACTCTGTCATATTGCTGTAGAACGTTCCAAATGATTTCTCTTAATTCCACTATGTATCTTTTTGTAGGCTTCTTGCAAACATTTCATGGACTTGAGTAGTACAGGTCTAAGAGAGTAGGAGAGAGTGCAAACCAGGGAAATATAGTGTAATTGCTGTGATTACTGAGACTATGGTCATGAATGTATAATAAGACTATTAGAAGAGGAAAAAAAATTTTTCCTTCTACCCTTCCAGCTTTTCACCTAGGGCTCTGTAACAAAAGACAGATTTACAAGAGAAAAACAAACAAATTTATCAGCATGTATATTTCTTATATACATGGGAGAAACAGGGATGTGTAACTCAAGGGTTGAGAAGAATTTGGGTTTATACAGCATCTTAGCAAAGGAATAATAAATTTTTTGACAAGTAGTAAGGCAAAGGGGAAGGACCTTTAGTCTCAGAGATGGCAAATTGTGGTAAGTCAAATATATGGGAAACTAATGGAAGATAAGGGCTGGTTAGTGAAGTTTGTTATATAAATTCTTCTGGTTCTGTCTTCAGGCTGATAAGGATCTAAAGTCTCCCATGATTAACTTTTGTCCTTCCTGGTAGGAAGGGGAAAGGAGACATCTTTGCAAATTTATGTCCTGCTCTTAGGCAAATAGGGGGAAAGCAGAGAGCTTTTCTTGTATCTGCTTCTTCTTAATAGTTTGCAGCTCAAAATAATCCTTATGCCAAAGTAGCATATTTTGGAATAGCATATTTTGCTAGCCAGCACTAGCAAGATTGTGTGTGTGTGTGTGTGTGTGTGTGTGTGTGTGCATGTGCATGTGTGTGTGTGTGTGTGTTTCCAACCACATTCAACAGTGTGGGTATAGGCACAAAGTAGGATAACTGTACAAAGAGAAAGAGATATACAGAAGTTGAGGATGTTTTCAATGGAATAAATAAATGATCAGACATAGAATTTACAGTGGTTATAAAAGGAAGTAAGGTCATAGGGCAGTGGGGCAAGACAGTTGAAAGTGTATTCATGATCTGTAGGGTTGAAGGCTTGCTGGGTTGAGATACTAGAGAATGCGAGCTGGAAAGATGGGAGGCTGAGTTCATGGAATGGTGTACTGGGAATTGAAATTATAGAGAGATCACATATTTTGGTAATGAAAATGTCTAAACTATAACCATGGGGTTGGTTAAGGTATGGGGGAAGACATGATCATTTCAGGAGAAAAGATCGAGGATCCAAGAGGCTACTGTATTAGAAAAAGTCTCTTCATGTGTATTAAAATCATAAAGAATTAAGCAAAAGTTGTTTCGGAGAACTGGTAAGGAAGTTCCTGACCTGAGTCAGGAAGAAACTGAAACAAGGATAATAAATAATGTCATCAGAGGACAAGAAATCAAAGGGTAGGGACTTTGAGGGCTGGAGAAGGGAGAATAATCTGGTTGCAGGGAGCTTCAAAACCTCCAGACTCAAATGGTAAGGGAGAAAAGAAGGGGTCTGGGTAATAACAGCTATCAATTGAGAAGGCCCAGTGAGAGTCAGATTTCAGGCAGGACAGAAAATCTGAGCAGAATTTAGAGGTTAAGAATACAAAGGATTTTACTCATGACAGACACTACATTTTAAAAGGCTCAGTGGAAGGGTTTCCTGTGTTTGCAGGGAGTTGTAGATAGGCTCAGAAAATGGGATGGACAGAACCTTACGGGCTTAGAGCCTGGGACTGTGACACTTGAACTTTTTGTAGTTATCTGACCTAAATAATGATAAAGTGCTAAGAGAGCAGATCTATATATGTATCAGTATTGCACTAGCAGCCCTTTAATGTTTTTCCACCACAAATATGGAATGAAATTCTCTTCTTTATTAGGAATATCCTGTGTGCTGGGAAACAGTTTTTCCCAATGCAAGATACAGTATCACTGGGTAGTTAGACTGCAGCCAGTTTGTAGTTGGAACATATCAGGTAAGATAGTGTGCACCTCGAATGCGCAAGGGCAAGTTAGTGAAAAAAGTAGATAGATTTGTTAAAGGATCATTCTGGCTACAGAATAAAAGAATGTCTGGCAAATAGAAGACAGACAAGAACAAGAGGACCCTAGCAACATAAGCCATGAGTTTTTTCCCTATGTTTGTTTGTTTGTTTATTTATTTTTATTGGAGTATAATTGCTTTACCATGTTGTGTTAGTTTCTGCTGTACAATGAAGTGAATCAGCTATATGTATACCTATATCCCCAAGTGCACTTCCTTTCTTTTCCTGTGTCCTTTCCATCTCAGAATTTTCCCATATTCATAAGCTCACCTCTTCTCCTTTACCATCTACAAGCTGCTGTCACTTTCTCTATGTCTTATCCTCTACCCACAGCATTCTCAAGGAAGAGAAAGGAGAAATGAGCCACGGCTCTTTTAAATTCTGGACAGGTGTTGCTAACATCCTGAAGGTTTGAAGGTATCAACATAGCAAGTTTGTTTATAACACAATCATTGAAGTTATTAATCACCTTTTTTAACTAAGATAATTATCTTCATTTTCTCCAAAGAAGATTGTCATCCTGGGCATTCAGATGTTTTGCATAGCTCCTCGTTTTCTAGATACTTTGATTTAAACTTTATTCTTTCACTGCTATTTAATTCTTTAAAATTCTTTAAAATTCTTTAAAATTCTTTAAAAATCATTTCTTCTTTTTTTTTCCATATCCTTAATTTTAAAGCACCTGGGTGGTATTATGACAAATATGATTTTATTCTCTAGGTAATTAGACTGACAACCCAGAAGGGGGAAAGTGAAAGATTAGTGGCCCAGAGAGCAGATACTGTTGATTTTGTAATTTTAGTATAAGTACGTATAAAATCCATCTCTACCACCCTTATCAAGATGCATGCAGCAAGAAAAATAGAAACAACCTGGGTCATTTTCCTATATGTTAAATTAACAAAGCTGCTTTTAAATGTCCTGCAAAATATGGAAAAATCTATCTCAATGTAAATGGGATCATTTTCTGTCTTTTAATTTGTTCTTTCAAGTATTCCTTCCTTTTACTTGCCACTTTACCTCTTCAAAGGTGTTCAAAGGATTTTTTTTCTTTTTTTTTGTTTGAAAATTATTTTGAGAGACTTTATATAGAAAAATTCCACAAGATTACACTACCAAAAAAAAAGTGCCTCCTCTACTTTAAAAACTAATTTCTATTTTTCTTTGCTAAATGCTGTCATGTGTTAAATGTTCTATGATTTCATCATAGGTGAAACTGGCCTATGAACAAGGTGTGCTACAGGTCTTTTTTTTTTTTTACATCTTTATTGGAGTATAATTGCTTTACAATGGTGTGTTAGTTTCTGCTTTATAACAAAGTGAATCAGTTATACATACACATATGTTCCCATATCTCTTCCCTCTTGCGTCTCCCTCCCTCCCACCCCTCCAGGTGGTAACAAAGCACCGAGCTGATCTCCCTGTGCTATGCGGCTGTTTCCCACTAGCTATTTTAGGTTTGGTAGTGTATATATGTCCATGCCACTCTCTCACTTTGTCACAGCTTACCATTCCCCCTCCCCATATCCTCAAGTCCATTCTCTGGTAGGTCTGTGTCTTTATTCCCGTCTTACCCCTAGGTTCTTCATGACCTTTTTTTTTCCCTTAGATTCCATATATATGTGTTAGCATACGGTATTTGTTTTTCTCTTTCTGACTTACTTCACTCTGTATGACAGACTCTAGGTCCATCCACCTCACTACAAATAACTCAATTTCGTTTCTTTTTATGGCTGAGTAATATTCCATTGTATATATGTGCCACATCTTCCTTATCCATTCATCTGTCGATGGACACTTAGGTTGCTTCCATGTCCTGGCTATTGTAAATAGAGCTGCAATGAACATTTTGGTACATGACTCTCTTTGAATTATGGTTTTCTCAGGGTATATGCCCAGTAGTGGGATTGCTGGGTCATATGGTAATTCTACACTACAAAGCTACAGTAATCAAGACAGTATGGTACTGGCACAAAAACAGAAATATAGATCAATGGAACAGATAGAAAGCCCAGAGATAAACGCACGCACATATGGACACCTTATCTTTGATAAAGGAGGCAAGAATATACAGTGGAGAAAAGACAGCCTCTTCAATAAGTGGTGCTGGGAAAACTGGACAGCTACATGTAAAAGTATGAAATTAGAACACTCCCTAACACCATACCCAAAAATAAACTCAAAATGGATTAAAAACCTAAATGTAAGGCCAGACACTATCTAACTCTTAGAGGAAAACATAGGCAGAACATTCTATGACATAAATCACAGCAAGATCCTTTTTGACCCACCTCCTAGAGAAATGGAAAAAAAAACAAAAATAAACAAATGGGACCTAATGAAACTTCAAAGCTTTTGCACAGCAAAGGAAACCATAAACAAGACGGATTAATCTCCAAAATTTACAAGCAGCTCATGCAGTTCAATATCAAAAAAACAAACAACCCAATCCAAAAATGGGCAGAAGACCTAAATAGACATTTCTCCAAAGAAGATATACAGATTGCCAACAAACACATGAAAGAATGCTCAACATCATTAATCATTAGAGAAATGCAAATCAAAACTACAATGAGATATCATCTCTCACTAGTCAGAATGGCCATCATCAAAAAATCTAGAAACAATAAATGCTGGAGAGGTTGTGGAGAAAAGGGAACCCTCATACACTGTTGGTGGGAATGCAAATTGATACAGCCACTATGGAGAACAGTATGGAAGTTCCTTAAAAAACTAAAAAAAAATACAAAGGATTTCTTCATCGTACTCTAAACAGTGTAAAGGTTAGGTGAGCTGGAGTAGTTAGATAAGCTAAAAAGGGGCAGAAATGGGTGAATGAGGTTGTCAAGTAAGGTTTAATTCAATGAAAAGAAGGACCTTGGAACTATAAAACTAGGTATAAAAATGAAAGGAAAGTGTAATATCACAGAACAGCTCTGCAAAGATGAATTAACATGGCTATATACCTAAAATGATAGAGAAAGAATATATACTACCTTATATTTGTTTGAGTTTCTTAAAAGAATTCTATTACAGTTTTTGTGTGCAGTACATCATTTTGGTATCAACAAATAAAAAGAGAAGACACACAAAGAAGCTGAGTGAGAAAATAACAATATGGTGCTTCCCAGTAAACTGTTAGACTTTGTAAAATTGTCCTCAGATTTAAATACCTGAAAAAAATAGAGAAAGCAAAGTTTCCAGCTGTTAAAATTTTTTTTTCTGGTAAAGAGGGAAAATGAGGGAAAGGAAAGAAGAAAAAAAATAAAAGAGAAAATGTATAAAATATCAGTAGCCTTGGGAAATCAAACACATGAATAATGTATACAAGTTTCTAAATTTGGTGAGATCACCAAGCTCTATTTCCTTTTACTACCAATTTTGGTCTTTTCTGTGCTACCACTTTTATTTATGCTTTCATTTCATATTTTATGAACATTTTATTTGTTATCAGACTTTAAATGGAAAAATAATTTAACAAATAAAGAAGTGTGCTTAATTTCCGACCTCCCTCTCTCCCCCCATCTCCTTCTCTCATTTCCTCTCCTCCAGTTACTTTCTGTTCTAAAACAATATTTTCATTCTGAAAGGAGCTAAGAATTTATGTATCACTTTTAGAACTAATCCCAACTGAGACGTGCCACATCAAGCTTGCTAAATGTATAGGAAATGTATCTATTTCCCATTAAAACTTTTTCTCTCTTTTATTTCAAATAGAAAAGCATTCAAAAAGATACCAGGGGAGAGCAAAAAGCAGTTTAACTAAATTGAAGCTAGAAAATTGTGAGGAAGAGGTAGTTAGTTGCCTTTCTCCAAAATATGTGAGAATTGTATAAAAGTGAACTATTGGTTTGGAATATGTTTTTATTGACTAATAGAGCTATAACTTTTTATGAAAAAGGTAGTTTTAAGGGTCAATTTAGCATTTAGACAGAAGTAACAAATTTGATACCTCACAAACAAAACGTGACTCAAAATTTGATCATTTCGTGTTATAATTCTGTATATCAGAGAGCTTGCTTAGAGTAATAGTTAAATACTCTTACAGAACGTAAGTTTGTTAAAGTATATACATTAAAGAGATATATTCAGAGTATTTATTAACTTTTTTTTTTTTTGCGGTACGCGGGCCTCTCACTGTTGTGGCCTCTCCCGTTGTGGCGGAGCACAGGCTCCGGACACACAGGCTCAGCGGCCATGGCTCACGGGTCCAGCCGCTCCATGGCATGTGGGATCTTCCCGGACTGGGGCACGAACCCGTGTCCCCTGCAGGCGGATTCTCAACCACTGTGCCACCAGGGAAGCCCCTATTAACACATTTTTGACCGGAGACATATTATGGCCCCAGGCGTTAGTTCCTGCAAAAATCCCCTGGTCAATAATGTGTTAATACTGTAACTTGAAACCAGATACAGAGATGATAAAGCATTTGAAATAGTTAAGGAAGGTCTCAATTATATATGTGTATTTAACAGTTCACTTCTTAAAAGGCCAAAGCTAGTACTTTAAAAGTTACTAAAGAAGACACACTCACCATCTGGTGACAAGGCAAAGCAACTGTTATGTTAAGGTACCTACTTTCTCTGACTGTACTCTCATCATAAGTTGTCAAGTGATATAATCTTTCCCGAGGCTAAGGTTTGGATGGCATGATGTTATAAATCCCTCAGATGTGGTCTACTGTGATATCTCTGAATTATCGGATTTAAAATAGGATTTATAGATACTTCTAAACAAGGTATAGTTTAACATTCACATGGATTATTGCATTTAAATTTGACAATAGCTCTGTGAAGTTTTATTGTTCATGTTTCCATCACACAGATGAGGAAACTGAGGTCTACAGAGATTTAATACCTTGCCAATACCTCATAGCTGCTAAACGGCACTATTAGGATTGGATTCCAAACAACTCTGTCTTTTCCAAGGACCTGTGCTCTCTAAAATACATAAATTGCTTAACCCAGAAGCTAACCCTGAAAAAGTCCCAATAAAGCTGTTAATATTATGTTTTCATTATTGTTAAAAGCTATTAGAGCAGAATTCCAGTGTACAATTCATGGTGGATTCTATAAGGTGAAGTTGAATTGAGGGGCATCTTAATTAATACCTGATGTTTTCTGACTATAACTTCTTGTTATGAAGTCCTGTCAGCATTCTCATGACTGAGTCTAGACTAATAAAGTAGAATAAGTAAAATAAAATAAAGCAGAGTCATTCCCTGTCTTAAGGAATTGCCTTGGTTTTACATGTTCTTCATTTCTAGACCCAAGAGCAAACTGATGAGCCCACTTTAGAACACAAAATCACAAAACTTTAGATTTAAAAGTAAAAATACCAGAAACTTTCTGGAGATTATGACTATTTATGTGAAAGTTTTATCTTATTTTACTTTATATCCGATAGCCATTTATAATTTGCAAAATATTTTCACAAAAGTGTCCATTTCATATAATCATACTATATGGTATCTGAGAGAGGAAAATTGATTGATATATTGCCCTTTGTATAGGTTAAAAATGATCAAACATTGTTAATTTCATATTCTTCAACCTAAATAGAATACCCATTTTAGAGATGATCAAACCTAGGCATTAAAAAAAAAAAATTGTGGATAGTATATGGTCATCAAATTCACTTTCAAAAGGCATGGACTAAAAGTCCCATCCCAAAGCCTTTTCTATTAGATTCTTAACAGGAAAAAAACAAAAAACAAAAAAATACTGCTTTCCTTGAGGGTTTGGTTACATTACAAGAAACCAGTATTTTGACTGGTGTAAAGTAAACTGCTTTAATCCATGCATCATTTTCTTTAAAAAAAAAAAAATGGAAAATTTCAATTGTGGAATTTATGCATCATCAGAGATTTAAATGCTTATTCTTCTTCTAGAACTTCTGTTACTTATGGAGAGCTGTAATAAGTGAAAGGTGCCAGAACTGCAGCATGTTTCTAAATAATTGAGTATTTCCTGCCTTCTCTGTCTCTCTCTTTTTATTTTTTATTTTTTTTTTATTAAGTGACATTTTTCCCCCTCAAAATCATGAGAAGTATTATAGGTGATCTTTTGCTAGAATACAAAGTTATGTTTATTATAGACCTTCAGTATGATAGATATTCATTTGCTTGTTGAAAGCAATATGGAAGACCCTCCTTAGGCCAGGATTGGGGACCATATTCATCTTAGTATCCCCTACTCTGTGAGCACAGTTCTTTATACATGACACTTAATGGCTTTCCTGAATTGAATTGAAAAAAAAAAGTGAAAGGTCTCTTGGGTTTAACATTGAGCGGTGTTTTTGGTCTTTAGAATCTTAACAGGACATGCATAAATTACTTTTTGATTTATTGCTTTAGTTTTCTCCAGGACTGTGTACTTTCTCTTTGCAATTAAAGTACTTTGACGCAGTAATCTTGAGACCGTAATAGAGTATATTCATGAAAATGGCATACTTTATTCAGTCCTTTGGGAAGAGGATGTAATCATCTCCCAAGTGTCAGTGTGAAGCTGCAGTCTCCTCTCTCACTCTTTAAAGAGAATATGTCTGCCACCTAATTTTTAGTTTGAAAACTCCTAGAATATTTAACAAATGTTTTGAAAGATTATGCATAGAGACCTTTAAATAAGATGTAGGGCAGCAAGGGAGAATCTGTTGGGAGTATTTGGAAAGGCCCTCAGTCTATCCTTTTCTTATTCTTTTTCAGTGTAGAGGACCTAGATTTCCTCTTAGAACAAATGAGTGCAAGAACATTCAGATGACTTTAAGTGTTCACAAATGTGTTGCCTGGTTTTGAGGAAGGCGTCTGTAATATCTCAAAACTATGTTAAAGATGGAGCATTTAGCAACCCAGGAAGGCAATAACTATAAAACACAAAATTAACTCATCAAGTTACTGTAAATTTCTCTCCCTTTGTCTCCAGCTGATTAGTGCAAATTAACCGCCTGAGCAGTTAGTATGCAATACAGAAATCTCTGATACCTGCTGAGAAGGCAGACTTTTTCTTTTAAGTGCGTCCATGTAGTATTTCAGAATTCCCTATAGACATTGCTTTACTGTAGTTACTAATATTGCTTTGAATTTTAAAGACAAGTTTGTATGTTTGTCTTGAGCTTTGAGAATTTCTAACCTTAATATTAATAGAGTTGTAATTTTTATAAGTTCCTATACAAGAATTCCCAAAAAAGGAAATTAGGTTCTTAGGTACCTCCTCTCTTACATGGAGATAATAAAGTATCCCATTGGATTGTTGTGAGAGCTAAAAATTCAATAATGTATATTAAAAACATTATAACAGAGTTTGATCCAGACTGTGCAAAATATGTGTTTTTAAATTATTTTGTTAAGTACTTAGAATTGGAGTCAGTGAAATATATGTTATATATATATATATATATATATATATATATAATATTTCTATCTCTTTACTCTCAGAAAAGGAGATATTTAGGAAATTTCTATCTGTTATGTTCCATATAGTCCTAAAGAGAGCTTTATAAACATGTGAACTGCTGTAAAAAAGTCAACTTTTTGTCCACCTATTTGAAAGAAAATGATATGTTCTGTTAAAAAGAGTTCAAAAAGGCAATCGATCATGGAAAGGGAACAAATAGTATACCTGGTTGGAAGTCAACTGATTTTGGGGGTGATTCTAGAAGACATAATAGTTATTTGGTAGTGGGATATGATCATTGGAAATACCTGAAATTGAAAATCAGGAGGCTTTTTTCCCCTTTATCTATGGAATAGTTGGTAGCCATTTCCAGGGGACAAAAATATTTAATACAAACTGTGCATTTAGGATATTTGAAACTTCAAATTCTTAAATTTTTAAATCTCTGAATAAACTAAAATATTCCCTCATACAGGTAATTTCTGTACATACTAATTAATGCATTCACTCATTTAGCAAAAAGTTTGATCAAAGATGATGCAAAAGTTTCTGGACTTTGGTATTGGGAGTTAAGCTCTAAATAAAGACAATCTAGTTCCTGTGCTCAAGTAACTTAATGCAGACAGGAGGACATACAAAAGGATGGATTTTACAAATGATACATTCAAGAAAAGTCTGAACTTAATTTTAAATTCAAACCAAATCCTTATTTTTACTTTAAAATATATTGACGGTCAGATTCAGAATTACAAACAAATAATGTACCTCAAGACCATGACCCATGCCAGCAGCTGACCCTTTGTCTCAGTGTTTCTCATACTTACCTGATTTGGGGACTTGATTAAAAATGATTATACCTTAGTACTATTCAAGCCTGTTGGCTTACTATCTCCAGAGATGGCCTAGGAATCCGTATGTTGAACAAGAACCCAGCACTTCTTTTTAAATTAGTAAAGTTGAGAAACACTGGTATATTTCAGAGATTAGTGATTTGTTTAGCTATTTATGTTTTTGTCTGTTTATTTGATTGGGTTACATTGTAACTTAATTAAGTCAGTTTAATTCATCTTGAAGTCAACAAATTGAATTTCTGAGACTGATGTTTACAGAAATTCATCACTTCCTATTCTTTGGAATAAACGTATTGCATACTTATTTGGAACCATACTATAGGACTGTTCTTCAGTTTTATCTTTTTGAAATAACTTTTCTGCTAATATTCAGAAGTTTTAAATTTATATTATTTGCCCCAATCCCATGTCAATACTTCTTTAAAGTTAGGAATCACTAGATAATTCGGAAAAGAAAGCAGTGTAGTCTAATATGTTATCTCATGGTAAGATCAATCCAAGGTATTTCTAAGCCTTCCAATTTTTGTGTTTCTTTTTCTTATTTTCTTTTTCTTTCTCCACTTCCTATTCAATTGCTTGGAGTTAAAACTACTTACCATCTGTCTCTTAGTATCTGGTGCAACTTGATTCTGAAACATTTCAAAAAGACCACAGTACAAGTATTTTAAAACAAACTTCACTAAAAGTAGCACAAAGCACCAAGAATGAACTCCAAGAGCAGTAGTATTCAATATTTAAGTTTGACCACATCTAAAATGTTACTTTTAAATTACCAAAAACAAGTGAAATAAACAAACATATAATTCTTATCCTACAGAGACCACATTATCTTCCTGTTCATAAAATACATGAAATTACCTTCATTGTATTGATTTGGAGAAGGAAAAATGACAGCAGGATAAGGTCAATGATAAATGAAAAGGTATTTAAGTCATTCCTAGGTTTGCTTGTAATCTTTATTAATAATCACAAAAAAGGATTAAGTAAAATTTTAATAAAATCTGTTGGAAGTATGAAACTGAAAGATATAAACATGATCAGACAGCTTAATGTTATATACTAGCTAACAGAGTTATGTAAGTGGTTAGGGAATAGCAAAATGAGCTGCAAGACTAAGAACAGAACCTCATAAAATATGCAATCAAAGGAAAATCAGAATGTGTGATCAGTGTGTGGTAAGAAGATGGAAATGTCATCTTGTGGAAATAACAGTGCATACGTAATACAAAGTTGCCATTCTTTGTTGAACAAAGTGATTTTTTGTCAAGGTGGAATATTAAAAAAGGTACTAAATTTGTGAAAAAAATCATTGCCATGGTCCCAGTTCTGTTCCTCCTCTGTTACACTGAGGAAATTACATAAACGTTTCAGGCTTCAATTTACTCTACAGTAAAAATGAAGATTATACTGGTTTACCTGTTACTTTCCAAGAAGTCCCTGGGATTTGGTAGAAGTTCTTTAGGAGCTGTCAGGGAGATGGTGGGCCTACTGAATTACTGATTAAAATTGAGGGACCTAAGTGCGTAACACATAACTGAAAACACTTTAAAGATTTAGTGAAAGGTGTGGCTTATATGGCAATTAGAAGAAACATAAAAGCAATTATCTAGGTAACTTACACATCATATTTACATAAATTGCCTAGGAATGTTAGCAAAAACAATTTTTAAAAAAGACAAAAATAACCACTGAATATTTGTTTCAAGTATTTGTAAATATAAAGAACTCATTTTACTTCAATTTCCATATTTTAATGTGATGAATTCATATTATATTCTATAATGAATACATATATTTCTATAATATTCATATTTCAAAATCAAAATGATGACGTTTCCTCTTACAACTGTAACAGTTTTAAATACACTAATGACAAATCACAGTAATAGGACAGAAGTATATGTGTGCAATACATAGTCCTTTTGCTTAGGAATCAAAAATGATCATTACATTTAACATCATATTGTCAAGATAAACACATTGCTATTTACAGAACTAGTCCTTAAACATAGTTTCAAAGGAAAAAAAGAAAACTCTTCATTATTTTTATTTAGAATAAAATTGCATTTTAGTGTCATGATCAGAATCATTAATATTAGTACCCTAATATAGACAAAACATGGAGAATTCATATATATTCTACTTAATCATTCCCTTTCATAATGTCTTTATGTTATTTCAGAATGTAGGAGACTTGTCAGTTAACCCATTTAATTAGGTTTTGTTAAAACCCCATAAATATTCTTTATTGTTTTCTGACTCCCAAAGACCTGAACTAAGGTAATATCCTTGCAAATGACCTCTAGGCCTCTAGTTTCCTTCTTCTTGAACTCATCTGCAATCCATCCTCTATACTTCTTCGAGAAGTCATCCTAGAACCTTTCCAACCATGTGATTCTCGTTACTGACATCTTCAGTTGGCATGTCATTGCTTAGATTGAGAACAATGACTAATAAGATTATTTTCAGCTTTTCACAGGCTGCATCCAACATAGATGCTATGGACTAATTGTTTGTGTCCTCTCAGAACTCGTGTTAGGTTTAATCTCCAATGTGATGATATTTGGAGGTGGTGCTTTTAGGAGGTAATTAGATTTAGATGAGGTCGTGGAGGTGGAGCCCCCATGATGATATTGGTGCTCTTATAAAGGGATGAAGAGCCCAGAACACTCTCTCTCTCTCTCTCTCTCACTCTCTCCACTATGTGAGGACACAGTGAGAAGACAGTCATCTACGCATCAGACATTGAATCTGCTGATGCCTTGATCTCGAACTTCCCAGCCTCCAGAACTGTGAGAAATACATGTTTGTTGTTTAAGCCATTTAGTCTATAGTATCTTTGTTATCGCAGCCAAAACTGCAATAACAATAACTTCTTCATATACTGGGAGTAGGATATGTCTCTATTAGAACTCTTCTAACAGCTAAGTATATCTGTGTAGTAATACCTTGAAACCATAGTCAAGAGATGCTAAATAATTGAGGATTGCTATCTATGTTTGTGGTTTTACTTAAAGGTCACCTCATTCCTTAGCCCTACCTCTCCCCTCTTTTGCTTCATTATACTTTCATTTCATAGTTGTATTTATATTTTTTTCATCTCAGACACCAAACATTTTGAGGATAGAAAGGTAGTATAATACTCCCAATATGTTGATCTCACCACTCACCATTTGTTTGTTGCATCTATCACTAAAGGATGATAGGGGTGAAAAATGTAGATTCATCCCTTGTAAATTTCACAAATCTTTCCCATGTACCTTAGGATCCAGCTTGTGACACATGCCACCTCTTTTGAGTATCTTCTCTTGCTTCCTGGTTTTTTTTCTTCTGTTCCTAACCCAACATCCTATTAAAATGTATGTTAGATCATAGCCCTCCTCTGCTTTGAATTTGCCAGTGGCTTCACATATCCCTCAAAATAAAAGCCAAAGTCTTCTCAATAGTTAAAGTTCTTATTTCTTTACCTCTTTAACCTCATGACTCACAGCTTTCCTCCTCCTCCCTCCACTCCGCAGTTCACACTGCCATGCTGCTGCTCTTGGATATTAACTGGATATATTTACCTAAGGGCCTTGCTGTTCTCTTTATCTGGAATGCTTCTTCCTTAATAATACATGGTGCATTGCCTTACCTCCTTAGTATTTGTTTCTCAGTAAGGTCTTCCCTGACTACCTGACTCAAATCAAACCCCCCTCCCAGTGTTACCCAACTCATTTTCTGCTATATATTTTCCATAGCATCATTAGCATATAAGATTCTAAGTATTTTACTTGTTTGTTTTTTGACTCTGCTCACCTCACTAGAATTGAAGCTCTAAAGTTCTAGTTATGTTGTATGTTGTGTTCACTGCTATATATTCAGCTCTTAGAACAGAACCTGGTCCAATAAGTAGCTATTGAAAAAATGCCTTTGGTGAAAAAATTAATATTTATAATTTTAATGTAATTGCTAGATTAATTTATAGATTCTATCCTTTCAGTTGCTGAAAATATATGATGAAAATAAATATCAAAAGAAGCTGAAATGCTTTAGATGGAAAGAGATAGAAGTGCAGTGTCATTGACAAGACTGGAATAGTTCATAAATTTGAAAAAGATATTTTTGTTGCAAATACCTTACTTTTTTTTTTTTTTTTTTGCGGTATGTGGGCCTCTCACTGTTGTGGCCTCTCCCGTTGCGGAGCACAGGCTCCGGACGCGCAGGCTCAATGGCCATGGCTCACGGGCCTAGCTGCTCCGCAGCATGTGGGATCTTCCCGCACCGGGGCACGAACCCGAGTTCCCTGCATCGGCAGGCGGACTCTCAACCACTGCGCCACCAGGGAAGCCCCAAATACCTTACTTTTATACAAAGGCTACTCATGTTTACACTCTCAATCACACAGTAGAGACATAAAACTGCCTTGTAAAAGATGGCCTTTAGCATGTACAAAATGACACCCTGACTGAAATGAAATATCTAAAAGGAAAGAATTCTGAATAAAATACAACTTAATGTTAACAGTGCTATCAATGGCTTCTTTATTAATGACAGAAAAAATTCAAGCCCTTCCTATGATGGCCTGATACTTAGAAGTAGGGATGCAAAGATGCATAGCATCAAGGTTCTGTTGCCTGACATTTAAAGTCACTGTCTAGTGGGAAAAACAGACCTTAAAAACAACAGCAATTGAATAAGAGTTTTAGGAGAGATGTGCCTAACTTTGTCTTACAAGTCAGGCTAACTTCCTATAAGCAGTAATCTGAACTGAGTCTTGAACAATGAGTAGGAATTGGAAGAGAAAACAGAAGAAAGGGAGAAAGGTAAAAGGAACAATATTAATTTTTTTAGAGAAAATAGAACAATAGGTCAGGGAAATGAAGCAGTTTGGCAGGGACAGCATCTTGGGTATGGCTAGGGAGTAGGGTAAAAAGTCTAGACAGATCATAAGGTAAGGTGATGTTGCCAAAGGTAAAAACACGTTTTTAGTACATATGCCTTACTAGACAGATATACTGTATTGTGGGGAAGGAAAAAGTTTCCCTCGACCTTCTTAGGATCCCTGGCTGGGTCTGAAAATTAAACTGATGAAGACAGATTAACAGGATAAAAGCATACTGATTTTAATGTATTTTATCATGTACATGGGACCCTTCACAAGAGAATGAAGACCTAAAGAAGTGACCAGACCAGAAAACTTTTATACCTTTTATACACACACACACACACACACACACACACACACACACACACACACACAAAACAATAAATTTGTGAGGCACTGACAAGGCAGCGAGATCTAGGCTTGGGTAGTAAATGGTGAAAAGTAACTAGGAAGATAAGTGTTAGTTTAACAAAGTTTGTTTGTACAGACTTCCCAGTCCCAAATTTCCCATCCATGGTAATCAGAATGTCTTCCTTTCTTCTGGTACATGGAGGGTACCTTTCACATGGGAGTTTTATGACCTGTTTGAGAGAAGAAGGTTGATGGGAGTGAAGGTTAGGGTGACTTTCCTATTTCTGCTATTTTCTCAAATTCTTTCAGCTTAAGATATTCAATATATTGAATACCAAGGTGCCATACTTTGGAGTATTGTGTCCTGAACCCCATCAGTATCATTAATTTGATGTTTTTATTTCTTTCATCTTACATTTACTTAAGTCTAAAACTGGTTTGGTCTTGGGTCACATCCAGTAAAACACATTACACACAGAACACAGTTTTTATACATAGAAAATCCCTGAAAGATTACATGAGAACATGATAATAACTAGTTATCTCTGGGAAGGAGAGCTAAAAGCCAAAAAATGTCATAGTCTTTGTGTTGAGAACATGTGTTCTATAATGATTTAAATAGTTGAGACAGAGTGTTTCTTATGGTAATGAATATTTCTCATGCTAATGAGCCACTACCTTCATCACATTGTCAGTCCTGAAACCTGTCATTTGAGCCATAGAAGCAGAATTTTTAAGATTGACAGAGGAGGCAATAATCTGGTCAAGAGAGATTAAGTGACCAGCCCACAACCTCAGGAAATTAGTAGAACAGAATCCAGAATATGATCTTTTTTTTTGAATCCTA
This sequence comes from Lipotes vexillifer, assembly GCF_000442215.2. Classification (NCBI taxonomy): domain Eukaryota; kingdom Metazoa; phylum Chordata; class Mammalia; order Artiodactyla; family Lipotidae; genus Lipotes; species Lipotes vexillifer. The sequence goes on from NW_006780574.1 coordinate 280,075, forward strand.
TTCCATTCTTATGACATGAGTGCCAAGCTGATAAGTTTGCTTATCTCTAGCCTATTCTCGGACTACATAGTAAAAACTGTCCAGGATAAAGAAAAAGTGTGGTCAAATCACAAGGTAAAATGTTTAAAATATTACTTCAAATGAATGTAATCCTTGAAAGTTTACATTCTTTTGTGAGAGGAAAAATAATACTAAGAAGAAAGGGTATTCATAGTTACTGATTATGAATATATCATAATTTTGTTTTTAAATAGGTGAGAGTTCTATAAAATTTGTATTTTTGCTTCATTGATTTTTACTCTCCATCATGTTTATAGTATAAATTCAAGATGGAACGAACATTGCTACAAATGTATTAAAGGGATAACTACCTTGAAGTGGGCCATTTTAATAGAATGAAGCATAGCTGTGGGATACCCCCTCATTTAGAAACAGAACATTTCCAGTGAGTCTAGATCAAGGTGGCAGAGTACTGAGCTCACCTTCTCCCATGGACACACCAAAACTACAACTACATTTAGAAAAACTCTCTCTAAGAATGACCTGAAGACTAGCAGAATAGATTTTTTTTTATAACTAAGAATATAAAGAAAAGGCCACATCAAGACAGGTAGGGGCAGAAACTCCATCTAGTCAGAACCGACACCCTGACGTAGCCACCCTCTGGCAGGAGGAATATGACAACTGAAGGTCCAAGCCTCACATCAGGCCTCCAGCCCAGGAGACTGCACCAGGAAGATGAGCCTCCATAACATCTAGCTTTGAAAACCAGCAGGGCTTCTGTCCAGGAGAGCGAAGGGCTGTGGGAAACTGACACTCCATTCTTGAAAGGCTCAGCACAGACTCACTTGCTCCAAGTCATAGTCAGAGGCAGCAGCTTGAAAACCACCTGGGTCATACAACAAGGAGATCCTCTAACTAGGGTATGTGCTAGAGGGATAAGGATCTGGTGAAACATAATATGGAGATGGAAGTGATGGCAGGCAATTTTTTTTTTTTATACTCTCCTTCCAGTTGCCTGGCACTGGTGGGTACCATTTCAGTAATTCTCCATCAACTTAGCTAATATTGTGTACCCTGCCCAAGTGTTCCCCTGAGGACCTACCACAGCTGGCCCCTCCAAAGTGGCTCCAGCCCCACCCCATTAGCAAGCAACCCTGGCTAGCACTGGTGCTCTTCCAAAGTGGCTCCTGCACCATGAGGCAAGCTCTGCCCCACCCAGAGGGATGCCCCAGCCTGTACTGACACCCCTCCAAAGTGGTTTCTGCTCCAGGAGCTGACCTCACACAACAGTGTGCCCATTAAAGTGTCATGTGGACTGCTCAGCCAGGTGGGCCCAGGGCCAGCCCCACCACCAGCAGGCCCACAGCAGTGGCAGCTGGGCTTTCCAGCCAGCTGGCCTGGGGGGCAAACCCTACCCACCAGCATGCTTGCAGCAATCACAATCCAACCACAACAGAAGGACATATGCTGCTCACACAGAGAATACCCATGGAGTACCTGGCTCTGGTGACCAGCATAGAATGCATCACTGAACCCCACAGGACACCTTCTAGATGTGATCTCTCTTTCAGGATGAAGAGACCTAGCTGATATATCTAGTACATAGAAACAAACACAGAGAGTTAGGCAAAGTGACAAGATGAAGAAATACTTTCCAAATGAAAGAACAGGACAAAACCTTGGGAAAAGAACTAAACAAAATGAAGATAAGACATTTACTAGATAAAGAGTTGAAATCAGTAGTAGTAAAAATGCTCACCAGTTTTGGGAGAAGAATGAACAAACACAGTAAGAATTTCAACAAAGAGAAAATATAAAAAATGGACAAATCAGAACTGAAGAATACAGTAACTGAATTGAAAAATACACTAGAATCAACAGCAGATTGAGAACACAGGAGAACAAATCAGCAATCTGGAAGACAGGGTAGTGGAAATCACTTGATTAAAACAGCAAAAATAGAAAATAATTTTAAAAGTTATACTATATATGGACAACTCCAAAGACTCCACCCCAAAACTATTAGAACTAGTAAATCAGCAAGGTTGCAGGATGCAAGACTAATATACAGGAACCTATTATGTTTCTATACACTAATTACAAATTCAGAAAACAAAATTAAGTAAACAATCCCATTTACAATTGCATCAAAAATAATAAAATACCTAAGAATAAATTTAAGCAAGGAGATTAAAGACCTGTATATTAAAAATCACAAGACATTAATGAAAAATAATTGAAGACACAAAGTAATGGAAAGGTGTTCTGTGCTCATGGAGTGGAAGACTGAATATTGTCAAAATGTCTGTGTTACCAAATGAATCTACAGATTCAATGTAATTCTTATCAAAATAGCATTTTACAGAACTGGAACAAATAATCCTAAAATTTGTGTGGAACCAGAAAAGACCCTGAATAACCAAAGCAATCTTAAGGAAGAAGAACAAAGCTGGATGTATCACAATCCTTGATTTAAAACTATACTACAAAGCTGTAGTAATCAAAATTGTATGGTACTGCCATAAAGACAGACACAGAGATCAATGGAACAGAATTGAGAGCCCAGAAATAAACATATACTTATGTGGTCAATTAATTTATGACAAAGTAGCCAAGAATATACAGTGGAGAAAAGGCAAGTCTCTTCAATAAATGATGTTGGGAAAACTGGACAGCTGTGTGCAAAAGAATGAAAATGAACCACTTTCTTACACCATATATAAAAATAAGCTCAAAATGGATTAAAGACTTAAGTTTAGCCCTTAAACCATAAAACACCTAGAAGAAAACATTGAAAGTATGCTCTTTGATATTGATCTTAACAATATTATTTTGGATCTGTCTCCTCAGTCAAGGGCAATAAAAGCAAAAATAAAGAAATAGGACTACATCAAACTAAAAAGCTTTTTCACAGTGAATGAGACCATCAGCAAATTCAGAAGCAACCCTCTGAATGGGTGATGATATTTGCAAATGATATATCCAATAAAGGGTTAATATAAAAATGTATAGAGAACTTACACAACTCAATAAACAAACAAGCTAGCAAAAAAACAATCTAAAATGGGCAGAGGACCTGAATAGAAATTTTTCTAAAGAAGACCTACAGATGGCCAACAGACACATGAAAATATGCTCAGTATCACTAACATCACTAATCATCAAGGAAATGCCAATCAAAGCCACAATGAAATATCACCTCATACCTATCAGAATGACTATTATCAAAAAGACAACAAAAAGCAAGTGTGGGCAAGAATGTGAAGAAAAAGGAACTCTCATGAACTGTTGATAGCAATGTAAATTGGTGCAGCCACTATAGAAAAAAGTATAGAGGTTTCTCAGAAAATTAAAGGTTGAACTATTATATGATCCAGCACTTCCACTTCTGGGTATTTATTCAAAAACAAATTTAAAATGCTTATTTGGAAAGAGATAATGCACCCCTATGTTCATTGCATTACGATGGGCAAGATATGGAAACAACCTCAGTGTCTATTGATGAATGAATGGATAAAGATGGATTTGATATCTATACCTATATCTTTATCTGTATCTATCTATCTATCTATAGTTAGATATGGATCTAGATATACACACAAAATGGGTCATTACTCACCCATAAAAAATAATGAAATCTTGCCATTTGTGACAACATGGATGAACCTAGAGAATAGTATGCTAACTAAAATATGTCATACAGAGAAAAACAAATACCATATGATTTCATTTATATGTGGAACCTAAAAAGCAAAACAAATGAACAAACGAAACAGAACAGATATAGTTATAGAGAACAAACAGGTGGTTACCAGGGCTGTGGGGGTACAAAATAGGTGAAGGAGATTAAGAGCTACAAACTTCCAGCTGTGAAATTAATGTCACGGAGATATAATGAACAGTATATGGAATATAGTCAATAATACTGTAATAACTTTGTATAGTGACAGAAGGTTTACTAGACTTACCATGGTGAGCAATTGATAATGTATATAAATGTTGAATGTCACTTACTGTGTTGTACACCTGCAACCAATATGATAGTATGTGTAAACTGTACTTCAATAAAAGCAAAGAAAAAGTGAAATAGAACGTTTGCCTGGCATTAATATGCCTCCCTTCTTGAAGTGTGTGTATATATGTACACACACACATTTACTTAATTCTGAGTTATCCTTGAGAATAATTTTATTATTGCCTTTTTTCCTTATTTGATTTTTCTTTAATGTTTCATGAATTGCCTGTTAATTAACTACTCTTCAGGATTTTAGGAAATGGAGAGTGTTGCTTTAAAATTGCATGTATTTTCCAGTAGCTAAACTTATACTAGATGCATTTATATTACTGTATCTCTAGATCTGAATATCTCAATAGTGACTGCTACCAATTTGTAGTTTGTGTATATCAGAAACAAGATATTACACATAAGCATCCTGGATATAATTCTGTGTGCCATGAATTTAAAGGTAAAGCATTTGCATTTTAAACATCATCTTTCTTAGTATCTTGGCATCTATCCCCAGAGGTGAGGCAGCAATGTTGGTATTTCTTGGTAGTAAGGAACTCTTCGAAAGAGTTAAAACTTAAAAAAAAAAAGAGCACTGAACTGCAAACTTTATTTAGAATTTAATGCTGAGTAGTTTAGACTTGAGCAGCCATTTGAACTTTAAGAAAAGGAGCTGAGAGTGTTCTTAAGGGGACCAAACTAATCAATTGTTATTTAAAAGAATCTTTATTCAGCACTGTGTTAGCCAAAGGCTTCATGAGGGTTCTTGTTTTAAGACAAGTCACCCTCATTTTTGTCCATTGTTTGTTCAAGAAAGCTTTCTACTGGCTCTTTATTTTAGAAAGATCCAAGGTTTCTCTCTCTCTCTCTCTCTCTCTCTCTCTCCTCCTCAAGTCACCCTCATTTTTGTCCATTGTTTGTTCAAGAAAGCTTTCTACTGGCTCTTTATTTTAGAAAGATCCAAGGTTTCTCTCTCTCTCTCTCTCTCTCTCTCTCTCTCTCTCTATTTATTTATTTATTTTTTAACTGAGCTTTTAGTTGCTCTGAGAGCAGTAAATCTCTTTGGTTCACTATTCTCTTTGATAGGGATTCTTTTCCTTGCCAGCAGTTTCTTCTTTACTGTTTTTGAAAAGAGCAGTGTTATGCTTCCACTTAAATGTGAGATGGAGAAAATTAGAAGTTGAGTTTTGTATATTGGTCTCTTTTAGGAATAATACTGTGATTAACAACATTACAGGGAGACTTTTGTTCACAGATCTAGTAATTTCCCTAGTACCAGTTCCAATTCCTAAAAAATTTACGGAGTCCAAAGTTATGAACAAATGTAAGGCTATTTATGCATATTGTCAATTTACTTTTTCAAAAGGTGTTGCCAGTCTATATTTCTGTTGCAGACATGATTTAACAATGCTCTGCTCAACACTGGTGCACTTTTATTCTTTCCTAAAAAAAAAAATTTCCAAATCTGATAGGTTAAAATAATGCAGCTTAATATTATTTAATTTGGCTTTCCCTGATTATTAATCAGAGTTTTAATTTTTCAAATATAGTAGATTTTCAATACTCATTATAGTTATATTCTGTAAAGTTGCAGTGAACACTGAATTAACCAGTATTGAACCATTGCTCCTGGGGAATTCCAGGGTTGTGCTCTTGAGAGCCTCTGGTCACAATATTTTTATCAACAGATCAATACATAAACTTATTTTATGTGTGCTTCTGTTTAAAGACACCTTATTAAATATAAATTGTTGACTCATTAACATTGAACTCATGGCCAATTGTGCTGTATCTCATGCCTGAATAAAGCTAACTTAACACATATTTTTTCCATAAGGCACATCACAGTATTCTTGAGCTTAGGAATACAAGACAGCACTTCAGCAAGACACATGGGGGCCATTTTAAACAGCCAAATCACCAACAGAAAGCACAAAAATGAGAAAAAATGTAGTGCTAAAAAGACCAGGAAAAGGAAATTTGTATACAGCATGAAAGTGGAAACAAAAGGGCAGAGCATTGCCTTGTTTGACCTCAGCTGGGAAGGTGCACGTCAGGCAACTCAATTTTTTTTGCTGCTCTGATCATGTCCATGAATGACCACAAAAAATACAAGAGTATTGATTTGGGATTACAAATAAATTTTAGCAAGTAGATGAATTCACAAATACAGAATCCACGAATAAGGAGGACTGACGGTACCCGTCTGTTGTTTGCATTTGTTTTCCTGCTTGCCTTTATTTTTCTATTGTAGTTTTAGAATTATTCTTACTAATTTGTACAAGCTCAGTATACATTAAATATATTTACTCTGTCATCTTTGTTACATGCTTTTATTTCAGTTTATTTACCTTTTCATTTTTCACAATTTTTAAAAATGTTTTAGATATTTAATATATTACTTTGATATTAGTTTTATTGCATTATGGTCAGACAATGCAGTCTCCAGAATATAAAGGTTTTTTGACTGTGGTATCTGTTACCGAGTGATCACTAGGATGAATTCAGCTTATTTCACTGGATGATTGGCTGACCTTTCCCCTTGACTATTCTTTTACGTGAAGATGCCTATCATTGACTCAACAGACTATTTATTTTGTGTGAAAAATCTCTAAATGGGGCCGTATATTTAGTGTGTTTGCTCACTTGTAACCCCAGATTTGGTATGAAGATTATCTTAAATTGCAAACATTTAAGATTCACCAGATGCAGAAAGAAGTGTTCTCAAACTTCCCTTATCTGACTTGATGCAGAAACTTCTGGGAAATGATGCTGCCATAAATCCTCTCTATGGGGTGACTGCACTCCCAGGGAGATCAAGAGTGAAGCTATCGTGATTCTCTCTCAGAAAAGACCACCTGCAAAAACAAACATTATCCCAAATTTTCTCATCTCATACTTGTTCTCCAAGAAACCTGTTTTCTTTCTTAAGGAAACGCATAATGAAACTGCTAGGTGACATTTCGGGGGCCTCTGGGAGGCTCCATTTCTTTATGTCTCAGTGCAGAAAGAATTCAGCAAGAGGCAAAGTGATAGATTTATTAGAATAGGACGCTTGTGAGGCTTACAAGCAGGCAGGGAAGTGAGCATTGCGCTGCCCTGAGTACTTAGTGCATTACATTTTTATAATCAAAAGAAAAGAAGGGAGGAGGAAAAAGACTACCTTCTTCCTCATTCTTCAAGTCATCCATCATTAACTCCTCCTACCTGTTGGGCGGGGGCAGGTTTTTGACCCTATATGGCTCATCTGGGACTGTCATGGTGCTATGGAAAAATTATTTCAAGTCTCAATATAATGAGGGTCTTTCACTTTGAAATGTCACCTTTTCCTAAATTATTGTTTTGTGTGTGCAGAGAGCATGTCCTAAGGGTCATTAATTTGTTTACATCACTAGGCAGGATTTAGGCCTTATTTTTCTACTATTGTTTTATTGTCTTGAGTCATGACTCATGCCTCCGTTGCGTGGTTTTGTTGCTAAGCGAGTTAGCTTGGTTTTGTTGTTAGGCAAGCCTGTCTGGCTTTGATGCTGAGCAACTTGCTTTGCTTCATGAGTCAAGCAAGCCCACATTGTTTCAGGATTTTCCCATTGCTTTCTTGAGTGATGATTAACTTACTGCAGATTCCCAAAGCCCCATAAAATTCCCTGTCTGTCTACAGTCCCCTAGTGGGATTTCTGAACTAACTATTTGATTATGCTACTCTATCCCTATCAGTAAGAGCCTTTTCCCCTCCCTTCCTTTTCCTAATTAAATTATGTATATCAGCCCCTAACTTTAGCCATTTAATGGGCTACTTCTTTTGTGAACTCCCATATGAACATTAATAAACTTCTATTTTCTCTTTTTAATCTGTCATTTGTTAGTTTAATTTAAAAGCTCCCAGAGGAAGTAAACCTGAAAGGATGGAGGAAAAGTTTTTCCTTCCCAACATTAGTTTTGTGAGAATTTATTGAGTATTATTTATGGCTTAATAAAATATTATTTCTGTGGATATTCCAGTGTTACTTAAAATTAAAAAAAAATTAAAAATGTAATTTATATCATATGGTTTTATGTGTAGACAAATCCAAACTAAATCCCTATGTCACTATACTCTTGTTTGTTTGGTATATGTGTTCAGTTAAAGACAGATTATTGTAATTTCACCTTGTTTGTCTATCATTTTGTTGTTTTACGTCTTTGCTGTGTGATATAAACATGCTGTTTTGTTCACAAAGTTTCAAGTATATAATATATTTATGTAGGTAGTTTCCCCCACTCTGCAGTTTCTCTCTGGAGCTTCCCCTTCCATATTGTAAGGTCGGATCTTAACAAACGGCACTGCGAAACAGAGGAAAGCTTCAAGTGAGCTTTATTAGGAAGCACTCCCGGGCGAGGTTCACTGATCCGAGAGAAAGGGGCCAGAGAAGTCACACCCGGGCAAGGATTAGGCAAGATTTTATAGGGGAAGAAGGGAAAGGGGTGTGGTGAATCTGGGAGGGCGCAGGGTATTCCTTATTTGGTGGTCTTTTTGGGTATCCTGGGGGACCGTTAGTCCCGCCCCTCGAAAGGTGGGAAGGCTGGGCCGGGTGCAAATTCCCCGGTCAGTTTCTGGAACTGGGTGGTCCAGAGAGTTTCGGTCTGATGCAACCTGTGAATCTGTGTTCCCCTGCCTCGGGCCAGTTGGCCTTACACATATCACGATCATAGCCCCTCTTTCAGTTTAGGCTTCTGTGGACTATTGGGATTCCCATTCAGGGTACTTTTAATCATCCTACTTGGTTGTCTTGAGCAATATGCAGTCAATTATTGATGAGGACCCTCAGGCACTACCAAAGCTGACAAGGTTTATTTGTATTTTTAATGTGACCCCAAATGCTCCCTTTCAAGGCAAGGGAAGGGTAGGCTCTGGTTAGCCGTCTTACCTCATTTCTTTGACTACCTGTTAGCTTTCTCTAGACAAAATCTTTTTCTTCGCTTCCTGATACCCCAGTTCCCAACCAGTTCTGATATTTTATCTCATTCCTCAGGCCTTTTATGCAAAGTTGTAGTCCCTTTCTCTCCCTTCCCCCAGCCAAGTGACTCATCTCTTCTCCAAGAGGCAGTGTTGCAGGGTCTTCCTTCTTTCCCTCTAGTCTTTCAAGTTCTTTGTTATGGTATGTTTGAGTCTTCCTTTTGAATCCTCTCCAGGAATTTTTAATTAATTCCTATTTGGAAGTCAAATAACTTAGATTAACTTTTCTTACTTTTTGCATTCCTACTGTAACTATCTGATATTTTCCTTCATTCCTTGGGACTTCTTTGAAAGACTGGAAAAGGGTGGAGAAATGCAGAAAAGAAGGAAAAGTTTATTTTTCTGCATTTCTTTTCTTTAAAAAAGGAATCTACTTCACCCTTTTAAATTTGTTTTTGACATTTAAATCTGCTTTGCCCAAAGTAGCTCAACTATACCTATTTTCTCTATTTTGTAAATCTTGTTCATTTAAAAAAAAATTTTTTAATCTTCATGTGTATTTATATGTCGAGTTCATCACATGTAAAATTGTGAAGTTATCTGTGAGATTTTGCTTTCCTTTAGAAGCTTTTTGAAATGTTCTTACTTATGTCATCTTTTATGCTTTTAGGTTTTTTGTTTGTTTGCTCTTTTTAACACTTTCTTTTGTCTTTTATCTGTTATTATAGGAGCCCTATTTTATTTAGTTTTTCAGTGTTTACAAAAGTATGTTTTCTATTTTTTCATTTGATAGTTTACATTTTTCAAATAATTAAATTTTAAATTTCTTATTATTAAAATCAAAAATATAAAATGAAGAATTTACTGTTTAGATATTAGACTTATTACTGTAACTGAATGCAGGTTTGGCTGCTTACCGCTCAACAGCCAATAAATTGAGGGGCAAGCTTTGGTAGAGAAGAAGGGTGCTTATTCAGAAAAGCCGGCAATCTGGGGAGATGGTGGACTTATGTCCAGAGACCACCTCCAAAGGTTCTGCTCAGCTATGACAGTTTTTAAAAGGAAAAAGGGGAAATAATCTCAGTCAATCATTAAGGCAAGAGGTCTGATTCTTTGTTATCTTTCCACTGCATGCAGACCTGCTGACTTCTCCTGATCTTTCTTCAGATGCTGTCTTACTCACATGGTCTGTCTGCAATTGGATGTTCTCTTGCCCATGTGGTTTGCCTGTGCTCACAAGGTCCACTTACACATTTACTAAGGGGAAGCTAGGGGTAGAAGGTCAGTCATTCTTTACTTAATTCTTCATGCTTACTCCTTCTCATCTAGGAAAGGAATCAAAAGGTTAGGTAAGGTGTTATGTATATTTAGTAAAGCAGAAATCAGGAGCTAATTAACTGTTGCCTAATGATCTCATCTTTATGAGATAATCATCTCATAACTGTTGCCTAATGATCTCATCTTTATGAGATAATCATCTTTATGATTAAAAAGGTCTAAAGAAAACAGGATGATCAAACAGAGAAGAGGCAAAGGAGATGCTTACAAATCCCCACTGTCAGACATCATTCCATTTCTATGGGTTTAGAAGCGAAGGTCCATCTTCTGTAACTGCTTCCTGCTGTCTTCCTGCTGACATAGGGTGCCGTATTCTCAGAGTGGAAGATGTCAACATGGGTCTGTGGCATCTCTTTGCTGACAGTTTTAGTTGCCCACTTACATATATGCAGAGCAAGCATATATGCATTATTTTGATGCCCACAAAGATATAGATTATTATGAGCAATAACATTAATCCATTCTCTTGAGGCCAATTCTTAGAATTGTGCTAGTCATAGATCCAGTACTGCTCAAGATGGAGCAGCTTATGTCATGGCTACAATCTGGTCATCATGCAGTTAGCTTCCCCCCACACTCCCCCGGCGTCAGTTATATTATCTGTAAAACAACTCAGGAATGTGCGTCAGACACTGAGTCTGTGACTCTATTTTTCTGATCATTAACTGCTTGGTTTTGTAGTGGCGGGGGGCGGGGCGGGGGAGAAGCCCTGCAGGGTTCTGCTCGATTCCATTACTGTTGTTTAGATTTATTTCACTCTTTAATATTTTCCTATATTTTCCTATTTTTATTTAACAACTTTTCCAGAACTCTTAAATTTGATTGATCTCTTGTTATAGTGGTATAGCTTTTCAGGGATATTTTTTTCAATAGTTGTATGTGGTAGCATGCTTTTAAAATCTTTCTGTATCTGATCATTACTTCTGATACCTTTACACATGAAGAACATCTGGTCAGGTTGTAGCATTCTTAATTCAGAAAATAACTAACTTCAGACTTGGTAGTGCTCTAGTATATAGTCATGCAAAAAGTCTGAAGGCTAACCTAAGTTTATCACTTATAAACATCTTTTTATCTGGATGATTCAAGTATCTTTGATATTAAAATTCCACCTTGTACCTCAATCTGTAACTTATTTAATGCCTTTTCCAAGTTATTAGCCCTGCCCCCGCCCCCCGTATCTATAGTTCTGATACTAGAAGTTCTAAAGGAGGCATTCAGTGACATGGATTCCATGAGAGGAAAGTAAATTGCAATTCCTTTTTCAATGTTTAGTTAAGTGTCAGTGTTATCTTGCTGAGGGATAGTCAGAAAATCCAGTACCCCCTGATAATATTTTAATTGATTATTTTCTGTTTAAATAAAATGAACATTTGTCACTTTTCAAGCTGATATAATGAGTACTCAGTAGCACTGTACTTTTCTTCCAACTGCGTATTTAAAACGTGTGATTTACCAATTCTAAAAAGCAAACTTCACTTAGTTATGTGTTGTAGAGAAAATAATAATGTTTTACTATTCTAATGATAAGAATTTGTTTAATAGAGTTGGAATATCATCATAATCAATTATGAGCATAAGTAAAGGTTATACAATTTCCACCAATATTTTCTTTCAGTAAATAATTTCAATAAAATCATATAAAATGAATCTTTTTATATAAAAAGTCATGCAAATCTAATGATTTCTATAATCAAATGAAGTTTAAATATCTTTCAAAGTTATAGTTTTTAAAAAATTATCTTTCAAACATGGATAGTTAAATATTCTATGATAAAAATTATATAAAGCATAAAATCACCCTAGAAATAATAACTACACAGTATGTTTTTATCCCCATAATTTGAAACACCACATGAAAAAAGTTTTCAATGATATATTATCATCTACTAAGTCTTCCAAGGTATAAAGAGAAACTGTTGCTATTTCACCTATCCTTTAATTTTTATTATAAATACTATAAAGAACACAACATTGTAAGTCAACTATACTTCAATAAAAAATTAAATAAATAAATACATAAATACTATGAGGAAGAATAAAAAATTAAATAAATTCCTTTCTTCCTTTTTTGTCTTATAACAATAACACAACTAAGGGTCTCTGGACTAAGTCTAAATGCTCTATTATTTTGAGCTACAGATCCTAAAAAAAATTTCTTAAAAAGTTAAGCAAGAGCTGGAAAACAACAACAAATGTAAATATAGCACAAAGATTTAAAAGTAGTTGAATTATTAGAAAAAAGTTTAGAAATTTAAAAAATTGTATTTAAGTGATATATGTCTTCTCCAAAGCATCAAAAATTCATATACCTAAATTGATTGAAATCAGACACTATCTGGATGTATGAAATCCAGATAATCTGAAGAGGTCTGTTAGTTTCTCCCCACATTATGAAGAGCCACAAGGATGTAAGTTATCTACAAAAACTAATGCTTATCCTCAGCTGTGTGAACAATTCCGATATGACAGACATTCTGCTATGATTGTTAACACTACTAATAGATTACTCATTGAATATTACTACAATCCAGGCACCATGCTATGCCATTTTATTCATTTCTTATTTATTCATCATAATATCCTTGTGAGGTACTGTTATTACTATATCTCCACTTTATAGATAAGGAAACTGAGGTTTAGAGAGATTCAAATTCGTGGCTTTATTCCATAAATTGATATCTTAATCATAACTTTTAGTGCTAATAGAAAGATCATAAATTCAATATCCTACTAGGAGTAAGCAAACATTGTTAATGAATGAAATAAATTAGCCATAAGAAAATCCAAAGAGGGAGGAGTGTGCCCAAACTGGATAGTGCCATTCTCATCCAAAGTGAGATAAACAGCAGCTCGAGTACAGCTGATTATTGTTTTGTAAATAATTCAGGTCCTTGGTTTCCAGAAGTTTTAAGGACAAAACATAAATCTGGAGTTTTATACTGTTGCTAATTTTTAAATTTTAAAAACCAATTAAAAATAACTACGAACCAAATAAACCTTATCCGTAGGCTGAATGCAGCAGCTAGAAGGAGACATAATAAATTAGATTATACCATGCATTTCATTTTAAATAATTCTACTGAAATGAAGTAATTTTTAAAACTTGTTGCTATTGTAGAAGTAAAATGACAAAGCTAGGTCACCCTCTTTCTTATATTGACAGTTCTACAAGTCACCAGTGTTAATAGTGTTTGGTCAACATACCCCAGAGTCTTTCTAAAATGTTTACATTACATTTTGTAAGCATATCTTGTTCTTAGTTGTATCTCTTTTCTCAAACAGGTGTCTGTCTGCCTGTCTGTCTGTCTGTCTCTCTCGGCTTTTCTCGAAGACCATAACAAATTGAGAGGCCATTTGCTATAATAAGCCCCTTTAAAAACTGACATTTATTGCTTCCTAACAGATTCTGAAGATGCAAAGGACTTAATTATTAGTTAATTGAACTTTTTGCTGCATTATTATTATTATTCTTTTTTTGCGGTACAGCGGGCCTCTCACTGTTGTGACCTCTCCCGTTGCGGAGCACAGGCTCTGGACGCGCAGGCTCAGCGGCCAAGGCTCATGGGCCCAGCCGCTCCGCATTTGCTGCATTATTTTTTATAAAAGTTTTGTCATGACTAAGGGACACCAGTTAACAAGCTAACCAGTTAAGAACCAGTTTAGGAGCTAATACTTATAACATTCCAGACCAAACAATTGCTGTCAACTAATATTAAACAATGCGTGAAGCATTACAATCCTTAAACTATTGCAAGAAACTAAGGGGATAATAAATGTTATGCTGACAGTGAAAAGAATGAAGGAATCTTTCTCAATGGAATTGACAGCCTCTATGTCAGTGCTGAATGTAGCTGGTACAAAATGATTTGCTTATCAAAATACCCCTTTGAAAAAAGATTTTGCTGCAAGTGAAAAAAGAGAAACCAATAGCAATTTTGTGCAGTTTAAAAATAGTGTTTTATAACACATCTATTATATATCACTTATTTAGACCATTTCTATTGGTAAATATATTTAAAAAAATAAATAAATAAGGGTTTCCTCCAAAGGAAAGCTTCCAATTCAGTTCTCTTTCTTTTACAACTGTATTGTCAAGAATTGAATAGACTTACTGCCTTAAAAATGTTGTCTCCTGGCAAAGAGGACATAGTTACTGGTGCAGAAGTACACATTTAAGGAAAATTTTTACTCCTTGTTTTCAATCAGCTGCTGAACTTTCAAAGAGAGAGAGTGTATGTGTGTGTGATGGCCCAGCCTCTGTGAGCACACTTTTATCCCAATTTAATTAGTCAATTTGTGAATGAAGCCGGGATTGAATTCTGTTACTTCCGCAAGTGAGACAAGCCTATCTGATGAACCACACTGAATGAGCAGCCAAGAAGTGACATTGCATAAAACAAGTCCTTTAAATAATTTCCCTCTTATTGACAGCAAGCCAACTATGTTCATTACCTTTACTTTAATGTTTATTGTAAAGAAAGAGAGGCCTCTTTTTTTGTTGCTGTTAGATTGCGACTCTACTCTTTCGATAATTTTCAGAGAATTCAAGTTGCTTTGAAATGTTCAAGTCATATAAGTTGCAGATTAGTGCATAATGCAATATAAGCCTTTAAAAAGATATTTAGAGTTGCATTTTCTGCATGACAGGGATGAGGCAGCCTCTCAAATACCAGCGACTGTTGACATTTACTTCAGCATAGATCATTAAAAATCAAGGTTAAAAAATGTTTTTAAACTGTGTTTTTAATAAATACTGCAATAAATTAAAATGGTAAAAATAGCATTGCCTTTAGTTTGCTGTTTCATAAGATGTGATCATAATCTATCATAAATGTGAGAATATCATCATAAAATTAGCAATAATATATCAAAATATGGTTGGCATTCAAAATTTCTGCTGATAATTAAGAAGAAAAACACTCCATCTTTGGGTATATCTACCAGCACATAGAAAAAGGTTTTTTATCGTCATCATGATTTTCAAGTAATCTTGAAAAAGAGCTGAACTGGGTAGCTGTAACCATTTAAATGGCTCTGGTATTCAAAAACCTAAGTTTTATATCAACTTGCTAGAACTCATTTATGACCTAACATTATTAAAGCATTCTTGGATTAACTGATGTTTTGTATTATGTTCATGCATTCCCTTCCATTTTCCTGGACTTTTGGACCTGAGATGGTTTGCCTTTTTTCATGCTTTTCCGATGAATATGTACCAACCACACATAATTCATCCCATTTGGCCATATTTGCAACAATTCTGGGCAACAGAGAGAAGCTGAGAATTCTAGGATTTCAGAGCTCATCCCATTACTATTATGGTGGCAAGAGGGATATGAGGACAGTGGTTTTTTTAGCTGAGATAATCCCTTTACTCCCTAGTTTGCTCTGTTCCTCAGTGATAGTAGTGATTGTGCAAATGAGGGTTGATTTCCAGCAAACCTTTCAGTATCAGGCTCATGGTATGATCTGTGTGGTATAAACTCCAGAGTCTGGATAAAGTTTATTTTAGAAATGTATCTCCTCTGTTGCTTTACGACCATGATCATAGCTATATGAAATTTATAGGCCAACTAATAATATATATCCTACTTTGACAAATTCATAAAGCTCTACTACAACTGAGGTGACCAAGGGAGAAGAATAGAGACATGCTTGGGAGTAAAGAGGCTTGGCTTCTTGATCAAGCCCTGCGTTAAGTCATTGTGAATCTTGGCATCTCATTTAACCTGTTTGAAGTGTAGTCTTCTATACCTTAAAAAAGTGGATTAGATTCCTACATACATTATTCCCTCAAAAATTTTTTTGATACTGGATTGCAGCAACATTAAAAAATTGCATAACTTTGTGATTTTTAATTTATCCTTGGTTATAGCTATTGTGTATGCCATCTCATACATCTCCTGATTCAGTGAAATGCATTTAAAGTCATGGCTAGAGAAGTTTTTAGCCTTGTGAAACTGTTTTTATGTGTTCTATCACATTTATCATGTGAAAGCATCATTCTCCTTATTGTTGACATGCCAAGGCAAAGAATTATCCTCATACATCACTGATGCCAGGATTTCACTTTGGGGATCACAACCCTTTGGGGAATTTGGGATAAATTAAATTAACTCTGGGTTAGAGAATAGAGGAGCATTTATTAATGCAAGGGGGCTCACAGAACTGTAATAACTAGCATACTGTTGCTTCCTAATAACTTCTAAAATAGAGATCCTAAAATATAAGAAAAGACGCCTTCCTCCATGTTGTCATTCACTTTTTCATGAATTTGTGCATTCACACTTAACTCATTTACTCAAATACATAATCAGTTTATTAAGCAGTCTCACCTTAGTGAGATATCTATATCTATAGATATTTATCAATTTTGTTATTTTATGATCATGGAATTCAACTGTGCTCTGTCAAATATGTCTTTATATTCTCTTATTAACATCCTAGGAAGATTTCATGCTTTTTTTCAGTTACTTTACATTATTAAAGTTTAGCCCTATCCCAAACTACTATTTTATATCATATTGAAACCTCTTATTCCTTTCCCCTTCTCCCAGCATATTACAGGCATGTGGCTTTAGGGAACTGACATAAAGATGGGCATAGTCTGTGAAGTAATTTCCTCTCCTACATTAGTACATTGTAAAGGTGATAGTGGTTTTGTTGCAGAATCTTGCCTCCCAGGCTTTTCTTTCCTGGTTGTGATGTGGGGAGTGGGAATGGGTGGGAGGACAAATAATGGTGGGAAGGCAGAGGGGTGTTATGTGACTAGCCATCTATTGATGGTGTGGCATCTTCTAAGATCCTGCTCTGTCTTGACCTAGTTTCATCTTCCGCTAGTTGTCTCTAACAACGTGATGGTCTCATCAGAGTAGTTTTTGTTTGTTTGTTTGTTTTGCCTTTGATGCATGTGGTCCTCTAAGTTAGTGAGGGCTCCTTTAGAGATGAGTAACAACATTGCTTGGTTCCATGATGGTCCAATACTCACTACCTTGCATGGCATTTCCAAAGCTTCTGTCTGCTCCATTTACTTCCAAACCTCTTCACAAAGAGTCACAGGAACTAATGAAGACGCTTATGTAGTCTAGGCAGAAGTCTTCCTAAAGAATTATATGTAGGAGAGTGGTTCTCCATATCGTTTTTCCCAGGCACACTATCCACGGAAGCCTCAGCAATCCTCTTATGTTTGTCTAGACTCCCACACTCAAGGGGACACCACTTCATGCTCTATAAGAGCTCTCTCACTGTGCTCCACTCTATTCTGCCAGAAACCCCAAAGTGTAACTACAGGTTTTCAGTTCAACAAGCATTTAATCAGGGTATAAGAAGCCAGGTTGCCTTTCTAGGTGTTCTCCATCTAGCAAATGATTCTATCGACTTGCCTCTCTGTCTCACACTTTTCTTGAGAAAGAGAAGAATACACACCCTTATTCTCCCCTACGGAGTCAGAGAATAACTTCTAACCACCAACATGATGGTTTCAGTGATTTCCATTGTCACCTAGTGACCTATCTAGTGTGGGGAAGGGGGAAAAGGTGTTCAAGGGAAACTGTTTTCTTGGGAACCTCTTAGGATGCCTTCTGTTAGACATCTATCCCAGACGTTTCTTGTACTTTTAAGAATTTGCTTTCACCTTTAGTTTCTAATTTCACATTCAAGGAAAAGTTCCATTCCCTGTCCTGTTACCTGAGTTTATTGAGCACTTACTCTGTGTTAGGCACTGTGCTTGCCATTGCAGTGTTTACTCTTAACTCAGCAGTGTTGGTCATGCAAGGTTCATTTCTGTTTCTCCTTGTGAGCTTTTGGAGTCTGGGAATGTTTGGTTTTATATCTTGGCATTCAGCTTTCTTTCGGGAAGTTTAGTATTAAAAGATCTAATATCTGTGATAAGGGATCATTCGATTGGCCCCCAGAGTAGATGCCTCCTGTCAGAAAGTAAAGGAAAGATACTGATTATAGTTCAGACAGCCATATAGGTGGGAGGCAGTAGATCTTATTGGTAAAAGGGTATAGCGATGTTACCTATTTAGGGTTGAGAGTATGAAAATTAATTAGGTAATCCATGCAATATTTAAGTTTCAAAAAATGTTATCTGAAACGATTGAAAGCTTCAGAAAATATAGGTGAGACTCACCCTCCATCCAACTTTAGTCACTAGGATATTTTTTCATTTCATCTTCTTATAGTGCATAATACTTGCAGCCTCCCAGTTTTAAATTCATGGCTTCTTAAGGAATATAACTACACACTAAGAAATAATTATGCATACTTCATCAACAGCTAGTGAATTTCTCCTTGCATCAGGTACACTTATCTCAAATAATAGCAGTTTTTTAAAACCTCATACATTCCAAAGAGGTTCCTACCTAAAAATTTGGAGTTCAGATAGATATGAGTTTAAAGTCCTGCTTCTTTATTTATTAGTAATAATGATTTCTAGTAATATGATTTCAGGCAAGTTAACTGATCTTGTGAGACCTCAACTTATTTGTAAAATGGTGGCTTCTGATACCCGTTCCCCAGTTTGTTTGTTTGAGGAAATTAAATACACAGAGATGTGTACCACTCACTACACCCAGCATTTGGCTATTGAAATATTCCCAAAGGAGGGACTATTATTATTAGTAACAGAATAATATGGTACTTGGTATATAAATGCAACCATTAGTCTTTTGTATTTTGATTCTGTGAACTACTTTAGCCACTTCTCAAAGTTTTCTTCCATCTACATCTCTATTATCTCTATAATTTTAGAATTTCTGAACCTATTATAGACTTCTGATGGCTTATATAATATACCAGATTGTTTACATTCAGCCCTCTGCCCTCGGCAACTACACATGTGGGATAGTTTGTAAGGTTCTACCTGGTTGTAAAGATCTCAGTTTGTATTTGTTGTTGGAATCTTACTATGAGCAGCTAAGGTAATTTCTTTTTTAGTAGAGGAGATCTGTGAATGTGTATGTGCATATGTGTGTGACATGTATGTGTGCACACGAGTATGTACATGCATGTCCAAATGCATGTGTTGTGCACATGCACTCCTGGGCAGGCTTCCTGCAAAAAGCTATGAAATCTATCCCAATTGCTCCATAAAAGCCAGAAGATAACAGGTGTCCAATCCCCATGTGCATTTGGAGTTGAACTGTTAGAGGAAGTTCCTCTTCATGCTGTATCTGCATTAAACAGATTTCTCTAGTGCAATTAAAATGCGGTTTTTTACTTTTTAACAAAAGGTTAAAGAAGACTTCACTAGAAAGAAATTAATGTGCTGGTATAAATTGCTTGATCTACTTGTGCTTTACTTACATTCTAAAGAGCTAGAAGGAAAACAAGAATATATTAAGAGGTTTTTCCATCAAAGAATAAGTTACAAATATTTAGTGGGCATTGATTATGGGTGAGACACTGTGTTAAATGTTGTACGTAGGCAAGTCCTTTGGCACTAAATTTTTTAAAGTGAGTTTTAGAATATTAATATTTTTACAATTGTGGTATATTTGGAGAGATTACTATTTTCACTCTCCTCTGGATTTATGTTTTCACCCCAAATCAAATGATCTTTAATTTTTTAAATGGCCTTTGAACATTTAGGAACCAAGCAGCTAAATAAGCTCTTAATGAGACCTATTTTAAGGGATATTGAAAATATCTATTAGTAGCCTTATTGAATTCGTAGGTGAGGAGGATATCATATTAAACATGTTAGATTATTTTTTCTTAATTCACATGGAGTGCTGAGGTCTGAGGTCATCATGCTAGCTAAGATGCCATTTCATTACAGAGTTGGAGTTAATAGCCTGAACAAAAACAGTTGAGAAATCTGAGGATCAGGTATAGGTAAACAGTAGTTGTAAAAGTACTCTAGGATATATTGAATGTGTCTGTAACCATATTTTTTTTATAATGCCTAGTATTTTATAAATAAAATAGTACCACTTGACACTGTACAATAATTAAGTAGAAATTCACATTAGCCGATTTCAAAGAAGCTCTTTAGCATTTACAAGGACGAATGCAGGGTATAACTGAATATCGGTATTTAAATAATAATAAATAATCATTTTCCTTGTTTGAATCCGTGTATGAAATTTTATTTTCCTGTCCTACCAAAATATTTTTACAGTCGGTTTTAAAGATAAGTACTATGAATTAGAAATCTAAGAATAGAGAGATATTTCAGTTTCTAATCTCCTACTACATTTGAATATGGATTTATAATTTTCAAGAGCTCTCATGTTTATCTCACTTGATCTTCACAAAAATCATATGAAGTACAAAGCATGTTTTTATTATGACCATTTCAAGATAGAGCAAGGAAGGCTCAAAGAAGTTGTATTGTCTGCTCAAGTTCAGGCAATGAATTATCGTCATTATTCCCCATGGATTTTCAACTTAAAATATTCAGGAGAGGGCAATTATCATTCATTGAGAATTTATTATTTCACAACCATAGTTCTAGGCTCATTTAATTTATTAACTTAATTGACAATCACAAATATATTTTATCTTTTTCATTTTATAAATTAAAAAAAATAGTTTGAGAGCTGCAGTACTTTATTCTTATTTGAACCAACTTATTTATATTGAGAAAACATTAAGAACATCCATTTTATCTTCAGTATTTCTCAGGAAAAAAATATTATTTCTCATGTAATGGAGAAAAAATAAATTCTTCTATTTTTAAATAATTTTGAAATTGTATTATAAAAAGGCAAATTATTGCCACCATTTTACTTTATTTTTTTCATTTTTTTTAACATCTTTATTGGGGTATAATTGCTTTACAATGGTGTGTTAGTTTCTGCTTTATAACAGAGTGAATCAGTTATACATATACATATGTTACCATATCTCTTCCCTCTTTGTCTCCCTCCCTCCCACCCTCCTTATCCCACCCCTCCAGGCAGCCACAAAGAACC
>NW_006780574.1:304597-308327 GCF_000442215.2 Lipotes vexillifer
ATGGTTGTTAGTATTTGCCTTATGTATTGAGGTGCTCCTATGTTGGGGGCATAAGTATTTACAATTGTTATATCTTCTTCTTGGATCGATCCCTTAATCATTATGTAGTGTCCTTCTTTGTCTCTTCTGATAGTCCTTATTTTAAAGTCTATTTTGTCTGATATGAGAATTGCTACTCCAGCTTTCTTTTGGTTTCCATTTGCATGGAATATCTTTTTCCATCCCCTTACTTTCAGTCTGTATGTGTCTCTAGGTCTGAAGTGGGTCTCTTGTAGACAGCATATATATGGGTCTTGTTTTTGTATCCATTCAGCCAATCTGTGTCTTTTGGTGGGAGCATTTAGTCCATTTACATTTAAGGTAATTATCGATATGTATGTTCCTATTCCCATTTTCTAAATTGTTTTGGGTTCGTTATTATAGGACTTTTCCTTCTCTTGTGTTTTTGTCTAGAGCAGTTCCTTTAGCATTTGTTGTAAAGCTGGTTTGGTGGTGCTGAACTCTCTCAGCTTTTGCTTGTCTGTAAAGGTTTTAATTTCTCCATCAAATCTGAATGAGATCCTTGCTGGGTAGAGTAATCTTGGTTGCAGGTTTTTCTCCTTCATCACTTTCAGTATGTCCTGCCACTCCCTTCTGGCTTGTAGAGTTTCTGCTGAGAGATCAGCTGTTAACCTTATGGGGATTCCCTTGTGTGTTATTTGTTGTTTTTCCCTTGCTGCTTTTAATATGCTTTCTTTGTATTTAGTTTTTGACAGTTTGATTAATATGTGTCTTGGCGTATTTCTCCTTGAATTTATCCTGTATGGGACTCTCTGTGCTTCCTGGACTTGATTAACGATTTCCTTTCCCATATTAGGGAAGTTTTCAACTATAATCTCTTCAAATATTTTCTCAGTCCCTTTCTTTTTCTCTTCTTCTTCTGGAACCCCTATAATTCGAATGTTGGTGCGTTTAATGTTGTCCCAGAGGTCTCTGAGACTGTCCTCAGTTCTTTTCATTCTTTTTTCTTTATTCTGCTCTGCAGTAGTTATTTCCACTATTTTATCTTCCAGGTCACTTATCCGTTCTTCTGCCTCATTTATTCTGCTATTGATCCCATCTAGAGTATTTTTCATTTCATTTATTGTGTTGTTCATCATTGTCTGTTTCATCTTTATTTCTTCTAGGTCCTTGTTAACTGCTTCTTGCATTTTGTCCATTCTATTTCCAAGATTTTGGATCATCTTTACTATCATTATTCTGAACTCTTTTTCAGGTAGACTGCCTATTTCCTCTTCATTTGTTAGGTCTGGTGCATTTTTATCTTGCTCCTTAATCTGCTGTGTGTTTTTCTGTCTTCTCATTTTGCTTATCTTACTGTGTTTGGGTTCACCTTTTTGCAGGCTTCAAGTTCGTAGTTCCCGTTCTTTTTGATGTCTGTCTCCAGTGGCTAAGGTTGGTTCAGTGGGTTGTGTAGGCTTCTTGGTGGAGGGGACTAGTGCCTGTGTTGTGGTGCATGAGGCTAGATCTTGTCTCTCTAGTGGGCAGGTCCACGTCTGGTGGTGTGTTTTGGGGTGTCTGTGGTCTTATTATGATTTTAGGCAGCCTCTCTGCTAGTGGGTGGGGTTGTGTTCCTTTCTTGCTATTTGGTTGGCATAGGTTGTCCAGCAGTGTAGCTTGCTGGTCGTTGAGTGAAGCTGGGTGCTGGTGTTGAGATGGTGATCTCTGGGAGATTTTTGCCATTTGATATTATGTGGGTCTGGGAGGTCTCTTGTTGACCAGTGTCCTGAAGTTGGCTCTCCCACCTCAGAGGCAGAGTCCTGACTCCTGGCTGGAGCAGCAAGAGCCTTTCATCCACTCGGCTCAGAATAAAAGGGAGAGAAAGTAGAGAGAGTTAGTAAAAGTAGGAAGAAATAAGGAAAGAAAGGAAGAAAAGAAAGAAAGAAAGAAAGGAAGGAAGGAAGGAAGGAAGGAAGGAAGGAAGAAAGAAAGGAAGGAACAAAGGAACAAAGGAAGGAGGGAAGGAAGGAAAAAATACAGAAAGAAAGAAGATACAGTAAAATAAATAAAGTAAAATACAGAAAGAAAGAAGATACAGTAAAATAAAATAAAGTATAATAAAGTTATTGAATTAAAAAAATAATTATTTAGAGAAAAACAAAAAAGGGATGGATAGAACCTTAGGACAAATGGTGGAAGCAAAGCTATACAGACAAAATCTTACATAGAAGCATACACATATACCCTCACAAAAAGAGGTAAAGGGGAAAAAATCATAGATCTTGCTCTCCAAGTCCACCTCCTCAATTTGGGATGATTCGTTGTCTAAAGGAGGGAAGGAAGGAAAGAAAGATAGAAAGAAGGTAAAGTATAATAGAGTTATTTAAATTAAAATTAATTATTAAGAAAAAAAAACCAATGGACGGATAGAACGCTAGAACAAATGGTGGAAGCAAACCTATACAGACAGGATCTCACACAGAAGCATACACATACACATTCACAAAAAGAGGAAAAGGGGAAAAAATCATAGATCTTGCTCTAGAAGTCCACCTCAATTGGGGATGATTCGCTGTCTATTCATGTATTCCACAGAGGCAGGGTACATCAAGTTGATTGTGTAGCTTTAATCCGCTGTTTCTGAGGCTGCTGGGAGAGATTTCCCTTTCTCTTCTTTGTTCTCACAGCTCACAGGGGCTCAGCTTTGGATTTGGCCCTGCCTCTGCCTGTAGGTCGCTGGAGGGCGTCTGTTTTTTGCTCAGACAGGTCGGGGTTAAAGGAGCCACTGACTCGGGGGCTCTGGCGCCCTCAGGCCGCAGGGAGGGAGGGGCACGGAGTGCGTGGCGGGCCTGCGGCGGCAGAAGTCAGCGTGACGTTGCCCCAGCCTGAGGCCCACCGTATGTTTTCCCTGGGAATTTGTCCCTGGATCCCGGGAACCTGGCAGTGGCGGGCTGCACAGGCCCCCCGGAAGAGGGGTGTGGATAGTGACCTGTGCTCGCACACAGGCCCCTTGGCCACCATTTTAAATTTAAGTTTGTAAAAGGTGGGCAAGATGAATGGGACATTGCTACATAACGTTTCTAAAATTAACTATAAGCCACCTACCAATTCAGTTAAATTTAATTTTCTTTTTCTTTCTCTTTCTCCTTGTTCTTCCTTTTCCTCCTCTTTCTTCTCCTTTTTGAAGCACCATTAACTGACTCATATTTGCTTAAGAGATTTTGATAATTGGTAAAGAAAATGATTAGCATTTGAAAATTATTATTTTGTTAATGCATGAAGTTTTTTTATTTTAAAAATTTCATGGAAGCATGAAGTCTTCTGAACAAATAAATCACTGTAGACATATTCTCCATTTTCTGTTGAAAGATTGCCTTTGAACAGAATTCAGTGGTTAACTCTGTAATCATATAATAAGCTTAGAAAGTTAAGAAATACATGTTATATAAAAAACTGACAGCTTTTAATTATCTTACAATTATTGACTGAGAGCCCATTGTGTGTCAGCTGCTATACCTAGGAAGTACAGGCTTTTAATAATATACCAAAGTACCCATCATCAAGAATTGACGGGCTTCCCTGGTGGCGCAGTGGTTGGGAGTCCTCCTGCCAGTGCAGGGGACACGGGTTCGTGCCCCGATCCGGGAAGATCCCACATGCCACGGAGCGGCTGGGCCCGTGAGCCATGGCCGCTGAGCCTGCGCGTCCGGAGCCTGTGCTCCGCAGCGGGAGAGGCCACAACAGTGAGGGG
>NW_006780574.1:309858-329613 GCF_000442215.2 Lipotes vexillifer
GGTTGGTGCCCCGGTCCGGGAAGATCCCACGTGCCGCAGAGCGGCTGGGCCCGTGAGCCATGGCCGCTGAGCCTGCGTGTCCGGCGCCTGTGCTCCACAACGGGAGAGGCCACAACAGTGAGAGGCCCGCGTAACGGAAAAAAAAAAAAAAAAAAAAAAAAGAATTGACTAGCAAGGAATGGCTTGCGCCTTTCAGGGGCATGTATTTATGCCCCTGAAATATGTATTTTTTTCAGGAGCATATATTTAAGGAGACCTTCTGTTGGACTGTTCTCAGTGAAGGGCCAACTTTAACTTCTCACTTCATGTGATGTGTCATTTACTATAATGCTGTCGTCTAAAGGCCTCTAGAGGTGTATTTCTTGCTATAGGCCTTATTTCACAAGACAAAATATATACCAGGATCACTTAACTCAGAATGAACTTCAGTATTGACCTATTAAACTTAGGGTATGTTATCAAAAACAAAGTCTAAGTTTTCTGCATTTAATGTGTTACTTGATTATTCAGCTAATCTTACTCCTAAGGGCTTACTTTCTCTAAAAAAGGATTTTGGGCAAAAAAATGTAGCATGCTCTGTTTTATATGGGCATTCTCTCTAGAAAATATTTGCTGGTGTGAATGCTTTTGTTCTCATAAAAGGTTTCATAACTGTAATCTGAACCTAATTTGATTGAGCATATTTGATATGAGCAGGTATAATAGGAAAGAGATATTTATTCTTCAAGGTCCAAGTCTAAATTAAACCCTCAGCTTTAAACGGCACAGGAAATACTCAGCAAATAAATTTCTCCCAGTTACTGACACCTGAAAATAAATCATGAAGAAATAAGAAGACTATGGTCGAATTATTTGGGGAGGGGAGGGTGTAGAATTGCTTTTTATCTCTCCTTGACCAAATGGTGACCCTCAGTCTGGGAAGAGTATCCTGATGAACTTGCAGGCCGTTTTGTGAGGAGTGCACACAGAACATGATATGAGGATAGGAACCAGCAAGGGAGCACCTACCTAGAGAGTAACACCCGCTGAAACTGTGAGATCAGTGGGCAGCTGGATGGCGCAGACAAATCAGTCACATTGAGAACAGATGATCTTGTCATTACTTGAAAGTCTGCCAAAGACACTTCTTAACTGTACCATAATGAGTTTAAGATGTAAAGAAAACGGTATGGTTTGGGTTAAGATTTGAAATAGAATAGAACTAAGTGAGATCGAGATGAGAAAAGAATAAGAAAGAAATGGAGGACCCTAGTGAAAGTACATCACAGGCAGAATTCTTCAAGTTCTCATTTAAAAGAAATTTAATCCTGAGAGAATTTAGTCTAGGTTATATGTTTGATCTATAATTTTCAAATATGACAGTATCTTAATTGTGAGCTTTGTTTCAGTTAGTACCACATGCAAAAGCCTGTATTTTGGTAACCAACATTGTTTCTCTAGTGCCCGTAGTTATCATATGCCCTTACTTTTACAACTGATATCCTAACACATTTCAGCTCTTATAGATTATACCTGACAATCTGCTCAAAGCTTTTCCTTCAAAAGACTGCCTCTTTGTGGTACAGTAGTTGTGGCTGATTCTTTGCTACAGCTGTTTTGCAGGTGTCTACAACTTTGTCAAATCCGTTGAAGCTGAGTTTGCCTTTGTCCTTAGAGTGTGTCTCTATCCTTTCCAATTTAAAAATCTTTTCTTGAGTTCCCAGACAAGAACTGTATGGGCCGAAATGCTGGCCCTATTATAATGAATGTCTTTCTCAGCATGGCCTAGAACAACAGGGAAATAGATGTATGCATAAACTAGCAAGTCCCCAGCAGAATGCTCTTTGGCCCCAAAAGGTCAGTTGGAAAGATTTAATGGTTTTTGTTGTTTTGTTCTTAGGAACACAGATGAACAACTCATAGTAAGGTCTAGTCTCTGGTCTGCCTTAATTATGTCATTTAACTTTATTTGTGTCCTACTTCATTTCAAACATCTGGAAGCCAGATGTGAATGCAGTTGGTCTTTAAGATGCCCTTAAACACTAAAATGAGGTGATTTAAACATTTTGTGCCATGAACATATTTTTAGGTATAATTTCATTGTTATAAGGCTTGGGCAAGGTCATTTCATTCTAAAATTAATTTTAAAGTTTAAAATAGGTAAATATGGTATTTTTTCATATTTAATACCATTTAATATTTTAGACTTTGTAGTAAACATAATGACAATTTAAAACTTGTTTAAATAATCAAAGTGAGTACTTATAAGACTCCCAGTCTATCATACAGGTACCAGAATGTGTGTAAGTAATTTTAGACCTTAATAATGCATTTTAATGCTCTCTCTTTATGTCTCTCACCCTTTGGGGGTACTACTAAGTTCAATTGTTGCTGTTTGTGTGATTTGATCTGAAGAAGATATCACAATGAAACTTTTCAAATATTAACAATAAACTGATTTTTTTCAGTTACAAATTTAAAACTCTCCACAGCTTCAGACTTGCACTGAGGCAGTTAATCGTAGACAGAAGCAGCAAATAATACATAAGCATAAAAACAGCAAACAAAACACAAACAATAATGTTCATTATTCTAATTAGAAATTCTTAAACACTGTCCTCTGAGTGGGCAATATTATAACCCAGAAATTCTACTATATATTTCCTTCCAAACTGTTACTCCTCCTAAACTACGTTATCCCACACTGTCCCTTCTCTTTTCAACTTCCATCTTCTCCCGTCTTTTTATTCTCCTCTGATGTCTTTCCGTCTTATTTCAGTGAGAAAATACACGCAGCAGAAGAGAACTTCCATATGAAACTATCTCCTATCCACCATGTCTATAGGACCTAAACTATCTGCTTCTCTTCCTGGTACCTTGAGAACACTGTCTATGCTCCTACCTCAAGCCGGTTTCTTCCCTTCTTTACTAGTTTCCTTCTACTCTTGGCTACTTAAAAGCATCATTCCCTCTTTTTATTGCATCATATTTGCTCCTTTATCATTCCTATAGGTTACTAGCATGCCATAATTCCCGCTAATATGCTACCAAAAAAAAAAAAGAAGAATCTTGACACCCGTTACTCTTTTCTTCTGCTTCACCTCACAAAAAAAAAATCATCATGAGAGATGTCTCTCCTGCATGCCAATTCCTCTCATCCATTTCTGTCTTAAACCACTTCTGTCAGGATTTCTCCCTTGCTTCTATACTGACACCACTCTTACCAAGGTCAACGATCGGCTAAATATGTCTAAATTCAATAATCAGTTTTCATTTCATATCTTACTTGAACTCTCATCAACATCCGTCACAGTTGAATGTCTCTCCTCCTTGAAAAATTGTCTTCACTTAACATCAAGGATCCCACTAGCTCCTCGTTCTGCTTCAACCTCACAGACTTCACTTTTCCAGCCTCCTGTATGTTCTTACCTCGTATCCCTGAACTGCAAACGTAGGAGCAGCCCAGGTTCACTCTTCATTCCATCTTCTCTGTTTACACTCATTCCTTAGGGGGAACCCATCGAGCCTCATGGCTTTAAATAGCATTTATACACTAATTACTCCCAAGTTATATCTTCTACCTGACCTCTGCCTTGAACTTCAGACTCGAATATCCAACTATGTAGACATTTCCTCTCGGATATCTTTTAGCCGTAATAAACTTAATAAGTCCAAATTTGAACTGTTCAAATATTGTAACTCAGTTTCTCACGATGTTTGAGTCAAAATCCTTGATTCCTATCGCTCTCTCACATCTACATCCAATAAATCAGCACAGGATGCCAGTTATAACTTCAAAATATTAAGAATCCAGCTACTCTTACCATCACCTGCAACTCTCATTGAAGCCGTCATTGTCTTTTTGCCTACTTTTTGGTTATTATAATAGCTTCTAAGTTCATCTCCTAAACCCAACCCTTGTCCTGCTATTCTCCTTGCAATGGTCAGAGTGATTTTTTTTTTTTACATAAGTAGGTCATTTATGTTTAAGTTTTGGTTCTCTGCTCAAACTCTTCCAGTGGCTTTCCATTTCATCCAGAGTAAAAGCCAAAGTTTTTCACGTTATCTGGCTCTGACCACTCTCCCTCTCTGTGTCTGTCAGTGCTTATCTCATACTCATCTGTTCTACCTGAACTATGTTGGAGACACAAACAAATTGAGGTTCTGGATTTGAAAAGAAAATGATGATTGACCAAGCCTGACTGATCCAGCAGCTCCAACATGCCTACTATCCTCCAAACGTAATTGGGTAATTTTACTTCCCCCCCCCCGAAAATTAGCATTATCAGAGACTAGAAATGCAATTGAAGGAACTGTATATACAGTCTTTTATCATTTCTTCTTATTTTCAATCTTTATTTTTTTATAATCAGTCTTTGCCATCAAATCTCCTTATTTATCAACACAAGTCGTTCATACGTCTAATATGTATCATGACAGAATGAATAATTCAAAGTTCCCCCCAACCCAAGGTATACATTCAAACCTAACCAACGTTTAAAAAAGTGACTGAGAGGCAGCTTCATAACATCTCATTTAATTCTTTAGTAAAGTATGAACTTCATTAGAGTGAATTAAAATGTCTTTCTTGGAGGTGCAGATCACTTTTGCCTTTAAAGAGTTCTAACCTGGCATAAAACAGAAGCCGGATTTGAATCTATTTTGTTCCAGGATTCATCAAATCTATAAACTTTACATAAAAGAAATGTAGAATATTGAAACCGTTGAATAAAGGCTTTTGACATTTCTATACTGGATATTTCTAAAAATCTACCATTTGTCACAATTTTAGCTAGTTGGTAACAGTAAATAATGCAACTTAGAGCAAGGAAAAGTTCACTGCCTACAAGTTTTATAATTAATTCAAATTTATACTTTCACAAAACTTTTAATTTACTTATGGACTAAGTTTCTCAGCACAAGAAAAAGGGTAGGAATTTCCAAATTTGTTCACAAGTTTGTCTTTTAGTCAGTATTTACAGCTCTTCTAGCTAGATGAAACAATCTTCTTGCCTTTGTTTTCACTATTTTTCTATCAACACTAAACTGATGGATTATTCTTCTTGATAAGCTAACCACATAAGGATTTGGGAGATTTTCTAAACAAAGAATAGGGCATACATAGTGAATGAATCACTACTAACCATTGCTGGGCTCATGGCCAAAATTTCTAATCCAGTATTTTCTGCTGACCCGGTATAAGGGCTCAGGAGCCTTCTTAGCATAGAGCTCTAGCACTGTGAAGGGCACTACCAGTTGATTTGACTTGGCACTAAATTTATATCCTTATCCTGAATTATTTCTTAGGATATTCTGATTACGAGAATCTAACCTCTTTTCACTACTATTGCAGACACTGTAAGGGACCCCACATGTCCATTTGCTGTTACCACTTCAGTGAGCAATAGCTTGACTTTCAATCACCAGCACTTGTACTTCTTTGCCTGGGGGTTTTCTCTCACAGCTCTGACTCCCTTGCTGCCTTGTGGTTGGCCAGACATGGCAGGGGAATAAGCCTAAGAGCTCTAGCCTCAACCATAATGGATGGGTGGTATCAATACTATAAAAATATACCAGCTCCCTTTTCCTTTTTTTTTTTTTTTTTTTTACATCTTTATTGGAGTATAATTGCTTTACAATGGTTTGTTAGTTTCTTCTTTATAACAAAGTGAATCAGTTATACATATACATATGTTCCCATATCTCTTCCCTCTTGTGTCTCCCTCCCTCCCATCCTCCCTATCCCACCCCTCTAGGTGGTCACAAAGCACCGAGCTGATCTCCCTGTGCTATGTGGCTGCTTCCCACTAGCTATCTGTTTTACGTTTGGTAGTGTATATATGTCCATGCCACTCTCTCGCTTTGTCACAGCTTACCCTTCCCCTTCCCCTCCCTTTCCCTTTAACTGAGATAACTCTGAGTTGTGTTTTTTACCCCAGTTTCCAAGGTTTCTTCAGTGGGAGTCAACTCTACTCTCCTACTGTGGGAGCTGGCTTCATAGCACACTCTTCAATGGCTGTCTTCCTTTCCTTGTTCAATTCTTCACTCTCCTACTGGTGTTTTCCTTTACTGCCTTCCTCATACCGTAAGCCTTGTGTCAGGGTTTGCATCTGGGAAATTCAAAATATGATACACCTACCAGAATGCATTGAAAAGATGCTAACACCGTGCACAACTCAGAGCATGAGATTATTGTAATTCTTGGAGGAACGGAAAGCCTGTATGGTTCCTGTCAGATATAATCTCATACTTTTATTTTCTGGATTTGGAATCATTTACATGAAACACTTTATTGTTACTTTTCTTCAAATGGTTTGCAAAATAGCATATTAGGTTTTCAGTGCTGTGTTTAATTATTCTCAGTGAACTAAATTGCAAAAGAATGTATTAGCTAAGTATTAGGATTACACAAATTTTAGCCAGGTAGAAAAGGAGTGGGATTGGGTAGTGAAATGAAGGAGGCTCACACAGTGAGAAAGACATTCAGAGGGATTTCAAATCACAGAAAACAATACTCAGCATTGAGCCTCCAGAAATAACAGGCTACTGTGCCTGAAGGGTTGCTGTGAATATTGTTGCTGCTCTTAGCCTTCCATTCAGACTCTCATGGATTTTAGACTCTACAAGACTGCATCACATTCTAAGGATATCCAGATGTTGAGAGAGTATTGCCAGGTAGTCATTTAAAGTGTTGGAAGGCTTTATGTCACTCTGTTTTCTCTGAGACTATCTATAAAAGTCATGGAAAAGCTTTATAAGACTGATAAAGACATAACTTGTATGACTTTTTGTTTTTTTTAAGGTCTAGACAAATCCTTTTATCTCGTCTCAAAGGGCTATGCATCCAACTGGCTATGGCCTTTGGGTATTGTCTTCTAGCATAAGTTGCCAAAGTAAAGCATGATATCCCTAGTCATTTTGACATTAATTTTAAAGGACCAGTAAGTTTATTTTTTTTATTTGGAGCACCATAGTGCTGCTTTCTCTGACAGTACCTGAAACAAATACATAGACCATGCCTTCTATTTACCTTGCCCTTTCCAGCAGCACCTATCATACTGCCTCCAAAGAGTAGGCACTCAACGACGCTACCTACTTGACAAAGGCAAAATGACATTAGTCCTCCTAAGACTTATGACCTCCTGAAAGAAATGTCTCTTTCACCCCCACATAATAAAAAGCTACTTTTGGCCCCTAATGGATGAAAGGTTTTTAGCAGCTAAATTTCAGAGATGTTTCTTTAGTAATCTCCCAGTCTGGAGCCCTCATTTTCAAGCAGAACTTTTTTAAAAAGTGGCTTGGGAAGAGTACATTTTTCTTAAAATTTTATTTTACCCTTATGATTTGGAATGGTTCAAAAAACTTCTTTGTGAAAATGAGAAGAGCCCCTTCAATAAGTACAGAAAACTAGGGTTTAAGCCTACCTCTCTTCCACGTTATGTAATTTTGGACAAATTATTTAATCTCTTTGAACTTCAGTTTCCTTAGGATTGATAATGTCTACCATCAAAAGCTTGTTGCAAGGGTGAAAAATAAGACATATGTGAGAGCATTTTTAGTATCTCATCCATGATAGTAGCTCTGTGAACAGGACTGGTGTCTGAAGTTCCACGGGCTCAGTCCTCTGGGCTTTGCACACACATCTAGCTCATCCTAAATCAACCTGGCAGACACGTACTCTCTCTGTAGGTGCTCAGTCAAGCTTCACATTCTAAAGTTTTCCTTGATTCCCCCTGGTAGATATAGGCATTTCCTCACCTTTTGGAGCTGTGTTCATCTTGAGTGTTACTTGTTTGCATGAATGGTTTCCTACTACTCTCTGAGCTCTTTGGTGGCAGAAACTGTCCTTTTATCTATCTGGCTTTGTTTCATTGTACATTGCTGTCCCCTAGTATGTACTATATGAATATCTGGTGATTGAATGGACATCAAGCAGGTGAATATGCCTCAATCTGGCTAAAAATGTTTATAAATTTTACACCAAGATCAAAATTCACCATTACATAGGTGGGATATGATCCATTTTAGAAAGTCTAACCTGAATGGAGAGATTTTCCCTCCTTATAGAAAGTCTTGGTAGAATGGCCAACTTGTCCCTTCCTTGCTTTATTCTTGGTGTCTAATAGGCTGATTGAGGGATGGAAGGTAATTGAGCATCAGAATGAACACAAATCAGAAGTAGTGAACATCACCCTATTCTCTGTATGTCCTGGGTACCAGCAGAATGCATGACACTGAATACATGCTAAATAGTATTTTTAAATAAGTAGACATCAGTCTTCTTTGTGACACTGAGTAAATGCTAAATTATATTTTTAAATCAGCAGACTTCGGTCTGTTTACAAGAACTGAAAGTTTGGAGGGAATAGTCTGGTTATTTAGACTATATTTTACATTATATTTCTCTGAAATTCAGGTTGATGAATCTGCATTTCTGCCACCAGAAGTCTGTATTTACCCTTCGTGGTATATAAGTGGATGGCTATTTTCTGCAAACACTGGTATATTTAGACCACTTCAATAGCCGCCAATAAGTCCCTTCTCATTTCCATACATATTATGTATCACTGGCAGCAGCAGACCCATCGGAGTGCAGAGCAATAAGCAATCTTCTGATGATTGATACTTTTGATACCACCCTGCTGTTTATTGAAGGAACTTCCATTGATTGGCTGCTCCAGGTGTCTGTTCATGAAGAGATGGATTAAATCAAAGGGACTGGCTCATTGCTGGGTCCTTTCTATGCCACTGGGTGGTGTGTAATCCTCACGTGACTTCTTATTTGTGCAGACTTTTTCCTAGTACTGCTTTTCTTTGGCTCTTGAGACAATTTATATATGTATAAAGGTTTATTTATATATAATATATATTTGGTCATAGAAAAATGTATGTTCATATAATTATCTATACATATATAATAATATATAATAATATAATATTCAAATTTCCTTTTCTTATAAAGATACCAGATTGGATTAGGGCAACCCTAATGCCCTATTTTTACTTAATTACCTGTTTAAAGACCCTATCTCCAAATACAGTCATATTCTGAGGTGCAAGGCATTAGGGCTTTGATGTATGAATTTGGGGGGGGGATGATTCAGCCCATAAGAGGTTACATAAGTGAATGTCCCATTTTTTAGGAGATACGTGTAGAAGTGAAATATCGTGATGTTTGCAATTTATTTCAAATGGTTTAGCAGGAAAAAAAATAGTGTATGTCTGGATGTGTGTAATAAACACACACAGACACATATACACGTTCTCTTTCTGTCTCTGTGTCTCTTTCCTTCTTTCCTCTATCTCTTTCTCCCTACTTTCTAGTTCATCCTTCCTTCTCTCTAAGGACAACATTTTAACAATTGGTGAATCTGCATAAAAGGTAATCTTTCACCTTAAAATCTGAGAATTTTCAAAATAAGAAGTTGGAGGGGGATAAGAAATATAAGACATAATTCTATTCCACAAGAATCTTATAATCTAGTTAAGAAATGGAAGGTATGTATAGATGAGTCTCAAACAAAATGGTAAATGATGAGATAATCGGCACAGGTTACACAAAGGAAAAAGAATCTTTACTCTCCTTTAGCTGAGACCAGAGCAAATTACATACAAATTAAACTACAACAACCAAATATGATAATGTGATAGAAATTTGGCATTTCTCTCTGGTTCATTACTGACATTTTCCATTTAATAGATGTGATCAGTACACTTTTATGTAAACTTCCTTAATATTTTGCTTGTTCTGAAATTCATATGACATATGTATATATCTTACACATAAGATAAAGGGAATGTCCATACTGGGTGAAACTTGCTCTCTGTGGACATATCTATTTTAATTTTTAGCTTATTTTTAGCTTATAATAATAATAAATTTTTTTAATGCTAAGATTTTTTTTGGAATATCAGGCATTGTAGTAAGAATTTCTCATCTATTTACTTGTTTAATCCTCAGAGCAGCCATATAAAAATATTTATTTCTCCTCCATCTTGCAGGTGAGTTATTGAAGCCACAGCAAGGTTAAGTAACTTGTTCACAACTAATGAACGATCTAATCAGAATTTTAACTAAGATAGTCTTTACCGTAAGCCCATAATCTTAATTACCATGCTATACTGCACCTGTCACGATAAGGGAAGAACCATGTCTGTCTTATTCAGTACTGTACTATTTAATGGACAAAGCTTGGGGGTTTGTTTTTATTCCTTTTTCTTACCCTTTACTTCACCCCCATTTATTTTACCACAATTTTAATAATAAGTATAAGTTTTATTTAACATGTGTATGCTTTTCCTGTATTTTAGTCGGGCTTGTTTAACTTTAAGAACACAGACCCCTCAAACAGTGGTAACCAAAGATGTTATTATATGATTAAATACAGTATAGAAATTCTCAAGGACATTCAATACCAGAAGTTTAATAAGGACTGATGGAGACGAAAGCTGGAAATGGATTTCATTATGAGGACATTTTTTATCAGGATATTCTTCCTTCTTTTTCCCACTAACAATTGTAGACTCCCTGGGTCACAATCCCAAGAGAATTGATTAATTTTGGTCATTAGTTTATGTATAAGACATGTATTGGTTACTCTTGGGCCAGATTCCTATTCTTGAAAGGTCACTTGTTATTAAGGGTGCTGGTTGGGGAGGGTTAGTGTGAGGTCACATAAGTATGTCCATTTTGGCCCATCCCCTATAGCAAGAATTATGGGAAGAAGATCACAGTTATGACTGGTAGAGCCTATTAAAACTCAATTACTTTATAGGTTTTGTTCAGAGCTGCTTTCAACCTTTGTCTTCACTATCAGAAATACAATCATTTTGTTCTGTTTCTACAAGGCAGGCTCACCTGCCTACCCCAGTACTACCCCTACTCTACCACTATTGTCACATCTGATCATGGATTATGTTAAAGGCTTCACTGAGGTTTACTATAGCTTTCAAGAAGCACTGCAACTAGAACTAATCACAGAATTCCACTTAAAATTCTCCATGATAGTTTCCATAAAATGGAACTACATAACTCTCCAGAGTTATGTAGGTAGGATAATAGTTTCCATTTTATTTCTAATACTCCTCTTGATTTTATGCCCTGCCTGTTTTGGCCACTGCAGCACATTGGGTTGATGTCCTCAGAGAATCATCTGTTCTGAATGTAGTCTCAACAAACCATTTAGAATAAAGACAGTAAGATGAGATCACCTGTGTGGACCAATTGAATAAGTAATAAGAGCAGAGATCAGCCTCCTATCCAAATAATTTTGAATACTTGTCCCTAAATGCATTACCCTAAGTTTGCTCGTTTGAACCTCATACAACATTTTCCTGCCAAGCTATAGCCTCTTGAGATTTTCCTGCAGTTTGTGCATACTGGCTTGGCATTTCACCACTCTTTTAGTAAAAGCTTAGTATGATTTGCTAACTTGGAGATTTTAGTGTGCTATTCCTCTCCAACTATTTATCACAAATGTAAAAGAAGAATTATCCTGGAATGGATGTATAGAGATCTTTCTTTTTTATGTTTCATCCAGAGAAGTTTTCATTTTTCCTTTGTCATTACTAAATCAGATCTTTATTCAGACAAAAATAGTAAGTAGTTTTAAATACACAATTCCACAAAATTCCTTATGAAAATCTTAACTATATTATATCCAGTGGTGGCCTTTTATTTGAAGAATGAACTTGTATTTTCTCAAAGAGCTCTCAACATATTCAGTTTATAGCTAGTTTAGCAAAGCTGTGGAGATTATGAAACCTTGATGTTAGACAGAGGGCCCTTCTTTGACTTTTACCATCAGTACCTTGCACTGTGCTTGCACATTACTGGGGCTCAGCAAGCATTTATTCCATTGAAGTTGTACTGTGCCTCTTAGCAGCATGTCCCTTTCTCTTCTGTAGCCTAAAATGTTCAATTAATATTTGGATTCATTAGCTTATTTAGCATGGAAGTGAGGCTCATCAACTATGTCTACTCCCCAACTACCACCCAAAATCAGAGTTTTTTGGGCAAGTACTTATTCCTCCAGCAAACTGACATATATAACTTGAAAATCCTGTATATAAACTTACCACTATTTCCTATTATTATCCCCAAACCCTCAATTAAAAAGAAATAGCATCATATGAAATCAGAAGTGTGGAACAGAGGAAGGAGGAAAACATGTTCGGGTTGAGTATCTTCTACATACTAAACACTATATCTCATTTAATTCAGCAAAATGCATTCTTACTTGGGCATTATTTTTATAATTTTTCTTACGAAGAAGCTGGGGCTTAGAAGTTAAGTAATTTCCTCAGAATCAAATAGTTACTTGGAATCAGAGTTGAAATTACTTGGCACTGGACAAATATTAGTTGTGTATTTTGGGGTGAAAATTCAGACTTCATGATATTGGTCAGATACTTAAAATATTGGAAGTGATTTATATCAGACTTTAGGATTATACCATAAAGATTGTAGTCCTTGCTTTTTTTTTAACATTTTTTAATTGAAGTATAATTAATTCACAATGTTTTGTTAGTTTCAGGTGTACAGCAAAGTGATTCAGATATATATATATATATATATATATATATATTTTTTCAGATTCTTTTCCATTATAAGGTTATTACAAGATATTGAATATAGTTCCCTATGCTATATAGTAGGTCCTTGTTGTTTATCTATAATATTTTATATACAGTAGTATGTATATATTAATCCTAAACTCCTAATTTATCTCTCTCCCTGCCCTCGCCATCCCCTTTGATAACCATAAGTTTGTTTTCTATGTCTGTGAGTCTATTTCTGTTTTGTAAGTAGTCCTTGCTTTTAAATTGCTTATAATCTAATACTGGATTTCAAATAATTTGTGTAGTATACCTCATGATAAGTGAGATTATCTTTCACAAGGAGTTTGACGATTTCTTCATGAAATGAATTTACCTGAACTCAGTGCTTTAACTTTAACCAATTAACTTTCACTTTAATGATTACACTCAGATGAGCATTTATGTACGTACTGGTATAGGTTCTAATGGAAATGGAGAAATCTGTCTTAAAAAACTTCTCATAACTATTGATTAAAAGAGAGAGAGGAAGAGAGGAAGGGAAGATGGGAAAAAAAACAAACTCGGATTACAGGTTTTTAGAGCATCATTCTTTGCACAGTTATATAGTGTGCTCACATATAAAAAACCTTGTGAGTCTGCTGTGCTCACTCTCAGCAGTTTTGATGCACTTTACATATGAGTGTTATCATCTTTATTTACACATGGAGGAAAATTGATGCACATGCATCAATTAACCTTTCACAGTCTCTCAGCACATTAGAGCTCTACCTACAGTTATTTCAATGGTCCAAATACTCCAGGAGAAACTTAAAAGTACAGTGTTGTTATTGCTATCATTTGTTTATCAGACAAAAATATTTTGTATACTATAGACACAACTGATTACTTTTCCCAGAACTTTTACTTTCTATTTGGAAAAGCAAGGTAGAAAGTCTAAATACTGTTTTTGGTATTTATAAATGATAGTTAAAATTCAATATAATTAGAACTATAAGAATTTTAGTAGTTTAAGCGTGTAACACTACAGGAGAACAGGGAAATATTGAGAGGAAGTTGAGCACAGCACATTTCCATAAATGAAGAGACCTGGAGTTTTAAACCAAACCTTGTAATTAATTATCTATATATGATACTGGACAAAACATTTCATCTCTCAGGCCTTTATTATAATTTAATAATTCTACTATCCAAGGTGGAGAAAATATAATTTCATCAGGGTAGTATAGAGGTCAACATTAGCTCAGAGTTTATTTTCACTTGGTACAATTTACCACTGCCTTTTGAATTTGATTTTTTTTTTCCTTTGGATAGCATCACTTGAAGTAAATCTTTGTTTACCATTCCTGATTTCTGGTTAGCAGACCCACTACCTAACACAGTAGTTTAAAAGTGGCCTTAACACATTCCCTGAGAGAAGTTTAAGGTCATATATGAGCAAAGAGAGAATACTTCTTACACTTATATTAGCCTGCAGTTGGGCAAACTCATACAGCACAGAGCCTATTTTGAAATAAAGTGTTGAATATCTCATGTAATTTATTGACTACTGTACTGAAAATAAATACAGAATGGTTGCATGGGTATAGAATGGCTGTAAGTGTATTGGTCGTTTCCCCTCGTGATCATGTGGTTGACTGAGAACTGTGACTGCTGCCACTGCCCAGCATCATATGAGAGTAAGTACCACATATTGCTAGCCCAGGAAGACATTAAAATTCAAAGTCTGAAGTACAGAAGCCCCCTCTTATCTGCAAAGGATACAATTCCAAGACCCCCAGTGGATGCCTAAAACTGGGATTAGTACTGAAGCCTATATATATTCTTTTACTATACTGATGGTTGGGTAGCATATACAGCATGGATGTGCTGACAAAGGGATAATTCATGTCCCGAGTGGGACAGAGCAAGGCAGTGTGAGATTTTATTACACTATTAAAATGACACATCATTTAAAGCTTATGAATTATTTCTGAAATTTTCCATTTAATATTTTTGGACCATAGTTGACTGTGGGTAACTGAGACAGTGGAAAGTGAAACCATGGATAAGGGGGGCTACTGTATGGTTTCTACTCGATGAGTATCACTTTCATACCATTGTAGAGTCAAAAAATAATAAGTTGAACCATAATTAAGTCAGGGATTATCTGTATGTGTGTGTGTGTTTCATATATATGTATATATATATGAAACAGGTCAACTGGCAGATGGAGATTACATATATTTCTAATGGCTCATTGCTTTTATTCATAATGGGATATGAACTTACTTTACTTGTGCTGTTCCCTGTGGCAAAGCAAAATAAAGTTCGGGAGCATTTATTGGAATTGCAGATATTATAATCTTAAACTTCTGAATTTTCTGAGAATTGATAAAAATCATTGATTACTCAAATAAGTTTCCCTTTTATTTAAATCAAACAAAATTATTTTATAGTAGTCATATTTGTCTTTTAAATTGCTAACTTTCCTAAGTAATAATTTCACAATGCCTTTGTTGTCAGTAGAACATTTGACTTCTATTTCTCCTGTAGTGGTGATAGGTATTTCAGTTACCATTTACCTTAACCATGAATATTTATCATATAAAAAATTTTCAGTTATATATGTTAGAAAACTCCATTTAAATCAGCTTAAGCAAAAAGGAGAAATTTAATGGCTCAGATTCCTGAATAAAACAAGCAGTGTTGACTTCGGCATGGCTGGATTTAAGGACCCAGAATATGTTCTCAGGACCTCTGTTTTCTCCTTTTGGTTTGGTGACCAAATCTGGTTCACTGCTATGCTAATTACCAGTTAGCTGAACTGTCAATTTCTATTTTAAATTCTTACTTAATGGAGAGGTATTCTCCTAAATAATTTTTAGGCACTGTATCAGTCAGAGTTCCACCAGAAAAAAAAATACAACTAGTAGGATTAATAAATATGTATAGTTTTCTTGTAAGGAATTGGTTTCTGCAGTTGTGGGAGCTAGCCAGTTAGATGAAAATGCTTAGGGCAGGCAGTTGGGAAGGCAGGCTGGAAGTTTTGAACAAGAGCTGATGCTGCAGTCCACATTTGGAATTTCTTCTTCAGGGAAACCTTGGTTCGGCTTTTAAACTTTTCAAGGGATTCAATCAAGCCCATCCAGATTATCGAGGATCATCTTTACTTAAAGTCAGATGATTCTAGATGTTAATCACATATACAGAACACCTTCACAGTAACACCTATGTTGGTGTTTGACTGAAAAACTGGAGACTATAGCTTACTAAATTGACATGGAATGGTGAATATTATAGACACTGATTTAGAAGAAAAATGTGATGAAGGATGAGAAGCAAACAATAACCTAAGACTTTTCTAGGAAAAATTCTAATACAAGATTTAAACAATCTGTTCTCTTTGCAAAACTAATTGGCCTCCAAGTTAGAAATTACTAAAATTGGGAAAAGATCACCGTGATTGAATAGCCTATTTTTAATTCTTTGACTATGACACTAACAAGAGTTTGTTAGAAGATACTGCTTCTATCAATTAACAATCTGCAGAGCTACCCAACCCAACCATCTCTGACTATTCATAAGTTGTAAAACACATTTACCTTCAATGATATTGCTCCTCATTCCCTCTAGAAGTAGAGGTTAGATACCTTAGAATTCCCTGTTGTATTCCCAGAACCTTGAGCACAGTAGGTGCTAAATTAATATTTCTAGGGGGCTTCCCTGGTGGCACAATGGTTGAGAGTCCGCCTGCCGATGCAGGGGACGCGGGTTTGTGCCCCGGTCCGGGAAGATCCCACATGCCGCGGAGCGGCTGGGCCCGTGAGCCATGGCCGCTGAGCCTGTGCGTCCGGAGCCTGTGCTCTGCAGCGGAAGAGGCCACAACAGTAAGAGGCCCACGTACCGCAAAAAAAAAAAAATTTCTAGGAAGAAATGATGAATAGGGAGGGGAAGGGAGAACTGGATAAAAAATATATTCCAATATTTTGCCGTTATTAATCATGTCATAGTGAATAACAGTACATGTCTTGCCTCTTGTGAAGATGCATCTTCAAGATGAATTTCTGGAACAAATATTGCTGGATGAAAGAGATTTTAAATGCATATTTAATTTTGTTAGATACTCCTCAGATTCCCACCACAGTGATTGTAGAAATTGGAGATTTCAACAAGCTCTCCAGATGATTATTGCACACAATAAAGTTTGAGGATCACTGTTTCAGAACATGGATATTTACCTTTTTGAGTATTAACCCTTTGTCCAAAAAATACACCTATAGGAATACATATTTGCTGGCATACTTGTCAGTTTGTACAGCCTACAAAACTGGTTGTCGATGGAACCCCTAAAGGTCACCCTGGTCAAGAAACCCTGGTCTAACAGCATCTATCAATTATTAAAATACCTGTTTTGCCAACTGAACAAGGACAGTTGTTTCCCTTCATCAGCTTCCTTTGGTCTCTGCAGTCTTAGCCACGCTTAGCCTGCCCTTGATCCTGCCTTTCTACTTAAAACTAAATCAAGAAATTTGAATAATGTCACTTATGAAGAAGTTATTGCTTTATAGGAGGTTTGCCTTATTTTTCCAAATATATCTGCTCTTCGCAGCTAGGGAAGTGAACATCAAAGAAACCTTTATTTTCTACAGTGTGGTTTTATCTACGTAACCATATGATTTTATTGTCACTGCAATATTATTGTACATCTTATTCCAACAGCAAACCGAGATGGGCACACAAGTATAAACAATAAATAATATATTTAAAAAAACTATGCTGTAGTTAAAGTTTCATTTTCACCATGCTATTTTTTCCTCCATTTAGTAAGAATTTAAAATAGACATTGACAGTTCAACTAACTGGTAATTAGCATAGCAGTGAACCAGTTTTGTTCAGTAGTCCACAACTTCATGGATACTTACCTTAGCTGCCTCTGAGACAGCCATCTGTGTTATTTCAGCTCAGAAAAATGCCTTTATAAACCAATAGGACTTCCTTAAGTGCAGAAATTAGGTTATACATCTCTGCATATTTCAAAGTGCAACTTTTTCACATCGAATATATTGCTGCAAATATTCTACTGTTCCACATGAATCAAGTATATTGAGCATGAGCTTTTGAGTACTGACATCCTACATCCTGACCCCTGAAGGAGTCCTAAGATAGCATTGCCCTTGGTCATGAAAAGTAATATGCCCAAACTGTAAAATGCATTCTTTGTATTAAATGGAATGACACCTTGAGATCTTACAGACAGGCAGACTTTCTGAGAAAAATCTGGAGGCTCAATATATTCCATAAATATATTTTATGAAAGTTATTATAGTACTAGAATGCTGCTCTCTAATCATCCTATTTTCACCCAATTAACTATCAAGTCCTGTTGACACAGACCCCAAAATATATCTTGAATCTCTTTCCTCTTTTCCATTTACCCCTGTGCTAATGCATACCTACCAAACTGGTATCTCCTTATCTAATCTGTCCAATATTCTCAGTCCATCTTCTTCATGGGGAACATCATTACATTTTTAAAATTACTGTTGATTATATAAATATCTTACTTTAAGGAAAGAAACAAAACTTTTGCTACATTCTGGGAGTAGATGGTCTAACCCCCTTAGGAATACATCCAAATGCTATTATAATCTGGTATCTATAGGTAGGTAGAATTTAATATTGAGGGGATGCCATTAAAAATGAAAATTGGCCAGACACAG
Organism: Lipotes vexillifer; assembly: GCF_000442215.2. Lineage (NCBI taxonomy): Eukaryota > Metazoa > Chordata > Mammalia > Artiodactyla > Lipotidae > Lipotes > Lipotes vexillifer. The sequence goes on from NW_006780574.1 coordinate 328,098, forward strand.
GAATACTAAATCTTATCATGAACTAATATCACTACTCCCTACAAGTTCTCCAAAGGGAATTATGTGCAAAAGAGGTCAATGCAATCAAACTGAGGCAAAGCCATAATTTATTATTAGCGAATGATTTGGGCCTAGAGAATTACAGCGAGCTACTCTGGATAATGTGGAAAACCAACTTATTTTCATATGCTAGAATGGCCTTATCCATATTTTTTGCCCCTTTAACATAATTTTAAGTCTGAGTTGTAGATTTTATTTTCCAATATGAGGAAGTCAGTCCAGAGCTTATACAGATATATGTAGATGTATAGATAGAGAGAGAAACTTAGTATGGGCAGATACATAGTTAAGTTGTGAGCATACAATGCTGAATAAAGCAGATATGACCTTTGTCTTCTTGGAGATTGTAGTCTACTTAGTAAACAGATCTTAACCTTATCATTGTGTGTGTATGTGTGTATCTATTTTATGCAATTAAATAAAGAAGGGTGTGATAAAAAATACAGAATGCCATGAGATTCTATCAGGCAGACCTAACTGGTATTGGAAAAGCAGGAAATGTCTTTCATAGAAATTGACATTTAACTTGAAAACTAAAGCCAAGATCAGAATAGCGTGGTAGAAATTACTTTCCAGACTTGGAGACAGAATATGTGAAGTGGAGAAAGGAAGAAAATTTGTGGATTGTTTAAGGCACTGAAAGATGATCAAGGTATTAGAATTTTATAGAAGGATACTGCTAGATGGCCGAGGTATTAGAAGCAGGGAAATATATTACTAGATGGAGCTGGAGAGATAGGCAGAGACTAGAACATGCAACCATTGTGGGCAGTGTTAAGAATATGAGGTTTTATTTCGACTGTTATCAGCAGCTATAGAAGGGTTTTATAATACATAATCCACCTTGAGGATGGATACAGCCTATTTGTGAGACCCTCAAAAACAGGAGATGGTGCAAGATAAGAAGAGAGTAATATTCTGGAATTAGTATTGGAGAAGGCGCTGATTTTATATCTACTCCTGAGCTTCTTGTAAGAAGCCCACATTTTCAGTGACTGCTGGGAAAGGGTGACCTCAAGAGATGCTAAGTTTCACTAAGTTTCAGTAAAGGCAAAAAGGTGGAATGAACATTCAAAGTATAGTCTTAGGATATTGAGGAGTTTGCCATCATAGAGTAGGAGATTCAGAGGGCAGATCAGAAGGATTTGGGTAGGAAGAGAGGAGTTTGTATCAGTGGACAGAGGTTAGGCCGCCCTACACTTTGAGCAGAGACCTGTGTAAATAAGGTTGAGAATATTGAAAAATTTTGTTTTAGATATAGATGGGTCTATAAGGTTTCAGTTACAGCCTGAGAATAATGGCTGCCTGGGAGTCGAAATGTTAGGCCAAGTACGTTATTATCTTTTAGGTGGTTAGATGCAGTAGTTGCAATTTAAGTGTAGCCATGGCTGGTAGGCATGAATGAGTGAACATAAACCAAGTGTCAGGCAATGTCAATCCAGGGAAAGAGGGTTAA
>NW_006780574.1:329623-337260 GCF_000442215.2 Lipotes vexillifer
GATTAGGTATTAATCCCACTGTGTCCCAGTCTATGTTAAACACTGATGAAATATCTATGTGATGAAGATAAAATGAAATAATAATACAATAATATGCAAATCTTTCTGTTTCTTCAATTTTTTTTTATCACTTCCTTTTTACAATGGCAGGTTTATTACTTGCTGAGTTAACTCCTAGCTCTCAGAATATGGAGAATGAAAAACAAATGGAAAGAAAAACCTAAGAGACAAATTTGTTTAAAATAATAAAAAGATGAGTTAGAGGCAGTGTTGGGGTAAGATGGGGACTGAGAGAGGCTGTATTTGAATTTATGAGAGAGTTTAGCCAGATTGAATTTAGGAAGGACAGTTGGATATCTGTCTTGAATAATATATTAAGTTTTTAAAAAATGAAGAAAGATGGTTTAAAAAAATTATTGTCCATTATTAATATCCTTCTTCTCTGTGTTTTCATGGGAGATGAAAGAAAAAAGTTTCAGATGCTTTCTGTTTATATATTTATTTTATATTTATATATTTATGCCAAGTTGGGATTATATGAGGATTACATGTGAACATTATAAAATGATTGCTTTATATAGAGTTAGCATTTCAATATATATTTCCTAAGGCAGTATGATTTTTGATTGTTCAAAATCTTCAGTGCAAGAGTTATCTGAATCTTCAAATAGAACATTAAGCAATGTAGTGTTTTACTCCTGGCACATTAGCTTCTGAGTACAGAAACCCACTGAAGCCAGCTCAGATGTATGTGGATCTCCCAAGAGGATATGGAGACTCCCATGGGTTTACATAACAAAGGACCCAGGACTCCTGGGTCCTAGAGAACTCCTTGCCTGAACACCACATGGCTCCTGCCATCCCATCTCTATCTCATGACTCCCCTACTTCTTTACACAGGCTCTGGTATTCCTCCTCTCTCAACGCCCCCAGCCCCTCCCCACCCATGTTAGCACAGCTGCCCACTAGGTGAGCCCCACACTGTTTGGTTTGGATTAGTGACAGAAAGGGTCTTAGTGATTCAGCTCAGCCTATGATATGGTTTCAGTTCCATCACACGTCCCCCCTTGGCCTCAGTATCAGTAACCAGGGGAGGGATAATACTGGCACATAGGGCTGCCCCTCTCAGGAACACTAACTGAGTGGTGCAGGTTTAGGTAAATAAGAATGTTGACTGACATATCTAATACAGTAACACTTCTGATGGGATTATTAGTGGGAATGTTTCCAGAATATGGAGTAGCCAGCTGAGAGAAGGAGTCTGTATGTCAAGTTTCATTTCTGTTTGTTTATGTATGAACTGAAAACCAAGTTCAAGAGAGATTTTTCAAACAATGAAAGCAAAAATTCCTATCAAGGAAAACTCAATAAATAACTGTCTTGAACAGTCTTGGCTAGACAGAGAAAATAGTTTATCTTCCACATCCCTTAAGCAGCAGGAGCTGATAGAAATTGAATTTAAACTGCTAACTCCAAAGACTCATTACCCTTTAATATTCACAATTGCATTTTAGAATTACGATGCTAAATATTTAATAGTTCTACTTTAGTTCTGAGTATACTTTAATTACTCTGTCTAATGTAGAAAATCACTTTCTTGCTCAATCTTTGTATATACAATGGAAGAAAAAATAAAGTTGTATTACTATTGATGTTATTTGGATTACACAGTTTTGTTTTTGTTTTTGTTTTTGTTTTTTTTCGGTACGCGGGCCTCTCACTGTTGTGGCCTCTCCCGTTGCGGAGCACAGGCTCCGGACGTGCAGGCTCAGCGGCCATGGCTCACGGGCCTAGCCGCTCTGTGGCATGTGGGATCTTCCCAGAACGGGGCACGAACCCGTGTCCCCTGCATTGGCAGGCGGACTCTCAACCACTGCGCCACCAGGGAAGTCCTACACAGTTATTTTTAAAACAAGACTGAAAAATGAAGTTTCTAATGTAATCCTTGCTAAGAAAGATACATATCATTTTCCTGAAATGTAAAGATATGAAATTCTCTAATTTAACACATGATTAATAAACATGGAGGGTTTGCTAGGCCCTAATCAGAACAATGATTTTTTTTTTAATCTAGCAATATGTGGCCCTCTAGTTTTATGTCTCACTCCCCTCTCATTTATTTCTTAACCAAAATCTTGTTGTGTAACTTCATTTTTCAGCAGTTAAAATGAATGATAGATAATTTATTGTGAGGACTCTGAAAATTTCTAAATTCCATCATTAAGCTATAATCAAAATGTTAAGGGTAAGAATGATGACACAAAACCAGGGTTGACTATGCAGTTAAAGGATGTGGATAGGACTCTGATCTGTTTAAATTCCCCTTTGTTCTTTTGGACAAAGTACAAAAGTAGGGAAGAATCATTTAAAACAGATATCACTGGGACAAGTAAGTCTTATTTTTATCAGCTAAAGAAAAAAAGTACATGTTTTAAGACATCAGTATGTGTAACGACTGCTTTGCCTTAAAGCATAGGGACGATTAGGGTCGTAACTCTGTAAGCACAGTGCTCTGTCACTGTCGGTGGGTGCTCCCTTTGTGACTTTTGATTTATGTCAGGCAAGTTTACCAACAATACTCAAAGTTTCTTACTATCCCCAATTGTATAAAAAAAACTTATATATCTGTAGTAAAATAGGACTAGTCATGTAATCAACAAAGATGTCAGATAAAATCAGTTTCCCATATTAGATGAGATATGGAAGCCAAAATGACAAATTCCTATTTACTACAGCTGCCAAATTATAATGAATGAACTGGGTGAATCATTAAAAGTTTGAAAGAAGTGTTCCCGTCTTTTATGAACTAATAGTTAAACATATCTTAGAGACAGTAGTTGGGATGTTTTGTTTTTGTTGTTCTTTTTTGCGGTACGCGGGCCTCTCACTGTTGTGGCCTCTCCCGTTGTGGAGCACAGGCTCCAGACGTGCAGGCCCAGTGGCCATGGCTCACGGGCCCAGCAGCTCTGCAGCATGCGGCATCTTCCCGGACCGGGGCACGAACCCGTGTCCCCTGCATCGGCAGGCGGACTCCCAACCACTGTGCCACCAGGGAAGCCCGGATGTTTTATTTTAATTTTAATTTTTTTGTTAGTGGGAATTGAATAGAATGACATTTAAAAAATAAGTGAAGAATAAGAGATTAGCAATCTCAATTCAATTTCTTCTTTATTCTGGAGAATAAAAAATAATTGATACCGCAAGAAAGGACAGGGAAAGAAGAAATGTCAGTATTGCAAATCTGAGGGAATGGAGCATAGGACAGATTTGGGAATGGTCTCCACCAATCACCATGAGCTGGACACACGGATTGCTACACTGGGGTCTCGGCTGTACCACAAGCAGCAAAAGATACTTGGTTTCTGGTGGGAGGAGCTGCTGAAAGTGTGACTGAGAACCCTGGAAATTAAGAGAGTTAAATGTTCAGAAACACTGAATAAGATGGAATAAATGAGATTTCAAACCACCATCTTTGCTTCTTTTTAGGGAATTTGTGGAATAGAGCATAGGCTTACCTGTTGGTTTCTAAGCCCAGAGGCAGAAACAATAAAGTACAAAACTATTACATTTCAGTTCAAAAAGCATAACATAATAGAATTATGAGAAAAATCAGGCAAACTCAAGATAGGGATATTCTTCAGCACAACTCACATTTACACGTTAGAAATGGTGACATCATGAGCAAAGGAAGGCTGAGGAACTATTCAAAATTAAAGGAGTCTAGAGGGAAAAGACAGTTAAGTGCAATATACGATGCTGGATTGGGTTCTAAATTAGAGGAAAAAAAAGGATTTTTTAATATATAAAACATCATTGGTCAACAGGCAAAATCTGAATAAAAGCTATGCATTGTATCAGTGTTAAACATATTCAGTTTGATAGATGTGCTGTGGTTATGCAGGAGAATGTCCTGGTACTCAGGAGATGCAGGCTGAAGTTTTAGATGAAGAGAATCCTCATGTCTGCAATTTACTATCAGATGGTTCAGAGAGTACTAGAAATAGCCAGAGGAGAAAAGGTGAACAAATGGTGAATCTAGGTGAAGGGTATAGACATTCATTCTATAATTCTTACAACTTTTCTGTAAGTTTGAAATTATTTCAAAGTAGTGAGTTAAAAACAAAAGGTGTGACGAACATTTGTGTTACGGCTCCAACAGTGGCTATCCAAGTGGACTTTGAGCCAGTTTCATGTGTAAAATAGAAAACATCTGACCCTTCTATCTCATAGGTAATAATTAAGATCAGTGAGACAATGGGGTTCACAGAGCACTATTTCCTTTTTCTAAAATTTGGACAAATATTTTATAAGAAAGAAAAGTGAGTTTTTTTCAACCCAGCTACATTTATATCACGAGTGAAATTTAGTTAGGTTTTAGATAATTAAAACTTTAGCTTTTGTTTATAATTATAATAGTCATACCTCAATGAAAGAATGCCCTGAGAATAAAGCTTTTCTCTGTAATAATAGTAGATAATTTTAAACTAAAATTAAACAGTACTAAAACAAGCAAAGAAACATCTACAGTCATAATCACAGTCATAGTCATGTGACATAATCATAGTCACAGTCATAATCATGTGACTGGGTATTTATTTCTTGCAGATTTATGGTCTTAGTGTTATATCCTGGAGAATACTTCCATTTATTGCACTTCAGTTACAAGTGAACAGAGCTCAACATAGTCAGTATTCTGAAATCTGGGCAAGTTAAATTTGATGTAAAGACCACCTTTTACATCACCACTCAGCACTAGTTATTCTGCTATGTGCTGGAAGTACGATGACCAATTCTTTACTGTTTCTTCTAGCTCAATGCCGTTTCACATACCCAAAGTCCTCCTGTTCTTTTGATTTTACACTTCCATTAAAATAGCAAAATTTTGCTGAATCATGTATTTATACATTTTTTTCATATTTTGGCTTAAGTTTATTCAGATGGGGAGATTACCTCAACCAGTTTTATTATGACCTGGAATAAATATGAGAATCACTTGGATCATTCCTGCAGTATTGGTCAGTATCACTGAAAATCTTACACAAATTATTTACATTTTCCTGACCTCCTTCATTATCATCTGGTTCACTCTTCCTCCATAACTAAACTTTTCAAAGAACAGTACCCAAAATTACTAGTGTTTTAACAAATACCAAATTCAATGACATCTCGATCTATATTCTTTTTTTAAAAAATTTTGGGAAGTGATTGACGCAGCCAGCCAGTCCAATTCTCTATCATGGAACTTTTCTCCCTTAGTCCTCAATAAGAGTCTGTGTTATCTCTTTGACCATAACCTCAGATCTTATTTGGTCATCTTTCTTCAACAACATGCCTCCAAGGTTCTCGGCTTGGCACTCTTCTCTTTTTTTTCCTTTTAGGATCACGTGTAATTAAGTCATCTCAATGTGACTTGAGAGAAGTTCCCATCTCCAGGCTCATGTTTCCTCTTCAGCACTATGTAGATAGTGCAACCACCTGCTTCATATGACTGACTATACATAGTCTGTATATAACATGCTATACACAGTGGGCCAGAGCCTCTAACTCTCTATCCCAAAGCCAAGCTACCCGCACACCAGAATCTATTCAGTTCTGTGAAATGGACCAGTCAGAAAAGGAACGTATGAAAGGACAGGCATTTTGGTGTAAGGCGAAGAGGAGAGTTTCTCATAATAGGAATAGTGGGCAGTGTTCTACGGTAAGGAAGAGGGAAACTAGGTAATCGTAATAGTAACTTGAGATAACTGTGAACAAACTGATTAACAAGTGAAGATGAAGGAGATGAAAGATGGAAGCAGGAAGAGATAGTGATAGAGATGAGAGAGAGAGAGAGAGAATGAGCTAGTGCAGGAGTAGAGGTCAGAGCATTTAGCATGACAATAAAACATAGCACCATATGCCCTTTTATTTGTTCTTCACTGGCATAGAAAGCTCTTCACCTGAATGACATGTTATTTAAAAATAATTTTTAACTTATTGTGATAAATTGATCTTTCAAGAATATTTGGGGAAATATATACTCATCATAAAATCTGGCTCACACTATCACAAACCAGTACACGTTAATGTTAAAACAAATTAGTCAAAACCTCCCACAGCAGAAACAGCTAAAGTTTAAGTACTCTTTAGCTTAAAAGATACCCCATACTGTTAGATGATGCAACAATGTTGAGAAAAGTCACTAAAAATGAATTCACCAAGTTTGTAAAATCAAATATTCTATACTCTAGGTAATCTTAATATTGCTCAGTCACTGGAAATCAGATTATTTTTGAGATTGTATTTAAGTCAAGGCAAGATGGTCTTCCATTTACAAATGTAATTTCCTCCCATGAGTAGGTGATCTTGTTATAATATTGTCAGGTTAATTGAAATTGATTTGTGTTTACTAAACATTGTGAATACTAATCAAATATTAGACACTGAAGCGTTGGAGGTATTTAAACCTTTGACAGACGTTGTTTGTGCTTCATAGAAGGATTTATTGTCTCAGAAGTCAACATTGCTTTTCAGCCTTTTCTTCAAAAATTATATAAAGAGAAAATGTAAAGAAACAGCCTGCATTTGCTTTATGATATTTTATAAACTGGGAATATTTGGGAGGACTTGGGATTGGTTTTGGGAGAATTATTTATATTTTATTTCCATTGTTACAAATAGCACATTTGCTTTTCCATCTGCTTAATTCCATTCCAGGTTTGCTATTCTCTCTACCAGTCATAGCTTCACTGAGCTCCACATAATAGCTTTTATAGGAGACAGGCATTACCAGGCAATTTGAAAAGCAGGTTGAAGATAAAGCCTGATAGCTCACATGCCCTGGCCTGGTGACTTGGTTCATTTCTGAAGCTTATTCCAAATGGGCCATACACATCTCCTGCAGTATATGTGTATTGGCTCTATGAAGCTTAAAGAAACATTTCCCCTGATACAAAAATAAACCCATCATAATCATTTTGGGGAAATTTTACAGTTGTTAGTTAACCTGCTCCCTCATGCCCTGCAATATTCATTAGCAGATTTCTCTGTTTATGAGTGATATTATATGGAAATGGTTATGGGAAGCTAACAGATGTAACCACTGAAATAGATTAGAAGGAAAAGTTCTGTTTTTTACAGATGGTTCTATTGAATATGCTTCCCCCCTCCCTCCTCTTTAACATTTAGTTTTCTTTCAACAGAAAACTTTTCTTTACTGACTATGGGAATGTGGCCAAAGTGGAGCGATGTGACATGGATGGGATGAACAGAACAAGGATAATTGATTCCAAGACAGAGCAGCCAGCTGCACTGGCACTAGACCTAGTCAACAAATTGGTTTACTGGGTAGATCTTTACTTGGACTATGTGGAAGTAGTGGACTATCAAGGAAAAAACAGACATACTATCATCCAAGGCAGACAAGTAAGTAGAATTTGGTTCGGAAATGCAGCTAAGGTAATAAAATGGATGGTATCATACTAGGAAGAAGACTGAAAATTGCAATGTTGAAAATTTCTTATGATGTCAAGCTGCAATGGGTCATAAAAACTGCGATGTGTTTGCTATATGGGAGAATGTTCTTTACACAGTGTACTGTGTACTCCATAGTATGGGGCAGGGGAGGGGGCTCTCTCCCCCTCTTTCCCCCTTTTAAA
>NW_006780574.1:337344-382438 GCF_000442215.2 Lipotes vexillifer
TTTCCCTCTATTAAAAAAAGAAAAAAGCACACAAAAGAGAAACCAGCTGAAATAAATCAAAAAACAACAAACAAAACCAAAAATGCTACACTAGTAAGAAAGAAAAGTATTAGAGTAGGGCAGTAAATATGACCTACTTACTAAAAACTAATTTAAGTAGTTCATTTGTAAGAAACTGAACTATCATCTGTCCCATGTGGCATTGGAGATATATATATTTTTTCTGCTAACAGTGCATATGCTGGCTCACAAAAGTATCGTTATTATTTTAATAGGTTGGATTAAATTTTGCCTTCTGATGTATTCAGGTACTTCCTAAAATAAGAATTTTGTGAAAAGCACTGAGGTCAAAATTTTTCCCATCTGTATAGTTTTCCCCTTGCTGAATTACAAGGTTTTGCAAATAACACTCAATAAACACCTGAAGGAGATCTCTAAGTGGCAATAGCCTTATTCACTAGTTTACTTTTAAAATTCAATTTTACCTCACTGATCTCACTAATTTTTTGTGAGATTCTCATTCTATGGAGCTGAAATAAGTGACTCTGTTTTCTTTTGCAGTGCAAGGCACAAATATTCTGTAATTGTCCTGTAAACTTACTTTGCCTTTATAATCAGCTTTTAACAATGGAATGTTGTCACTTCCTTGGCAGGTTAAAAAAATGCACTAATCTGGGTGGTTAAAAAAAAATGTCCAATATTAGAGGTGAGGTCACTTATTTCTCCCTCACCTTTGACTGTCCTTAAAACTTGGATTTCCTTGGCAGTCTAGTTATGACCTCAGAGGACCTAGTCTCTAAAATGATGATGATGGACCTTCTTTTTACCTATATGTATTTAAAATTTTAAACCTTGAAACAAGAATGAGGAATTTAAATGATCTTCCCCATGACTACTTTTAAAAGTTTTTTAGTATCTGAAGTTTTTAATTATTCCTTTTTTTTCCCATTTCTATTGCCTGTGTTTTGCTGGTTCCCTAAACATATGCTTAGTCTGCCACTACGAAATCCAACAAAGATAAACTTTTGTATTTGTCCTGTAGGCAGAATGGTCTATGCACCACACCAAGCTCCTGCCACCTTTGTTGGGGGTAGTTAGCAGACCAGGCAACAGTGTAGGTACTTTATGGTAAACAAACCCTTCTGAAGGAAAGCAGCGAGGCAGTGAGTAAAATTTGATGGCTGTTGTGTGAACATGTTTTTCTGCCCTCACCAGTTGCCCCCTCTGTAACCATGCTTACTTTCTCTCCTGAGGCTTGGATTGGCAGTTACATAGACAGCAATGTGTTTAGGCCACAATCGCACACTTCCAGATGACTGGCCCCAAACTTTAAGCAAAGCATGCATAAAATAAATGACAATTAATGGAAGACTTTAGCTTGCTTGTAATTTTTACAGGAAAAAAAAAAGTAGTGCCCAAATCAAAATTGGGTCATAGATATATTTAGTGAATATGATGTCAGTTATGTGGAAAATATTATTAGTAAATACACATATGCCTACCCCTACAAACACTGGAGAGTAACACTAACACTGAAAATGATTACTGGGGCTTTGACGTAGAATGATTCTCCCCCTTAATTCCTAACTTTCATTTGTAGCCTAGACATGAAGAAATGAAATACGTCCAAAAACAGCGTGAAAAGCCAGTCTTCTTTTACTCAACATCTCCTATAAGAGGATCAGGAATAGTAATAAGGAGACATGTAAGCTAGAAAGATAGCAAATGAAATGCTTTTGCTTAAGGTACAGAACTGGCATGATTTCCTAAGTAGAAATGTTTGTGATTTTGTTCTATATAAAATTTTTTTTACAGTCAAATCATGCATAACTTCTCAAATTCTCTTGACTACAAATCTATACGCAAAGTACACTAGAAGTACAATATAATGCCAAAAGATAATGACAAATGCTTTTTCATCAAAATCTGTACGGCAAATCAATTGACAAATCTACCATACCTCGGTCCAGAGCCATTTTAAATTGAGTATATTACAAGGCGTGCCTAGCATGTGCCTTTTTGTATGGGAAAATCAGTATACTTATTCTTCCTTTGCTTTACTGGAAGTTTTCCATCAGTTCAAGAAGTCTATTCTTACCCACAGTCCCCAAGACCTGTGCCAAGGAGGAGAGTTACACCGTTAATTGTGAAGTGTCGTGGAGAGCAGTACACATCGTTATTCTCAAATCAGAGTTCCATTTTCATTATGAATAGGCTTTAGAAAGAGTGCAGTTTCTGAGTAGAATGCTGACATTTTCTTTACAATTATTCCAAATATGTGATTTTGTTGTTTACTATTTTCCATGCTGGGGCTGCTATTAGTCTAAAAGTAACCTGTATTTTAAAAAAATGGGATTTTCAAAGGTGTTTTCTCATCACTCCTTTCACAGGTAAAGCAAGCCTTTTACAGATTCTACATATCCATGGCTATATGAAAGTGTAGCCCACAAAAATATATCCAATTTTACATAACAGTGCCATAAGCATGTTATTGAATATGCTTGAAAGTTTGGTTCTCACTAGGCTTTGAAAAGTAGCTACTGAACATGTTTTCTTAATGAAACATGAATAAAATTATCTCCCATACATTGGGTAGTGCTTTAACCACTACTGCATAACGTTTTATTCTCAGAGAAAAAATTTAAATTAGTGAAATGTCAAATTCTGTGAGAGAAGTTAAATGATAATATGGTTGTGACTCTCCAACTATGGGAATTTTCCACAGGAGTAAATAGCAATCAGTTTTTCTTTCAAGTTGAAAGCAACATAATTAAAAATCACAGTCATTTTTGCCCCTTTTTATAGGTCAAACATCTTTATGGTATAACTGTGTTTGAAGACTATTTGTATGCAACCAATTCTGATAACTTCAATATCATACGGATAAACCGATTTAATGGCACTGATATTCATTCATTAATTAAAATGGAAAATGCTCGAGGAATCCGAATCTATCAAAAAAGAACTCAACCGATAGGTAAGATTCAAGACTTCTTCATAGCCTTCACAATGGCAAACTGAGTGGGGATATGGTCCTTGTGCCTTTGGTTGGTGTTAAAGTGGGTGAGCCATAAATTCTCTGTTTTGATAGCAAAAATGTACATGTCTGCATGATAAAATGGAATAGAGCTCCCTTCCCAAGTCTAAATGACAAATTGTTCAGTTGCTATTGAATCGTTTCTACAACCATAGAATTAAAATGACGGCTAGATTTAGATTCAGGAAGGAACTTGCACTCGATGTATGTATACAGGAAACCCAGATGCTAAGACTTTAGGGAATTTTTTTATATCATTCTGGGAAACATTTCAAATTAGGTGATTTCCTTGCAGTATCTGTCTAGTTTTTATTGCAGTCACTGGGCTCTCTTGACTGAACATCCCAATCATTCCTTAACACATGTTAAATAAAAAATAATTTTTAACGAGAAGGCTACAACATTTCTAAGTATTCCTCAAAAACAATAACTACTTTGCATTGTAGGTTAGTGATGCTTGTTCATCAATACAGTTTAGGCTCAGTCATATATAGAATAATGTAACATACAAAAACTACCACCCAAATGTCCATCATCTTTTGTGCTTCAAATTAAAACGAATTTAGAATTATCTAACCATTAACATAAATTCAGCTTAGGCAATGTATTATCACATATACATATTGTGTTTACAGGAAATTCAAATTTTGAATTCTGTAGGTAACCTTATTAGAGCTTAATATTAGGTTTTATTAATTCACCAATTATTCATTGACCATTTACTATGTGCCAGGAACTGTTCTATGTCCGTTGAGAATATAGTTGTGATAAAACAGACCAAAACATCATTGCCTCTATGAGATTTGCATTGTTGTAAAGAAGACATATTTTAAAAAAAACAAGTAAATTATCATTCTATTAGAAGATAGTAAGTGCTATGGAAAAAGATAAAGCAGATGAGTGTCAGGAATGGGGGTAGTTTGCAATTTTATGTTGAATGGTCAGAGGAAGTCCCATTGAGAAGATGAAATTGCATGAAGACTTTAAGTAATTAAAGGAGGAGAGAGGCAGGTAGAAAGATGAGCACACACAAAAACCACGAGGAAGAGCATGCTTGGATTGTTCAGGGAGCAACAAGGAGACCCATAGGTCTGGAGCAGAGTGAAAAGAGGAAGAGAAGTAGACAATTAAGCTGGAGAAATGAAGGAGGACCGTAACAAGTAGGGCCCTGTGGACAGTTGTAAAAACCGTTGCTTATACTTTTAGTGAGATGGGGAGTCCTTAGGAAGCCTTAAGCAGAGGAGTCTCATAATCTGACTGACTTTTTAAAGGAATCAGTATGGCTGCTATATTGACAATAGGCTGTCAGGGACAAGGGTGGAAAGTTAGAGATGATGGTGGATTGGACCAAGATGGTAGTAGTGAAGGTGGTGAAAAGTGGCTGGTTAGACTCAGAATATATTTGAAGGTAGAGCCAACAGCATTTCTTAATGGATTTGATGTGGGGTGTAAATTTAAAAAGAGGCAAGGATGATGACAATTAGGCTGAGCAGCTGGAATAATTGAGTTATTTTTGAGATTAAGAAAACTCAGTTTGGAGCAGACTGGGGGCAAAGAGAAAATGTATAATTTTTACATGTTATTTTGAATTTCTGTCATAAATTCAGATGGAGATTTCAAGGAGGTATTTGAATATATAAGTCTGGAGTTCAGGGGCAAGCCCAAGCTGGACAAAACAATTTGAGAGTCATTGGCATATAGGTGACATTTAAAGCCAGGAAAATGGGTGTGATCACCAAGGAAGTAACTATAGATGGAGAAGAAAAAAGTTCCAAATAAAGGACACTGGGACACTCCAACAATGAGAAGTCAAAGACAATAGGAAGAACCAAAAGAGGAGACTGTGAAGAAGCTTGTTAAATTCAATTGGCCATTGGATTTAGCAGCATGAAACTCATAGGGATCTGACAAGAGCAGGTTGCAGTGAAGAGAATGTCTGGATAGAAAGGATCTGGGAAAGATAGGAAGGAAAGAAATTGTAGAAAATGAGCGAGGATAACTTTGAAAAGTGTTGATATTAGGTGGAGCAGAGAAATGGGAAGCTAATTGAAGGATTTCTGTGGGAATTAAGGTTAAAATTAGAATTTTTACCCCCCCCCCCCAAGATGTGGAAATAATGGCACATTTGTATGCTGATGGGCATGATCCAATGCAGAGAGCAAAAGTAACGAAGACAAGACAGTGAGAAACTGGAGAGTTGCTAAGTAGGTAAGAGGAGATGTGATCTAGTATAGAAATGGGATGAGACTGGAAAATAAAAGCAACACTCTTGTGCAAAAAAATAAACTACATTTCAGTTATCTTTTCATTTAGAGAATGCAGAATGCAGAAAGAACATAGCACAGTTTTCAAAAGTATGTAAGTTTTAATATTAAAAGAAAATTGTCATATTACTCATGACAATTCCAAGAAAGTCGTGATTGAAAAGAAATATAATTACAGTAATACATAAAATCTTACTGGTATTATTCCTACTACAGCATTTTCTCTTTGACCTTTCTTCTTTTCATCCTCTCCATACAGTACTTTTCCTATTTTTGTTTCTTCTCCACCTTCTACACTCATAAAACAGCCTTCTATTCCATAACCTCCACATGAAAACTCAGCCTTCTCCTTTTGACAGTTATAGTCTCTCACACACACACACACACACACACACACACACACACACACACACACACACAATTCATTTTGTGGAAGGGTTCTCCAAATGGCAATGGACTCAAAATTGAAGAAAAAAATTTATCTCAGCAATTCTCAATAAAGGTAATCACTGAAGCACATTTATCCTAATTTAGGTGCCCATATAATAGATTATTTCAGAAGAAATCCTTTCTCTGCCTAACTACCTAACCTAGGATATTTTAACAGTATTTTTTTAATATTTGCCAGAAAAGTGTATTTTTTAAAAGTACAATAAGCATGTACCCAAAAATCATGTTACTTTTATTTTGCTTGCATATAAACAGTTTAGGTTAATATAAAAGCATTTTATCTTCTCAGAATTTTTTTAAAAGGTAGACTTAGGAGGATTTTGGCAAATCCCTACCTTTTCTTTTTTGGAGTTTAAACTCTTTTCCAATTGATTATGATACAATATATTTGGGTATATAGATTTTTGCTAGGATTTCCTCTTGCACTGTCAAAGTTTCAACATACTGATGCACATAATTATCTTGTCTTTGGAGAATTTCAAGCATGCTCTTTTTCATTTGTTGTAGTCAGAAGCCATGCATGTGAAGTGGATCCATACGGAATGCCAGGGGGATGTTCACACATCTGTCTGCTCAGCAGCGGTTACAAAGCACGGACCTGTCGCTGCAGGACTGGCTTCAACTTGGGAAGTGATGGCAGGTCATGCAAAAGTATGTTATTGAAAATCAAACATTTGCCAGCAGCTAATGCTTCAGAATAGGGTTCTTAGTATTAATTAGGAGCATCAGCATCAGTAATAATGTGAGACATCATCAGGCCAAATTTGCCTGTGAATGTGTACAAGCCATTTTTCTCAAAATCAGTATTTAGTTTTTGTTTTTTTTTTCTCTTTCGTACGTGTGTGATAATGTGAATGAGAAAGCTAATTGGGCTGTAGAGTCACCAAATTTCTGGATCTTTGGGAACCGTGCTTTAGGGAAGATTTTTAGGAAGATCCTTTCCTTAATTCCCTAAAGAATGTTCATGATCTAATGAGCCTGAATCGTTGGTTAACCAGATTTTCTCATTTTTGAACCAAGATGCTGCCTCTAGCAATAGGTGTGTTTAGTCCAACAAAAACCCACATTAAGTAATATTTCACTGTATCCAGCATTGGGGATGAAATTCATTTCATTATTTCACTTTCCAAGTAACTGGAGCTATACTAATTAAATATCAATCTCTAACAATTTTGTTAAAAAGTTATCTAGTAGTTAGACATATCTTTGTTTTATTTTTGAAATATGCTAGAATAACTTAATTATTCTTCAGTTAAATAAGCTAATAAATATTTTTCACACATGACTTTTGTTAAGTTTAAATTTTTACACAAAAATTAAGTTCTTTACTCAGGGTCTGCATAATCAGATGTAGTTTTAATGGCCGTCATAGAAATGGTGTCCATGTGGAGACTGTTGGTTTTTAGATGTCCCACAAATACCATAATTTTTAAGATTATGATGACTGCTTTTTTTTTTTTTTGCGGTACACTGGCCTCTCCCGCTGCGGAGCACAGGCTCCAGATGCGCAGGCTCAGTGGCCATGGCTCACGGGCCCAGCCGCTCCGCAGCATGTGGGATCTTCCCGGACCAGGGCACGAACCCGTGTTCCCTGCATCAGCAGGCGGACTCTCAACTACTGCACCACCAGGGAAGCCCCTGATGACTGCTTTTAACAGTGTATATTTTGTCTTGATTTATTTTTGTCTGTGCTCCCTCTCTGACCACTGCCCTGCCATCTCTTTTGCTTTCTTATCATATGCTTGCTGAGGACTATGAAATGAGATCTCTAAATTTGTTATAATTTTAAGTCTAAGTGGTTAGAACTCATAGTGCAAATATTTTTAAATTGAGAACCCAAGAGACTTAACTGTGATAAAATACATGCCTTTTAGTACTTTTTTTTATGTCCAGCTTTGTATCAAATGCTGGGAATGTAGAGACACCAGCTCTCATGTTCAAGAAATCCTCTGGGTAATTGAAGGTTTTGTGTCAGAAGCCTCAAGATAGGGGTAGTTTTGTGTGTGTGTGTGTGTGTGTGTGTGTGTGTTTGTGGTGTGTGTGTGTGTGTGTGTGTGTGTAACCAGCCTTTAAACTGCTCTGGTTACCACTTGGGAAGTGATGGCATGTCATGCAAAAATACAGTCATGCACATTTATCCATACATATGTACATGTGTGTGTATATATGTATATGTACATTTATATATGTGTACACATACATACACACATATATATATACACACACACATATACATATACACACACACATATATACACACACATGTTTGGTGGAGAAACATAAGATCAGAGTTGCATAAGCTTCAATCATCCCTAATGTAGTGATCAATCAGGGTACATTTTCATTTAAATTAACAGAAACAATTCTAGGTATTTTAAGCAGAAAGGATCAAACACAAATAGGTACTTACAAAATCATTGAGAAGCCTGAAGCAGCAGCTTCTAGACTGGGTCTTGGGAACTTTCCTCAAAACCACCACAAACTAGTCTGGCTTAAGCTGGAACACCTACCGTAATCAGAAGCTAGGGCATCGGGAAGCCGCAAATGGCAAACATGGTGTTTCAGAAACATACCATCTTAGCTGAGATCTAGGGATTAGGAAGTTTGCACCAAAACTATTAGCTCCAGAAATAATATGTCATACTGGAAAATAAAACAACAAAAAAAACACAGCACAGCAAAAAGATACCCTCTTCCTTGTCTCTTGATATACAGAAAGGAAGAAGACTAATGGGGAAAAATCCAGTTTCTCCGTCAGATAAATACCAGCAGAAGCAACAAAAGGTGGTCTCATTTCTATATTCCAAACTCAAGCTAGTACATCTGACTTTAGGTACTTAAATCAAAACTAGAGCCATGGCTATATCGGTGTCTGTGAAATGTAGTTTTTAGTTTTCAATTGTCTATGGTATAGGAAAACACAGAAGAAACTTCAGGTAGTGAATGATTGAAAAAAGTGACTGAATAAAACAATGGGAAAAATAGTTACCATTCTTATTTAAAATATACATATATATGCACACGTGCGCATACACATATACACACATACATTAAACCAATGAAGTATTGTGCCAGGTTTACCAATTAAAGCATCAATTAAAAATACAAGCAAAAATAAATGTTAGCAAGAATAGATATGGTGAAACCAGCATTCTTATGCTTTGCTAATAGAACTGGAAATTGATACCACTATTAGAAAGACATTTGATAATAACATACAAAAGAGATAAAACTGATAACATCCTTTAACAAGTTATCCCACTTTTGACTAAAGAAATCCATTGTAAATGTATGTATAATAACAAAAACCCAGAAGCAATCTAAATATCCTACAGTACGTAAGTAGCTGACCATATTATGTTGCCTCTCTAGCAGGGAACATGATGCTGCCATTGAAAAGAATGTTTTGAAGACCTTTTAATGACACAACAAAGTATTGTTAAATTTTTAAAGTTAAGTAGTAAAATGCATATCTAAGATCCCAATTTTTTAAAAAAACAAAAGTATCTATGCGTATGATGTTGGTAAGGAATACTCAGGTATGTTAATTTTCAAATGAATCTACTTTTAAATAATGTAAGATAGTATCTTTAAAGAAAATAACAAGTAGGTAGACACTGAGAGGTTGTGAGGGTAATGAGAAAGAGGGATGTTAATATTCTTCACCCAGTAATTCCATTTCTGGAAATGTATACTAAGAGATATGGGAAAAAGCATATCTCAGCGTTATAATAATGGAAAGATAAAATCAACTGAGGAATGATTTGGCAAATTATCATATATTATATTGATCATACTGAAGGAATGTAAGACAAAAATAATAGATCAGGGACTTCCCTGGTGGCATAGTGGTTAAGAATCTGCCTGCCAATGCAGGGGACAAGGGTTTGAGCCCTGGTCCAGGAAGATCCCACATGCGGTGGAGCAACTAAGCCCATGTGCCACAACTGTGGAGTCTGCACTCTACAGCCCGCGAGCCACAACTACTAAGCCCACATGCCACAACTACTGAAGCCTGCATGCCTAGAGCCTGTGCTCTGAAACAAGAGAAGCCACCACAGTGAGAAGCCCGCCCACCACAACGAAGAGTAGCCCCTGCTCACAGCATCTAGAGAAAGCCCATGCACAGCAACGAAGACCCAACACAGCCAAAAAAAAAAAAGAAAGAAGAGGATCATCACAGAATATAATCTTAATGCTAAGGTTTAGTAATAAAAGCAGAATGCAAAACATATTCTCTTCTATATTAGTGTGCATTAGAAAAATAGCTAGATAAATTAAATTTGAAATAGTCACACCAAGGAATATAATACAGCAATGAAAATGAATGATTACTGCAACAACCAAAGATGAATATAAATTATGTAATAAGAATAAAATTAATAGCACACATGCAATTCAAACACACAAAATTAAACAGTCTACTGTTGGGAAATACAAACAACATATGTGGCAAAACTTCTAAAAAATGCATGGTAAACACAATAACCATATTATTGTATATAACCAGAGATACTGGATGTCTCTGGGATGCAAGGGGGTGGGTTTGGGGCATGTGTGTACATTCTAATGTTCTGGAAATATTCTTAAGATCTATGCTAGGTACATGAGATTTGTTTTATTTTTTATTCTTTAAATATTAACATTTTGTAAATATTTATATATATTTAATATTTATTAACACTAATTTAAAAAGAAAACGAGAAAGAAAATATATAAAATGATTATATAGTTTGCATTGAGGGTGTTGAGCTTACGAGTAATTACTTATTTTTTTCCTCCAAATTTTATAATGTAATTATTTTAATTTACTAAGAATTTCACTATGGTATGGTTATCCAAATATAATAGTCATATGTATCCTCAGTTTTCTTAATAAAACCTAGTATGTTTTCCTTTCCATATGAAGTATTCCTTTCAAAATTATGTACACTAAACTAATTATAATGTGCCCTAGCAATACGAGAGCCTTGCATGTAGTTTCATATAAAAGTCTGAAGGAGTTCATTCATTCTGTAGAGAAAGCTTCCTTGATTCTTGCATTTTAACCCAGGACACAGTTTTTTGTTTTGTTTAGTTTTTGATAAAGGCTGTGTTGTACATTAGAGTTACCAGCAGACAGCATCAGCCTCTAACGTTCTAATTAAGATATGAAGAAAGAAGTGACACTGTAACTGGCATTTTATTTCATTTCTTAAAAAAAAAATCACGTTTATACAAGCTATAATATATTCACATGCAAGTTATGTGATACTGTGTGATTCTTTTTGTTTGCTTCTGACAGTCTGTAGATGCAAACTCTGAGTAGGGGGTGTGTTTTAAATATTCTGAAGTTTTTAGCACTGTCAAACATAATGAATGCTGCAGTTAGTATCTACAGATATGTTAGATAGATTGTAATGAATTGTAAAATTAAATGTGCCAGTTGTTTTAATAAATGTCCATTTTACAGTTATAAGTTATCCAAGGATCTGTCATGTTTTTGCTATACAGTTACAGGCAAAAGAATAATTAACTAAATATAACCTATTCACAGAAGTAATTTCTGTTTTAACTAAAGTAACGCAATTAGCTGGCCTTCTTGCATCGAGATGCATCTGGCATATTTTAGGGTTTAATTTTTGGTACTGAATTTAAAAAAATGTTAATTGTGCCAGTTAATTAAACAGTGGCATTATGCAGGGTAAAGAAGATTAGGCAGCATCGGTTGTTTATGTTTGTAATCTTTCTTTTGCAGGACCAAAGAATGAGTTGTTCCTCTTTTATGGGAAAGGACGCCCAGGAATTGTTAGAGGAATGGACTTGAATACCAAGATAGCTGATGAATACATGATCCCCATAGAAAATCTGGTAAACCCTCGTGCTTTAGATTTTCATGCAGAAACCAATTATATCTACTTTGCTGACACCACCAGTTTCCTAATTGGCCGGCAGAAGATAGATGGCACAGAGCGAGAAACCATCCTGAAAGACGGTAAGTGACAATATGTATCAAACTGCCCAGAGACAAAACATTTATTTAAAAGGATAAATCCAATGTATGTCAAACTAACTTTAACCAGAACCCAAGTTACTGTTGATTT
The DNA here is from genome assembly GCF_000442215.2 of Lipotes vexillifer. Lineage (NCBI taxonomy): Eukaryota > Metazoa > Chordata > Mammalia > Artiodactyla > Lipotidae > Lipotes > Lipotes vexillifer. Next base: position 349,179 of record NW_006780574.1, read on the forward strand.
TAAAATATTTGTTAATTTCTATTTCTTGAGTAACATTATTTCAATATGTTTTCCAAATACTGACTTATTAAAACCTTCATTACAAAATTGAACTTGCAGTTGTCCACTACATTATAAGTATTACAGGAATTAAATTGAGCTATTAATCCACCTTCATGGAAAATGCAGACTTACAGTTATATGTGTACAGTGTTATATGGTAGAACATAAGATTTAACAGGACATTGGAGACTTTTGTAATACTTGGTTCTCGCTGGAATATTGGTCGTGCCACTCAAAGTTCATTAAAAAGATCAATGTTCCCATTGTCCTCACGATTCTTGCATATTGTTTTTGACGTTATATTACAATTGAGTTCTTTAGAGTCACCCTTGAAATAATACCTGCAGAGAAACTTTGTTTATACCTATTTTTATTTACAAATACATATGTTATTATATATAATATGTAAACATATATGCATATACTTTATTAAGATCAGTGAGTTTCATAAATTACTTGGCTTAGAACAACTGATCAATAATGAAATAATATAACTTTGGTATAAGTAAAAAACATCTTTAATAATCAAGCAAACTGAATCTTCGACTGCCTGCTAGTCACTTTTAGGCGAGTTACTAATGATTCTGGACCTCAGTTTCCTCATATATACGGTTTGCTTCTCAAATATTCAAAAAATCCTTGATTTAGGGACATTAATTGTATGCTTATTATATGAAGGACACTGTGCTAGCTATCATAGGAGATTAAAAAAAATGTTAGGAAATGGCTGCTGCCTTCAAGGAGTTTATAATCTACCTTTGGAGATAATATAAACTCCCCCAAAATATTGGGTTGGCTAAAAAGTTCGTTTGGTTAGTGAATACGTTGTTCAATAAAGGTCTTGGTGAAAATGAAAAATGTGTCTTTTATTTTTACTTAAAACCAAATGAACTTTTTGGCCAACTCAGTATAAAGGCTCTGCAGCATTTAATTTAATAAGTTCAAAGCTGGCCCAGAGGAATACATGATTAATGGAGAATGTGTAATAAGAATACACAGGAAGGCAGAGGTGTCTTTATCTGGGGATCCTCAGAGAACTGTTTTGTGAAGGAGGTAGTATTGGGGCTAGATCTTAAAGAAAGAATGTTAAAGGGGAGGAGAGTATATTTCAGCACCAGGAATTCCATGAGAAAAAACCAAAACACCGAAAAGCACATGCTCCAGAAAGAGGATGAGAGGAACATTAAGTGGGTCACTACTGCAGGTTTAGTTTACAGGTAATCATGACAGAGGTGCTGTGGATCCCTAAAGGTAGTGAAATTCAAGGCCTTAAATGTGAGGTGAAGGGGCTTGGATAAAATCCTGAAGGGGTAAGAGGAAATGCATTTGAGCCAAAGAATAATGTGAATAAAAAGATATTTTAGGGGCTTTCCTGGTGGCGCAGTGGTTGAGCTGTCCGCCTGCCGATGCGGGGGACACGTGTTCGTGCCCCGGTCCGGGAAGATCCCACGTGCCGCGGAGCGGCTGGGCCCGTGAGCCATGGCCGCTGAGCCTGCGCGGCCGGAGCCTGTGCTCCGCAACGGGAGAGACCATAATAGTCAGAGGCCCGCGTACCGCAAAAAAAGAAAAAAAGATATTTTAGGAGAATCAATCTGGTGGTGGAGTACAGAGTGAATCAGAGGGAGGAAGTAGAGAAATGGACTAAAATTATTTACAGCATGAGTGGTAATGCATGATGGTCTCTCCTATCTTTTAGAGGGATTGGGGACAGCATGAGAAGATTATTCATTCAACTCAGGTTCACTTTAAATCAAACTTTAATGATAAAAATACACCTTCCACAAGCGACAAATGAAGTGCTAAAATGAAAAATATCCCTGTTTTTGTCTTTTTTTATAGTTTACTGATGAAGGCAATATCAATCCACCATGACTTAGCCACCTAAGGAGTGTCTAATTAGAGTCAAGAGTTTTACTTTAAATTGCATGAGGCAGAGGCTGTCTGCCTACTTTTCTCTGTAATTCAATAACGAATAATAGGAACTTGACAATTTTAGAAGGACAATCAACTTGCATATTCTAAGTAGATGCATTTGAATTGCTCTAATTTTGACCTAGACTGACGTGTAATATAGAGGATCCTTGGGCTCTTTTCAAAAAGTGTCAGTTCCTGTGCTGTGACCGAATGTTCCAGCTAATAATCCTAACTTTGATAACCATATCTAATCAGTGACATTGGAGTTCTTTGCATTTTACCACAGCAACAGAGGTCAATTCTAATGGCCACTTGACTGCCAGGCACATCTGTACAGTGTTGCTTTGGCAGTAGGAAGGTTCTGAAAACCTGTCGATTTTTACACCTGAAATATATTTAACATTTTGATTATCCTATACAAGGGACAGCTTAATGTCTTTATTAGTTTATCTTGCCTCTTACTAATAAGGAGAATAATAATACACATTATGCTGTGAGATTAACATGTCAAAGCAGAACTTATATTTGGCAAATGACAATTCGTGATTCTTGGGATCAGAAGAATTAAGTTCTATGTATATTCACTCATTTAACTAGTCTACCAACTAACCTGAAGACTGAGAGGTAATGCTTGGTTTGACAAATGATTTTGTAAGCTTAGTAGAAATTCTGAGTCTTAGATAAATTTGTATAGTTTGAAGTAGAAGGCTTAATGATCTTTCTGTTTTTACATAAAACATAAATATCTTGAACATATTCTTTACAAGCTCAGATCCTTTTTATATAGAAAAAAACAGCATTTTAAAAAAAGACCCATCTCTGTTCATTCTTTTTGTTTTCTCTCTTAGAGTTTTATTGCAAACTTCCTAAATGTGATACATCTCATAATCTTTGTGTAATATTGTGGGCTAAAATGGTACATAAATAAATAAGAAAGGAAAATTGCCCATTTGAAGTACTTACATATATCTCAATAATTATGGAAAATATCTATGAAATGAAGACATATTAGTGATTTAATAAAAATAGACTTTTACAAGGACAAAACATTTACCAGTCTTTATTGTGTTTTACTCTTCAGAATTTTTTGACAAAATTTCTGGTAAAATTTATATTCTTGATTTCTTTTAATTAATTACTTGATTTATTTATTTGTCCAGTCAATAAATATTCATTGAATGCTTTCCCTGAGCCAGGTGCTATTTTAGGTGATGGGAGTGCTGCAGTAATTAGGACAAAGTTTCATATTTAGTTTACATCCAAATAGTGAAAAATAGATAATAAACAAATAAACACATAAATGAACAAGATCATGATAAGTGCTCTAAAGAAATAAACGAAGATGCCAACAGCAAGCGAAAATAGACTAAGTGGTTAGTCATTCTGTTACCAAATTAGGTCTTATGATCCCCTACTTGAACCCTAGCCTGGTCAAGCCCCTGCCTCAGGGGGAAGGAAGGTTCTTTTCTGTTTGGGTTTGCAGAGCCAAAAATGAAACCAAAGTTGAGATTGAAGCAGCACAATCATTATTCAATGGCCGGAGAATGGAGAAGTGGGATCTTAATCACAAATCAACTCCTTGCCCAGGGGACTGACAGTTAAGGCAAGATTTTAAGGGCAAGGCTAATGATGGGGAAGTGTATGCATTGGTCTTCTGGGAATAGGCGGGTTCTTCCTGGAACTGGGGTGTCACCTCTCTTCTGTCCTTGTATGGTCCTCTGGCATCTGTGTTGGAAGCAGGTTGAAGCATCATGGGCAGACAGACAGGGTTCTTACTATTACAATGAGATGGTAATGAGGTGCAGGGCGATATTTGTCCCACTTTTGAAGTTAAGCCATTTTGCACCAGTTTTCTTATAGTGAGACTCTTGTTCCTGTGCTGTGAACACAGCTAGAGGATATGGTTAGCTGCGGTTTTCTGCAAATTTACCTGGAGGGAGGGCCAGGATTATGATTCTGGGGCAATAGCCTTGGTAACAATTCTTGCAGATATAATTGTTATGCTCTCTAAGAGGACAAGATAGATGTTCTTTATAAGATTGTATTCATGTTTAGATTCTTGAATGTCTTGTCCAAGATTCATTTTTCATGGCAGAATGAATTATAATTTCCAGCAGAAAGGAAAAAATACAAAAATGAAAACTTAGTATTCAATTTATTATTGCATATATTCTATTAGTGCAGTACTTGGTTTTAAGCTGTATAAATTAATTATACTGAGATACATATATCCAAATAGAAGGTATGTTAAAATATCTTTCACATTATTTCATATCTTTAAAGTATTAAAAAAAAAACACCCAAAGCATTTTTCCTGAGTTTGAAAGTTATTAATGCCTGCAGCTATAACAGAAAACCTGTAGTTTCAATAGATTCCATCATTAAACTGCAGACTTGAGGTCACCAAATTTGCGGTAATTTGTAACAGTAGCCACAGGAACTAATGCAAAGCATGTGCTCTGAACCACTTTGCTATATTGACCTTATGACTTTCTTTTTTTAAAAATTAATTAATTATTTATTTTTGGCTGCATTGGGTCTTCATTGCTGCCTGCGGGCTTTTCTCTAGTTACAGCAAGTGGGGACTACTCTGCATTGCCGTGTGCAGGCTTCTCATTGTGCTGGCTTCGCTTGTTGCAGTGCATGGGCTTCAGTAGTTGTGGCACACAGGCTCAGTAGTTGTGGCTCGTGGGCTCTAGAGTGCAGGCTCAGTAGTTGTGGTGCACGGGCTTAGTTGCTCCGCGGCATGTGGGATCTTCCTGGACCAGGGCTCAAAACCTGTGTCCCCTGCACAGGCAGGTGGATTCTTAACAACTGCACCACGAGGGAACCCCTGACCTTATATACTTCTTAAGATGCATTCTACCTGATTGAGATCTACACATTTCCACACCTCAGAGTCTTCCTTTAACTGAAGATACTTACAGGATCCATGAAGTTAGAGAACAATGAATAACTTTGGGCAGCATGAAAGAGAGGCTCTCTGTTTTGATATGAATAGGACTGTAGCCAGGAGTTAGGGAGGTAGTCTCTGACAAACATATCTTCCAAATGACATGTTTAAAGGTTATCTGTTGACATATTATCAAAATATCAAAGGGTAGTGCCATATTTATGTGATTGCCTGTCCAGCATGTGAAGAGTCAAACCCTATTCTTCAGCTCAGTTCTATCCAATTTTGTGTTGAAATGTATGGTATTAAACCTGGGCCATGAATTATTATTTGATAATTCATCATTGTAATACCACTACCACCACCACATACACGCACATAGACAACCACCGACTTAAGACACACTTCAGAATTCCAGAAATATTCCCAGGCCTCTATTTTAACCAGGACTAGTGTGGCCACTCAAAACAGGTTATAGGGTGCCATCTGTTCCCAGATGACACCTACCTGAGAGTGAGACTATAATTTTCTGTATCTAGAGATCACCATTTGTTCTTGGATTGCAATGAACTTCACCATTCTATAATTCTCTAGGAATTTCTAGTGTCTCATAAAGATCGAGTGTTACAAATTGATGAAACAAACCTGTTGAGATATCATTAATAAATTATGTTAGAAAGTTCCCATGAACATTAAATAGTCATTATGCCTTGCAAAACATTTTAAAATTAAGAACAAGCCTTTACTCTCTGCTGTTAGATTGCAGGTGAATATCAATCTCATTTTTTCTGACATTAATTCTGACTTTTTCATAAAGAAAAATTCTGAGAGATGTAGACTCTGACCAACCATTAAAGGAAATAATGAATACATTTGTCAATAATGAGACATTTCTTAATTAAAACTGTTAAGAAGAGATTTGCAAGCACTTGCAACTTTTGAGAATCTAATGGTTATTGTTGTCCTGCTGAGTAGCAAGGTTATAGCCTATTTGTACATAACTGACTCTTGTTGACTATCAATAAGATGTTTTCCCAGAATTCGCAGGAGATTTGAGTCCTGAAAACATTGGTTCAATTTCATGTTTAGTTTATATATATTTTTCATAATTTCTGATGTTTCTCAGGAAGTATATGAGATATCGGAAAAAAACTTTAAGCCAATATATGTGTTTTTGTCAGAAGAGTTGACATGGGTATGAAGAAATTGAAATCTAGGTTCTAAAATATATTAAGTCATAAAAAATGGAATTGGCCATGTTGCTAATAGGTTATAGTGAATATGGAAGAAAAGATATCTTTCCCTTTATTTGTTTCCACCCCACATAGGCATATATATACATGCACAAGCACGGACAAATACAGCATACTACACACACACACACAAGTTCAGAATAGCCCTAGAAGTTTCTATAAAGAAGTCTATTATCTTGTAAATGTTTAATTACTGGTAAGGTCAAAAGATAGAATGTGAAAATATTTGATAATCTCCAAAGTACCAATTGAAGTATTATTACAAATATGATTGTTTCATCAATAAATATTCTGGTCAGTAAAATTTGGGGGCACTTTAAATAAATTTCCAGTTTTACCATGAATTAAAGTAATAGAAATACATTCAACCTAATTGCTTAATTATTCTCAGCATTATGTAATCTTTGTTACTTCAGAAATCACTTGGGAATCCTCTGTTAAACTAGTAGGACTAATATTCTAATCACTGACTGTAATTGTACTTTTGTTTAGGTTAATGCAAATTTCTGATGAAAAAGAAAAGTTTAATAAATTAGTCTTGGCAGACTTTACTATGGGGGCTCTAAAATAGGAAATGCTAGCTCAAATTGTGGGGACAGTTAATATCCACAGTGCCAGCTGAGCAACTTCCCTTGAAACTAGCCATTATGAGAGGATTTTAGGGGGTGTTAATAGTCATTGTCTGTAGAACACGTATGTCAAATAATGTGACTCTGCTCTATCTAAAGTGAAGTTTTATTTTTGCCTTTCATTGACTATTAAAATTTATTCAGTAGAGTGAATACTCTTACCCCATAGCAAAACTTGGTCAAATCCCAATCCTTTCTGCTAACAACGAGGCAGCAGCCAGACCTCTCGGTCATGTTAAGTCAGAAACACAGACTCAGTTTGGGAATGCCCACTCCACTATATATACATATGTCACAATTCTAAATTCAGTGTATCATCAAATCTTCCCTGCTCCCCACCTGTATTGTCTTCTGGCTAGAAAAAAGGAAAGGAGGGCATATTTGGTTCATTCTTTCTCTGTCCTGCATTTATTTTCCTTGCAACCCCTCACAGCTTGCTAGTTAGTTTCCAGTGCCCACTCACCTCTCAACATTGGTAGGAAGAGGTAAGAGGGTAAGATTGGTTAGGAGTGATAAGAAGATAGCAAAGGTCCTATGTGAACTGGTTCCATTATAAACTGACCTCTCTCTGAGACTGCCAGATCTTTAAAATCACTCTTGGGGTGTGTATGTGCGTGTGTCTGTCCGTGTGTGTGCATGTGCAGCTATTTGGAGGTTTTCTGCTAGATCCCTCTAATTACATTTCCCTTGGCCAAAGTGCATGAAACTATGCCTGTGACTCTGCATCCTTGAATAACCAGTTCCTGTCCATCTTCTTATTGCTTGAGTCCCTGTAACCAGCCAGATTGCAAACATCCCTATGCCAACATATGCTCCTGTGTGGTCTACATATAGTCCCCAAAATTATTTGTAAATCTTCTGCCCCAATAAACTCTGGGAGTGCAGATACAGTGCAAATCAACCCCCACTAAGTATTCTGCTACCAGAGTCCACTTTAGCTTTTTCAGGTGTGAGACTTTCTCAGGTGTGAGTTTTGCACATTTGGAAAAACTAACAATTCAAAGATCTCTTAGAGGCCCCATAGAAAGCTCCATCACCAGAGTTGAGGTAAAAAGTACCCTTCCATTCTCTCTTTTCTACCACCTTGGGGGATTGAAGGGTAGGGACTAGAGACTAATAGAACGGCAGCATCACTCTCCAAAGAAATCTCCTAAAACCCTCCCCTGTTTACATTATATTCCCTTTACACCATTGATCTGGTTAAGGTGTCTAAGAGTTATGGAAACAATTGTGATCTAGTTCATTGTAAAATATAAGGACTTTTTTTTTTCTCACACTCCCTTTGATTTTTTTTTTTATCATTTTGTCTTCTAATCAAAGCTTTAATTTTAACATCCCATTACAAATGTCACGGTGAGTTAACTATTGCTCCTGATTCTCCAAGAGTGATCAACCAAACTGCGGGATGTTCTAATAGTCATTAGGCAGTGGTCCAAATGACACCTGGAAAGGAGATGTAAGAAAAACAACAGTAAGACTATTTTGAAAATTCACTTAAAGATGGCAACAAATAGTATTTTCACTCATCTTTATATTCCTAGTTTTTTAAATTATCTGATGTTACTATCACCTAGATTCTTAGTTTTTCTTTTAAATTTTAAAATAGTGATTTTTGCAAGGCTTAGAATTGAGACTTTACAAATTAAGAAGTGTAAACAACAACATAAAAGCACATACAAAAAGCTCTCAAGAGGTTCATGATGGTGCCATCACTGGACATGAGGTGAAAGAGCATCTCTCATACTCTTTTCTTTCCTCCAATTTTAATTATCCAATTGTAATAACTCAGATGTCACCTTTGCCTATATTCGTGATTGTAAGGAAAACCAGATGGGACATATTTTCTAAAGTTTTGTGTTTCAGTGAACAGTATCATCCGACTTAATTTTCTGTACAAGTTCTTCAGAATGACAAAATATATGAAGGTTGTACCTACAAATTAAAATTATTTCCAATCCCATACTGACACTAGTTCTCAAGATGGATGAAAAGATTGCTTATTCACAATGCATCACAAGTTCTAAAATTGTTCCTATTAATCAGTTCCCATTGCTTACACTATTTTCTCTTACGCCCCAAAGAAAATTATGTTACTTTTGGATACATGTCATGATTTTTGAATTGTGCAAGTTGGTTTATGGGGAGTGTGCTCTAGCTGTGGGAACCTATAGCACCTGGCCAGGAGTATATACATCCCATACCTGCTCCATCACAGATTGATTTTATGACAGCCTTTGCTAGGTACAATTAAGTGCAAAAATCTGAGGTTAAATGTCAGTCATATTTGTTATTTGGTATCATGTTGATAAAAATCTTTAAGAAATTAATCTTTTAATTTCTTTTTTTTTTTCCTAAACTAATGACTGAACTAACTGGTATTTTTGTTGTTGTTGTTCGATCCAAAAATGGCTGCAAAATTTACTCTAAACGCTTGTATTTTTCTCCTGATAAGCTCTAGCTGTGTTTATAATTGTATTTTTAAAACTAAGGTTTATTACAGCATAATTTATATATGGCAAAATTCACCTTTTTTAAGTGAACAATTCAATATCTCCAGTTGAATAACCACCACCACAGTCAAGTTGGAATGTTGCTATCACCCCAGAAAGTTCCCTTAGTTTCTAACAATCACTGATCTGATTTCTATTCTGATCTATTTTTCTGCAGTTTTACTTTTTCTGAAATGTCAGAAAAATTTAATCCTAAAATGTAGAGCCTTTGAGTTTGATTTGCTTTACTTAGATGTTTTTGAGATTCTTCCATGTTGTTGAGTCAGACATTCATTTGTTTTTCACAATGGGTCGTATTATGCTACATGGATGTACCACAAAACTTTTATTCTTTTACCAGTTGATGTTCAAATGGGTTGTTTCAAGTTTGGTCAATTTTGAAGAAACCTGTCATTAAACACTTACATATAGTACATTATATGGACATGTGTTTTCATTTCTGAAAGTGGATTGCCTACTAGTATGGTAAGTGTATGCATAACTTTATAAGAAACTGTCAAACTCTTCAATCTGTTCAAAATGTTTTTCAGAGTGACTGGGTCATTTTGCTTTCCCCACATCAAGGTTTCAGTCGGTCTGCTTTTTCTCCAGCACATAGTATTATTGGTCTTTTTTTCATTTGAGCCATTCTGATAGGTGTATGTTGATAACTCAATGTTTAAATCTGAAGGTCTCCTTAAATATCAAGGTCATCTTAAGTCTGATTTTATTTACACTTTACTTCTTTGGTTGACCAGTTTATCTCAATGGGTTGTTTGTCTTTTGCTTTCTGTATGACTCTTAATTTCAAATAATTTATGTAGGAAAACCTTAGAAACTTAAATAAGTAAAATGTAGGCCAGAAGCATAGGTACATTTCTTCTGTCAGTGTGTTAGTGTGAAGAGCTTGATCAATCTATTCAGTAATTTCACTGTGTTTGGATTTTGTTCTTATTATAGTTACCTTTAGTAAACCAAACCTTTCAGATACTTCAGTGATGGGCTGATTCTACCTTGTGCTTAGTAAGTATCCTGGAGTGTGCCTGCTCATTCTTTAGCTTTCAATAATCCCTGCATGGCTGCCTCACTGAGGGGTCTCTCTCCACACTCTTGCCCTTTCCTTAATTGTGACCTGTTAATAAGTGGGAGACTCATGGTGGTAGACAAGGGGTTCTCCATTCTCTTGTCTGGTCTTAAGTCTTATTTAGATTCTGTGGTTCTGGGCTTTGGAGATGGGTCTTTCCATGCATCTCTTCCCTTGTCAGCCAATATCTGCCATGTGTCTGTGGGAGGTCTTGGGCAGGAGATAATCTTTTGCTCCATGCCCCAAGGCAGCAAATATCTGTTGTTGTTTTTTCTTTGTTGTTGTTGTTGTTTTTGGTATCAATTCAGAATTCTGGTCCAAGCATCTTTATTGTACCCACTCTAGGCGCAAACAGCTTTGCTTGTACTCTTCCCTCAGTGTCACCGTACCTTTGTTTTGGACCATTGGCAGTAATTTCTTACCCTTCTCCAAGCATTACACTAGAGTTGCTAGTTGTAAGTAGCAAACTTGTGGTGGGACCAGGGTTGTTTCTCTCAGGGTCACAAGGCTTTGGCTTCTACCCCTCCCTCAATGGCTGCTTATCTCTGCAGCTCACCTTCCCTTTGGAGAAGGGAGGATTTCCTGCCCTTTTTTTAGTGGCAAATGAATTTATTTTCTATACCTCCCTCACAGGCAGTGGATCTTTGTCTGGCGTCTGGGAGTGGGGTGGTCTCCTTCCCCTTCCGCAGTGATTTAAGGGATTTCTTTGTATGAGAGAAAAGTCTAGGGAATAGGTTGGGTTTTATGTCTGTGAAGCACACAGGGCTAGCTCTCAGTTCTCTTGCTATGCCTTCAATATTTCTCTTGTGAACTCAGTGAAAGAAATCCTTTATGTCAGGGTTTCCCAAGAATTCTAAAGTATCACATTAATTCACACTTGGTTTTTAAAATTCTTTGCCATTTTAACTTTTTAAAAAGACTACGTTTATGGCAGTTGCCTCTTCCTCCTGTGCTCTGGCAAAGGTACAACTCATGTGACCCTTTTTTTACTGGAAGAGGCCTGTCACTCTGGATTTCTTTTCATTGTGTTTCCTTGGGATCCCAACTTTTATTTGGACTCAACAAAAGTTGTAATCTTATAGATTATTGGTCTTTCTCTTATTGTTACGTGTTTCAGTATTCTTCTGTGGGTTTGTGCATCCTAAGTGAAGCCTAATTCTTCATGTCTATAATTCATTAATACAAATGGGAATTTGAAGAATAAGATTAAAATATTCTTAAAAACTGCTTTTTCTTCCTTCACCTTAGCATTAGAATCAATTTTTAAAAGTAGCCGAGTTCTGCTTATGAACAAATGTGAATCCCTTGTGATGCTTTTAAACATCAGCAGTTTACACATAAAGACATTTCATTTGATGCAAAAATATTTGTGTTTTCTGCTTTCAATAAGCTCATTTTGTATTACATTTTAACTAAAAATAAATAAATGAAGTAGTGATGGGAGTTTTCACTTTGCAAAAAGAAAAATTGGTTAATGCATTACATTATTAGAAGAAAAATCTGTTATTATTAAAGAGATGGTACAGGATGATATGATTAAGGTTATCTCAAAATCTGATTCTTATTTATTGCTAAGATTTCTAGTCATATACCTATATAAAACATTATTTAATTACCAAAGATGCCAGATAGTAGGTGAAGTGTTCAGTAAAAATGTAACTGTCATTCTGAAAGAGTTTTCATTCTATTTGAATGCATCTGTCAGATTACAAATGAGGCAAAGGACTAAATATAGGAATAAGCAAACGGTTCACCCTGACTTTGTCCTCTATATCCAAGAAAAAAAAATCACTGAAAAATATTTTTTAATAGAGTAAATTGCCACCAGCACTGTGAAATTGAAGAGTATATCATCAGTGATCAGAGATGATGGGAATTTCTTAGCTAGAGTGCAGATTTTACCACATTGACTAGACCATGAGAAACCATAACCTAAAATATCCTAGGTGTAAACTTTAGATATAAGAATTGAAAAGTAGAACCTTATGGTCCTCATAAAAACTGAAACAAATGAAATAAAAAAAAAAAGGTCTTAAGGTGATCTTTAGAGCAATTTAATAATTAAGCAAACTAAAAATAATAGGTCCAGATCAATCTACCTCCCCTGGCATTGACTATACCCCTCAAAAGCACACACAAATAATGGATTGGGGTGTGTTTATTCATTTAACAGAAAATAATACTAGATAGCAGTTAAAGATGCATGAAGTAATGTCCCCAGGCCATACAACCAGCTGTGTGGAGAGATGGCCCTGACCACCAGGAGGGCTTCAGCACTCACATGATATCGGGCATCACAACCAGCCATGGCATGGGCCTGCCCCACCTACCAGTGCACTAGCGACCCAAGGCAGGGCCTCACAGACAAACAGGCTTGGGCCAGCCCCCCCGATCAACATGCCCACAGTAGTCCGGACTCCCACAGCAGAAAGACACATTCAGCTCACATAGGGGACACCCCAGGAGCATATAGTCTGGTGACCAGAGGAAGGTGTGCTGCTAGACCCCATAAGGTATATCCTATGTAAGGCCACCTCTCCAAGATTAGAAGATATAATGAACCTACTCAATACATAGAAATAAGCAATGAGAATTAAGCAACATGAGGAAAAAGAGGAATATGTTCCAAGTGAAGGAACAAGACAAAACATAAGAAAAAGAATTAAACAAAACAGAGATAAGCAATCTACCCAATAAATAATTCAAGGTAATGAGTATAAACATGCTCACCAAATTAAGAAGAATGTATGAACAGAGTGAGAATTTCAACAGTTAGAAAATATAATAAAGAAATAATCTAAGCTGAAGAATACAGTAACTGAATTTAAAAAAAATAATTAGGGGCTTCCCTGGTGGCGCAGTGGTTGACAGTCCGCCTGCCGATGCAGGGGACACGGGTTCATGCCCCGGTCTGGGAAGATCCCACATACCGCGGAGTGGCTGGGCCCGTGAGCCATGGCCGCTGAGCCTGCACGTCCGGAGCCTGTGCTCCGCAACGGGAGAGGCCACAGCAGTGAGAGGCCCGTGTACCGCAAAAAAAAAAAAAAAAAAAAAAAATCATTAGAAGGAATCAATTAGATGATACAGAAGAACAGATCAGCAATCTAGAAGACAGAATAGGGGAAATCACACAAGCCAAACAGAAAAAGAAAAAAAGAATAAAAAATGAAGATAGTTTAAGAAAACTGTAGGCAATATCAAGCATACCAAAATTCACATATAGGGGACCCAGAAGGAGAAGAGACAGAGAAACAGGCAGAAAATGTATCTGAAGAAATAGTAGCTGAAAATTTCCCTAACCTGGCAAAGGAACCAGACATCCAGGTCAATGAAGCACAAGGAGTCCAAAACAGGATCAAACCATGGAGGCTCACACCAAGATTCATTATAATTAAAATATCAAAAAAATTAAAGATAAAGAGAGAGTCTTAAAAATAAGAGAAAAGCAACTAGTTACATATAGGAAACTCCCATAAGACCATCAAATTACTTTTTAGTAGAAACTTTGAAGGCAAGAAGGGAATGGCACAATATATTTAAAGTACTGAAAGGAAAAAAACCCTGCAACCAAGAATACCCAGCAAGGTTATCTTTCAGAATTAAAGGAGAGATAAAGAATTTTAGAGACAAGCAAAAGCTAAAAGAGTTTATCACCACTAAACCAGCCTTATGAGAAATGTTAAAGGGACTTCTCTAAGCAGAAAAGAAAATTATGAAAGAAAAAAATCTCACTGGTAAAGACAGGAAAGTTAGTGGATCTATAATTTATAAAGTTAGTAAGAAGGTTAAAAGACAAAAGTAGTAAAATCATATATAACTACAATAAGTAGTTAAGTGATACACAAAATAAAAAGATGTCAAATATAATGTAAAAAACTTAAAATGTGGGTGGGGGAGTAAAGATGTAGGGTTGTTTGAATGTGTTTGAGCTTAAGAGATAATCAAATTACTATCTATATATATAATATATATATATATATAATAGGTATATATATATGAACCTCCCCACCTACCAAAAACCTGTAATAGATACACCAAAAATAAAGGGAAAGGAATCCAAACATAACACTAAAGATGACCATCAAATCACAAGGGAAGAGAGCAAGAGAAGAAGAAAGGAGCAAAGAAAAACAACAAAACAACTAGAAAACAATTTTTTTAATGGAAATAAGTACATACCTATCAATAAATACTAATATAAATGGACTAAATGCTACAATCAAAAGACAGAATGGCTATGAAAACAATACCCACATATATGCTGCCTACAAGAAACTCACTTCAGATCTAAAGGCACACACAGACTGAAAGCTGAGAGATGGAAAAGAATAATCCATGCAAATGGAAACAAAACAGAAAACCAGGGTAGCAATACATTTATAAGAAAAAATGACTTTAAAATGAAGACTGTAACAAGAGACAAAGAAGGCCATTACATAATGATAGAAGAATCAATCCAACAAGAAGATATAACAATTATAAATATATATGCAAGCAACATTGGAACACCTAAATACATAAAGCAAATAATAAATATAAAGGGAGAAACTGACAACAATACAATAATAGTAAGGGCCTTTAACACTTCACTTATTTCAATGGATACATCATCCCCACAGAAAATTAATAGGGAGACACTGGCCTTAATGACACATTAGCCAATAAAGTCAGTTAATACATACAGAATATTTCATTCAGAAACAGCAGAATACACATTCTTTTCAAGTGCACATGGAACATTATTTAAGATAGACCATATGATAAGCCATAAAAGAAGTCTCAATGAATTTAAGAAGACTGAAATCATATCACACTTCTTTTTCAACCACAAGGATATGAGCCTAAAATTAACTGCAAGAAAAAAGTATAAAAAATACAAGCACATGGATGCTAAACAATATGCTACTAAACAACCAATGGGTCATTGAAGAAATCAAAGAGGAAATAAAAAAAATACCTGAAGACAAATTAAAATGGAAACACAGTGACCCAAATCCATGGAAAGCAGCAAAAGCAATTCTAAGAGGGAAATTTAGCGCAATACAGGCTTACCTCAGGAAACAAGAAAAATCTCAAATGAAAAATCTAATTTACACCTAAATGAAGTAAGAAAAAAACAAAACCCAAAGGTAGTAGAAAAAGGAAAAAATAAAGATCAGAATTCAAATAAAGGAAATAAAGATGAAGAAAACAGTAGAAAAGATTGATGAAACTAAGAGGTGGTTCTTTGAAAAAAGAAACATTGATAACCTTTAGCCAGGTTCATCAAGAAAAAAGAGAGGGCTCAAATAAAATCAGAAATGAAAGAAGAGAAGTTAATAACACCATAGAAATACAAAGGATCACAAAGAATTTTATGAACAATTATACACCAAGAAATTGGAAAACCTAGAAGATATAGATCAATTCCTAGAAACATACCTTTTTCTGAGATTGAATCAGGAAGAAATAGAAAAATCTAAGCAGTCCAATCACTAGCAATGAAATTGAATCAGAAATTAAAAAAAAAAAAAAAAAAAAACTCCCAACAAAAAAAGTCCAGGACCAGATGGCTTCACAGGTGAATTTTGCCAGACATTTAAAGAGGGCCTAACACCTATGCTTCTCAAACTATTCTAAAAAATTAAAGAAGAAGGAACATTTCCTAACTCATTCTGTGAAGCCAGCATCAACCTGACACCAAAACTAGACAAAAACCCCACAATAAAAGAAAATTATGGGCCAATATCACTAATGAACATAGATGCAAAAATTCTTAACAAAATATTAGCAAACCAAATACAACAATGCACCATGATCAAGTGAGATTTATCCCAGGGATGTAAGGATAGTTCAATGTCTGCAAATCCATCAATGTGATAACACAATATTAACAAAGAATAAAGAATTAAAGAATTAAAATCATATGATCATCTCAATAAATGCAGAAAACTCTTTTGACAAATTCAACATCCTTTTATGATAATAACTCAATGAAGTGGGTATAGAGGGACATACCTCAACATAATTAAGACCATGTATGACAATCCCACAGCCAACATCATACTCACTCTTGAAAAACTGAAAGCATTTCCTCCAAGATCAGGAAAAAATAAGGATGCCTATTTTTTCCACATTTATTCAAGGTCTAGCTACAGCAATCAGACATGAAAAAGAAATAAAAGACAACTAAATCTGAAAGGAAGAAGTAAAACTGTCACTGTTTGTAGATGACATGATACCATGTATAGAAAACCCTAAAGATGCCACCTAAAAACTAATATAACTAAAAAATGAATTCAGTAAAGTTGCAGATTACAAAATCAATGTACAAAAATCTGTTGCATTTCTATACACTAAAAATAAACTATCTGAAAGAGAAGTTAAGAAAACAGTACCATTTACAATTGCATCAAAATGAATAACATGCCTAGGAAGAAATCAAACTAAGGAGATAAAAGATCATTACTCTGAGAACTATAAGATGATGAAAAAAATTAAAGATAAATGAAATGATATACTGTGCTCATGGATTGGAAGAACTAATACTGTTAAAATGTCCATACTACCCAAGGCAATCTACTCATTCAGTGCGATCCCTATCAAAATACCAATGCTATTTTTCACAGGACTAGAACAAATAATTCTAAAATTTTTATGGAACTACAAAAGCCCTTCAATTAGGTAAGCAATCTTGAGAAAGAAGGTCCAACTAAAAATATTTTGCACAGTGAAAGAAACCATCAACAAAATGAAAGGCGTCCTAATGAATGGGAGAAGATATTTGCAAACACTTGATAAGGGGTTAATATCCAAAATTATACAACTCAACGTAAAAAACCCTATTAAAAATTGGCAGAGGACCTCAATAGACATATTTCCAAAAGAGACAAACGGCCAACAGACACATGAAAATGTTCTCAACATCACTAATCGTCAGTTAAATGCAAATCAAGTTTGCAAGATACTATCTTACATCTATCAGAATGGCTATTATCAAAAAGATAACAAAGAGTGCTGGCAAGGATGTGCAGAAAAGGGTACCCTCATACACTTGGTTGAAATGTGAATTGATATAGACACTATGGAAAACAATATGGATCTTCCTCAAAATATTAAAAATAGAACTACTGTAGATCCAGCAATTTCACTTCTGGATATTTACCAGAAAAAAAAAAACAAGACACTAATTCAAAAAGATGTATGCACTACAATGTACATTGCAGCATTATTTACAATAGCTGAGATATGGAAGCAACCTAAGTGTTCATCAATATATGAATGGATAAAAATGAGGGGTATATATATATGTGTATATATATATATGTATATATATATGTGTATATATATATATATATATATATATATACAGACACACACATATATATATATACACACATACATAACATAATGGAATATTACCCATAAAAAAATAATGAAATTCGGCAATGTGAGCAACGTGGATTGACCTGGAGGGTATTATGCACACACAGTGGAATATTACACATCCATAAAGACAAATGAAATTTTGCCATTTTTAAGAACTGGATGGATCTTCAGGGAATTATGCTGAGTGAAATAAGCCAGAGAACTACAAATACTGTATGATCTCACTTATAGAATCTAAAACAAACAAAAAGCCAAATGCACAAACAAAACAAAAAAACCAAAAAGACTCATAGATAAAGGGAATAAACGTGGTAGCCAGAGGGGAGGGATTTGTGTGTGGGGGGAGGAAATATGTAAAGAGCATTAAAAGGTACAAACTTTCAGTTATAAAATAGATAAGTCATAGGGATGTAATATACAGCATAAGGAATATGCTCAATAATATCGTAATAACTTTGAGGATAGATGGTTACTAGGCTTATCATGGTAACCACTGTAATGTATGTAAATGTCAAATCATTATGTTGTATACTTGTAACTAATATAATACTGTATGCCAACTATATTTAAATTTAAAAGTGCATGAGATGAGCTATATATACTGGTACAAACAGAACTCCCAGACAAACTGATAAATAAACAAAGTGAGCAAAACAATATTTTTTGCAGGCAGGATAACCCGATTTATATAAGTATATTAAATTTTTTGGTAAGATTAATAAAGTGTTTATAGTAATTACCTCTAGAGAGGGCCATGTGATTTATTATACTCCCATCTGACTGTCCTTTTAAAATATGTACAGCATGAAATTAATTGGTAGCTTACTTAAGTAAGAATTTAAAAGAAAATAGCTATTACAAAGCAAAGTAATGCAGTTTTGGGTAAGCATGTAAAGAAGAGTTTTAATGAAACTAGTGAAACTGTGATCACTTTTGGTCACATTAATATAAGTTGTTTTCTTCAAACAGAGATAGTTTCTTTAAAAAGATGGATGAATATAAATTTTCATTTTACCTCTTAAATGGATGTTATTTTATTTGTTTGTTTTTTGCCTGTTAAATCCTTTCCCCAAATCTTCATAGCACTGAATTTCTTCCTTTTATGTTTTCACAAGGGCTTTTTTTCTAGAAGTAGTGTTTCTCCTTATTGTGGGCTAGCTGTACTGCAATCTTTTTTTTTTTTTTTTTTTTTTTTGCGGTACGCGGGCCTCTCACTGTTGTGGCCTCTCCCGTTGTGGAGCACAGGCTCTGGATGCACAGGCTCAGCAGCCACGGCTCATGGGCCCAGGCGCTCCGTGGCATGTGGGATCTTCCCGGACCGGGGCACAAACCCGTGTCCCCTGCATCGGCAGGCGGACTCTCAACCACTGTGCCACCAGGGAAGCCCTGTGCTGCAATCTTTGTCTCTTACGACTTTGCAAACATCTATCTACTCTCATTCATAACTTAATTAGCTGTTAAATAGCTTCAGGACCAATTTTTTATAACCTACACAGACTTAATTATTTTGGCAAGTCCCGTAGAGCATTTCACATTGAGACTACTTTGTATATTATAAAGTTAAAATGTAGCAAAAGGAAAACAATTTTGTTTCATAGTTAGCTCTTATAAAAAAAATTAAGATAAATTATTGAATCAAATATTTAAAATATTAAGTAGATAATTAAAAGTATTGAAACTATTAATCTCAAATAACTAAGTAATGTTCTTCAATTCTGTAATTTGATAAATTTTTAAATAATTTTTATTCCTTCATAAGATATATATATATTTTTTGTATAAATATAATATTATACATATTTGACATTTTATATAGCTCCTTCAAGTTAATAATAATTATTTTTATAAATTTCATGGCTTCAGTACTTAAAATGATATTTTAAACCAATTTAAATCTGATCCAATTGGCAAAATATTTATTTGTTACAAAATAGCATTTACTAAGCTCCTCGTATGTACCAAATATTTCATATAAAATAATCTGAACACTCAAGCTAACCTTTGAATGTAAGAAATACTTTTTTTTTTTTCAAAAGTTAGGGACCTAGGTTTTATAGGAGTTAAGGAATGTTGTCTTATAACTCAACTTGTTACGTGTTATGCTTGGCTTTTAACCTGTTTGATTGCAGAACTCCCAAATGCCATCTTCTTTGTAACAAGTCATCATATTTCCCCTAGTTATGCTGTTCATAAATTAGCATAGGTTGGGGATAATTATAAAACAGTTAGTTATAGAAATTTGGAAATGAAAATGTCCTTAAAGATCATGGTAACATAAAACAGAGGTTAAATGGGCAGGTCGAGAAGTCGAGAGTGTCTAAATCGGAATTCTGCTCCATAACTTACTAGCTGTATGAGCTTGGGCAGGTTATGTAAACTCTCCAAAGCTTTATCTACTACATCTGTAAAATGGGAATAATTGTTCTCAGTTGCTCTGAGGATTGGGACCCATGATGTTTGTAAGGCACTTAGTACATGGTATGTACTTAATAAAGAAATAGCTGGCCGTGTGTGTGTGTGTGTGTGTGTGTGTGTGTGTGTTATTTTCTAATTTTACATAGGAAGCCGAATGGATTCAGAGAGGATATATCATTTGCCCAAGATCTAGTGGATAGTTAGCAACAGAATTGTAACTAATAGTTCCACTTCCCAATTTATATTTCTATAATCTTCCAGCTATTTTGTATGTTCTAAATACCAAATTTTAAATGTGAAATCATTTCTAAATTAAGTAAGTTCTATTATGATTATGTTCTGGAAAACTGTGAAGTTCAGATGAATCTGAGTGTTTAAATATATGGAGAAGCAGCAGCTTTCCTAGGAGGTATTTTATCTTTCTGCCAGGAATCCTGGTGACTATAATCCAGGTGAGATAGAATATGACTATTAAAATGCTGCACAAACTTTAGAAAAAATAATCTATGATCTAGAAAGATGTATTTATCAAATACCTAGTTTCAAACTATAAGTACCTTAATTATAGAAAGATGAATCTATTTCTTATTAAACAGCTCTTGAGACTGTTCTTGGAATATGACATAATTTGCTATGACAATGATACTGAATTTTCTATCTATCCCATCTCAGAGATTTTTTCCCCCTTATTCTTTGACTTAAGAGGTGCTGCCCTGTAGTAGCAGAATGTGAATTACTCTTTATTGAATATAATTTACCAATCCTTGCATTACTGACATTCCAAATTCCCTAGCACATTCAACTTTAGTATAACAAGAAAAAAAAAAAAACTATTTCTTATTGCCTTTCCCATTACAAAGCACTTTTTAAGTAGTAATATATTTTATCATCCAGGGTATTTATTTAAAAAATAACTCCAAATTTTGCTTTTGATGCTCCTGAGAATAGTGGTGGCATGTGTCAAACAGTGGGATGTGGTACATCTTTAGCCTGATTAAGTGATATGTCTCCATGTGAAAATCTGTGTATGTTCATATGTGTGATTTTCCTCTCTGATTCAATTCTTTGTAGGTGGTATCTATAAAAAACAAAATGTTTTCTATAGTTCCAAATATTTGAATATTTTTAAGGGTCTAGTAGTTAAACTAAGGATTTAATTTTTCTTCTAGGTATTTGCCACTCTATGAAAATATGGGAATGATGATCATTTTGAAACAATAAGGGAGTATTCTTCACTAGTATTCTGGAGTTAATAAGCTAACCACACATTCTCAATTCCCTGTTATTTTTCCCTTCCCCCTGCATTTACAGTGCTTACATTCATTCATTCATTTTTTAAAATTTTACAAATATTTACCAAGCCTTTACTACTGATCTCTGCTAGGGGTTTCAAGCATGAATTATACTTTTATCCTGCCCTCCTGTTCCACAGAGACAAATGGAAAAGTTGGCCTGTTCACACTTAACAGGAAGCTTAACGAGGCAGTAGGTGGTGTCCGGAATGGCACTCAGATATACTACTATGGGAATTTAAAGAATAGATGAATTTCACAGGGATAATAAGAGAAGATTTGTGTATCAGATAGAAAATTCTTTTGGCATTAAAAAAGGTGAAGGATTTAGAAAATGGGAAAATGCCAGAAAAGAGAGGGAATAGGAGGTAAAACGGGCACAGAGATGGGAAAGTGAAATATGCATATGGGAGTAGGGAAATGAGCTAGCATTGCTAACATATATTAAATTCTGATTTTTTTAAATAATACCTTATATATTATTTCACTTTACCTTCACAACGACCAAATAAGGGGAAGCCTTATAAAAATCCTTAGAAAGATTAAAATGAAAGGCTGCAGGAGAGTGAAGGCGCCAATTTCTCTCTGACACAGAAGTCCATGTTTTCTCCAGAACAGCATATCAGTTTGCTAAAAGTAGTTTCGTCCACTGCAGTTGCTTGGATCATAGGGCTTATAAAATAGGTTAGTGGAAAATAATTTCAGAAGGCCTTGTATGTCATTCGGAGGAAAGCTGGAATGAATACATTGTAATGATACTAGTATATTTCATAGGTGGTAGTGGTCTGATAACTATATGAAATATTTTAATACACAGCTGTTTTCTTCTTTGGTTAGTACACATCTGCCTCCACAGGATAGCAGTGCTTTCCTGGCTCCAAAATTAGCACTTTTACCTCTGCTACTAAAACAAGTTTTTATAAACCTTTATTGTATATCAAAGGTGTATGTGCACATTTTGAGTCAGAGGGTTACCTTGATATTTTAGCTGTTAGGGTATTTGTAACTTGTCTCAAACAGAGAAATTTCAAATAGTAAAATTTAGCTCACTATCATTTCAGGTAAAAATCAAAAAGTATCCTTTTTTGATGTTAAAAAAATATATCTAGGGATATACAAGAAACATATCATTCTGAAACAAATATTTCTAAGACATTTGTCACAATGTTTAACCATGAAATGTTTACCATTTCTCCTTTTAAAGTATTTTTTATATATGGAATTACAGTGAAATTTGGTCCACTCTGAGACTGCATATTTTTTAAGAGTAGTTTGTATTGCTGCTTTACTAGCTACAGGTACCTAATTTAATATTCTTTGGTAATTTTGCCAAAAAATAATGTTGCAAAGAACGTATTTAGAGAAATCAAAATGGACTAAAAAACGTTTGAGAAATATCACTTCGTTCACTTACAAGGTAAAACTCCAACTTCATAGAGCAGGGGTAATTTTGTTTTCCATAGGGTATTTGGTAACATCTGGAATCATTTTTGATTGTCACAACTGGGGAAGGAGGTGGTCCTGGCATTTACTATAGAGACTGATGCTGCTAAACATAGTGCCATGTGCAGGACAGTTTCCCACAACAAAGAATTATCAAGTCCCAAATGTCAGTAGTGCCAGTGTTGAGCAACCTTGTTATCGAGGATGGCAGGGAGGAAGCCTGCCACCACTGCATAGACGCCGAAAGTAGAAAATGAGACTTAAGATTGTTTATTACTCACAGCACAGCAAACAGCATTAGCATCAGCATAGTTGCTCTGGTTCCCTGCCCCCAAGTCTCACAGGGCGATGTCATGGGTCCGTATAAATGCTAAGCACGGAGTGGGTTGTGCCACAGATGAGGAACCCACACTGTGGGCATCAGCACCTTTTGAGCAAACAGCCAACAGTATCGCAAATAGAAAGTTTTCAAGTCCCCCTATCTTGTAGAGTGAACAGTTACGCAGTAGTCGCCCTGTGGTCACCTTGATTTATTTGCCTGTGAGACCAGCTATAGAAATTACTCAGTACCAGAAGACAGAAAAGCCTTACAGTTCGGTACCCTCAGTGAAGTTCAGGGAGACTTCAGGTCCACTGGGGACTGTCTCTCCCAACACCCATAAGTAAGACCCTGCAAATAAGCACACGTCATAATAAAGGCTCACTTATCTCTCTTGTACATGAAGATTTTACATATAATCACCTCAAAAATGTTTCATGTAAGTATTTTAAATTCATAGGGGAAAATATGGTTCATTTAAGTTGTTTTTCGTCTAATAACCCATAATATCCTTGTTATTCCTTTTCTGATATTTGTCATCCCCTGAACACTCTGGGTGTGGCTCCACCTCCAGGCATTTGCATGTGATGCTCCTTGTGTCTGGAACACTCTTCCATCAGATGTCCCCTTGCCTGTCTCCTCTACCTCTTAGAGGTCTTTGCTTACAGGCCACCTCCTTAGACCTTGCTGGTCACCTCATCTAAAATTGTGCATCTATGCAAATTTCCCACCCAAATCCTTACTGCTGTTAGCTGGTTACTTTTTCTCCTTTGTACTTATCCTAGGTATATTTTGTTTGTTTGTTGTCTTGCTATAAGAATGTAAGCTTCAAGGTGTCAGAGGTTTTTGTTTGTTTGTTCATTGATAGAGCCTTATTAGAACAGTGCCTGGCATATAGTAGCTATGCAATGAATATTCATTGAATGGATGAATGGGGCCTTTAATTTGGCTGTCATTACTTTAAAAATAGTAATTAAACTGATTAAACAAAAAAAATGATCAAGGTTGATTCTTTTTTATTCTAAAATAAGGAGCAATAAGTTCAATCATTATTATTATTTTTTGATTATCTTAAGTATTTATTGAAATTGTTCTGATAATGAGCTTCCCTGATGACTTTTCAGGAATTTTAAAAAATTTTACATATTCCCATAATTCATTTGAACTTATGTAACATTTTTAATTTAAAAAATGTGATTTTTAGTTAATACATGCAAAATATCCCTGTCTTAAACTTTGCCAGCCTTTCTGAATTAACATCTCATTTTTGTGCACAGCTTCATACCATGTTTTTCTTGCACAGTTGCATACCTACCTTGAATGATTTTATACTATATACTTATTTAGATAAATTATTCTGCACTAATTTTCTTTATGAATTTGCTGTGGAATTGCAAGGATTCGTTTAGCATACTGCCCCAAAATTGTTAGAAAATATAGTATTAATATCACTATTTTAACTATCTCCCTTTTTCCTACAGATTATGCTACAGTTAACCTTTGACATCTTCTTTATATTACAAATAATGCATTTCCAAAACCAGTCATCATTTATTTGATTATATTTTTAAAATTTAATTTTGAACTACTTTTATTTAGTTTGGTGGAAAAATTGCAAAATAGTACAGAGAGGTTTTGATATCCCTCAAATATATCCCACAGTTTTTCCTAATAGTAACATCTTACAGAACAATACCACAATTATTAAAACCAGAAAATTAATGTTGATACATTACCACTAAAGACCCCAATCAAATTTCACTGGTTTTTCCATCATGGATTTAGTAGTTATATTTTCTCAGTCTCATGTATTCTGTAACAGCATCTCAGTTTTTCCTTATATTTTATTTTAATATTTAACTTCCCTCATATACACGTTTGTTGAATCTCTACATTGTCAAACCATCTAATATATTTTGGTAAGAAATTAAAGCTACAGTTATTGAGAATAATAATTTTGATTGGAAGGTTGTTAAAGCATCCTTCACTTCAGTAATCTTGTTCATCTCCACTCCCCCTCTTTTACATCCTACTTTTTCCTTCTAATAAATCATCGCTTATGTTAACTTTCTTTGACTTTTGCTTCTGTTTATAACTTTTCTTTGTACAATGCTAGAGATCCAACTTTAAAGTAGATAGGCACAGGGATTCCCTGGTGGCGCACAGGTTGAGAATCTGCCTGCTAATGCGGGGGACACGGGTTCAAGCCCTGGTCTGGGAGGATCCCACATGCCACGGAGCAACTAGGCCCGTGAGCCACAACTACTGAGCCTGCGCGTCTGGAGCCTGTGCTCTGCAACAAGAGAGGCCGCGATAGTGAGAGGCCCGCGCACCGCGATGAAGAGTGGCCCCCACTTGCCACAGCTAGAGGAAGCCCTCGCACAGAAACGAAGACCCAACACAGCAAAAATAAAGAAAATTAATAAAAAAAAAAAAAAAAGAATATTTGCTTTAAAAAAAAAAAAAAAAAAAAAAAGTAGATAGGCACATTGGAACATGAGTCATATTTCCAGACTTAGTGTATTGACTACTAACTAAAAATGGGTCCTTGTGAATCACTTTACTTTCCAGGGCTTTTTTCATGATTTGTAGAATCTAGACAGAATTTATGATCCTTTAGCTTCCTTTTACCTCTAAAATACTGACTTTAGAACTGGATCCCTGCTTAGTTTTATTATTACATTTTCCCTTGATTCGCTGCTTCAGTTTTGCAAGACTACCTGTGGACCAAAGAAGGGTGTGACTGTGCGCATTTTCTTAGATACTTATATAAAGTTTTTGTGAGATAACTTACTGTTAAGGACTTCCTTTATCACATTTACCTATTATCCACACATGAATTTTGCCTATCATTTTCCCTCTGGGTACTAATGAGGGTCTGAAACAAGTATACTTTTGATAATTTAGTATGTTAAGCTAAGCTCCAGGAGGATGGTCAGATGAGTTGACACATTTGTTCTTTGTCATGGTAATTATAAATGTAATGAAGATGTATATAGCCTCTGACTTTTAAACTCAACTTGAAATTTAATTATCACTATCTTTCACTAAACATGATGCCTAAGCAAAGCATGTGCTACCTTGTTTTCAAAGTTCAGTAAAAATTATCAATTGAAGTGATACACCTATTTGAGTGTTTAAATGACAAGTGCAAAAATATGAAACATATTAGAAAATATAGCTAAAAAACGTCATTTTTATGAAATTAAATTGCTCAAGTGACTTCTAATAGAGTTGCCTTTCCATCTAATGTGAAAGAGATGGAGTAATTTAGTATTAGTGCAATAAGTTTCAAAGTATTCTTTTTTTGTTATAAATTTATTTTTGGCTGCGTTGGGTCTTTGTTGCTGTGCGTGGGCTTTCTCTAGTTGCAGCGAGCAGGGGGCTACTCTTCGTTGCGGTGCGCGGGCTTCTCATTGTGGTGGCTTCTCTTGTTGCGGAGCACAGGCTCTAGGCACGTGGGCTTCAGTAGTTGTGGCTCACAGGCTCAGTAGTTGTGGCTCATGGGCTCTAGAGCACAGGCTCAGTAGTTGTGGTGCACCGGCTTAGTTGCTCCGCGGCATGTGGGATCTTCCCGGACCAGGGCTCAAACCCGTGTCCCCTGCATTGGCAGGTGGATTCTTAACCACTGTGCCACCAGGGAAGTCCAGTTTCAAAGTATTTTATATTTATAAATTATAACCTACTTCATAGGACTGAAAGGAATATTCAAGAATATCTGTGATACTTTGCGTTCAGAAGCTGAAGTGATTTTTGCTCTGTTCTCTCGTTAAGTAGGCCGAATTGGGTAGTAAAAGGGTGTGAACGGAAATTCCTTTCTCTCTCCCCATTCACAATGAAGACTCATATTTTGCATTCTTTATGAGATGGTTAGTCAGGTATGGCCACAACATGAGACAGTGGAGAGGGTTCAGAAAAACAAAGTTTGTTATATTTACAGGTCCCAGAAATAGAAGGCACAGCACACCACAGAGGACCATATAGGAGACACACCAGGGTGGTCACAGGGCAAAAGACAGAAAGGAAGGAAACCAGTAGTCCACAGGCTTTACTGGAGTTTCTGTGGGAAAGGCAAGGCAGGGAAAGATAAGCAGTTTAGGATTGTCTAGTTTGAATAATTCCATTGGGCTTTAAACAATAAATCTGGTCGCTGTTGGCATGGTATCTGGCCCTGGGATGGTTAAGCAGAAGAATATTGCCCCCTGCAGAGACCAGGTAGAGGAGGTATGGCTCTGGAGTGGTTAGGTTGCACCTCAAAGGCAAGTTCTTGGCTGTGCTATCTTTGCTATCTTTAGTAATTGGCTGTCTCCAGGAGAGGTAGTCTCCCCCCAGCTAGAAAGGCTTTTTAAAGATGTCAAAACATCATAATATGCAGAAAATAAAAACATTAAAAATATTTACAATACAACTGGGATATTATCTAGAAATTTGTCGTGGAATATTGTAAAATGAGCTATATACTCATTCCATAACTGTGGGGACTTTCATAAATTGGAAGCTACTCTGGCTTGCATGGTATATATGTTGCAGTGTTTCATCTGGAAACAATGAATGTGAAGAGTGCCATTCTGCCCAGAGCATTCAGCAGAATCATTTCTGGACTGCAGGCATGGCAGTGGTGTATTAGAGTTCTCTGGAGAAGCAGAACCAATAGGATGTGTACATAAAGAAAGAGAAACAGAGCTATATATTTAAATAATTACCTCACATGATTGTGGAGAATAGCAAGTCCAAAATCTGTGGGGTAGAGTGACAGGCTGTAGAGCCAGGGAAAAGTTGATGATATTGCAGCTCGAATCCAAAGACAGTGTAGAAGCCAAATTCCCTCTTCCTTAAGGGATCTCAGTCTACTTTCTCTTAAAGCTTTCAACCCATTGGATGAGATCAACCCACATTATGGAGAGTAATCTGCTCTACTCCAATTGTACTGATTTAAATGTTAATATCATCTAATAATACCTTCACAGCAATATCTGAACTGGTGTTTAACTGAATATCTGTGTACCACAGCCTAGCCAAATTGACTCATAAAATTAGTTCATCACACATGGCTAGATGAATAATATGCTTTAAGTTGTGATAGTGTAAACAGAGAATTCCCATAAGGGCAATAACCTGGAACCCAGAAATGATTTTTATTTATGGTCATATTCATATACTTCTTACTCTATCTGCATTATTAAAGACATAAATTATGACTTTTTAGGATTTTTTTTTCTTGGGAGACAGTTCTCCATGGATCCCTCACATTTCTGCATGTCTTAGAGTGAGGCATTATTTGCCTTTTGTTCAGAGGTATCCTAACAAGGATGCTCGCATAGAAGAGAGACTTGGAAGAAGAGGTGGAGTATCCATCAGGTGCAGATAAGCAGGCCTGCTTATTGCCCATTAGAAAATATTTGGGTTTTCTAAATTTGGAATTCTTTTCCTGCAATGCAATCAACTGTGTGTGAAGGCATCCATATGGGCCCATCCCAGCTGTCCCCAGGGGACTTTGGACTAAAGGGACACCAATCTGCTGATGGCCATGCTGCTTGCTGTGCCATAAGTAATAAAGACTTCTCTATCTGTCCTACAAGTTTTGTGTCATCCGCCATCATCCATGAAGCAGTACCAGGCTAACTTCTTAGCTTGAAAGTAGGGTAAAATCTTAGTCCTTAACAGTTCTTGGAATGTTTCATTTTACTCATCACTTTAGATTTAACTATGATGCATACTGTGGCACTCTCTTTTTTCTTACATATGCTCATCACTGCATCAAAGATGACATATCCGAATGTCCTAGAGAGACAGCCAGTAGCACCCTCTCCCCAGACTGAAACTGAAAACACGCTTTTGATAATAGAAGGAAACCACTATGTTTTAATATATTCTGTTCATCTGAAAAACAAGACCCTTATATGCACTTTACATATCTCTTTGACGAAAACAGCAAAGTATTTTGTTCTCATTGAGAGTAACTTGTGTATTCACCCTCCCCAACCTAATAAATGAACTGAGGAAGGACTTGGAATGAAAATGAGGATGAGACCATCAGCCTCAGCTAGCCATTGGGGACAGATGATGTAGAAAACTTTAGTCTGGCCAAGTACTCCTGTAACCTTATGAGATAGAAAATTCAGCAGGCAACTTTACTGCCATACTGTTAATTAAAAGAACTTCAATCACACATGTCAGATACATCGCCTCAGGCCTTATTGAAATGCACAAAGAGAATTTGAATTACTTGAACTGTAGGAATATGAGGCAGGAGAGTTGTCCAAGCACTGACTCTGAGGCAAGGTAAGGCATCCCTGGCCCTGAACATATCTACATGCATAGGGAACTTCCAGTTATTTAAGGCATGTGGTCATACTCTGAACTCATGCAGACACTTTTGGAATACTTCATTCCAACTCAGAAAAATAATGTTCGTACTAAGGATAGAAGAACTTGGATACATTGGAAAAATAGAGGCACTGTGTTTTTATAATGGCAATTGTGGGGTGTAATTTCTAGTTAATACCTTATGATGTTAATCAGATCCTGTTGTAAAGCATCAAGATGCATTAATCTGGAGATCTGGTTTATGCACCTTAAGGAAACTAAGGCCACTGCTCACATCCCTGGCCATTTAATTTTTTTTTTTTAATCTTGGACCCATTTTTAAAAGTTGAAGGTCTTATTTTAAATATAAAATCTTTAATCCTCTTCTGTTTCATAATTGTATAATATCTAAAAATCAGATCTGTAATGATGTTTTCATTTTAGAAATATGTTTTCCAACCTCTGTTTCAAATGTTTGTTTTATCTAATCCTAGATATTAAATTACTTTAAATAGCTTTCTATTTTATTTACTTTAAATCCACATAATTATTCTTTTTAATTTACATAAATTTTATTATCTCTTATTCATCCACATTTTATTAATGGTAGGTATCACTTGTAGGAAATAACAATGCTACCATCAAGAATTTTTCACTTCAGTTAAAAAATCTAGCTTTGATGAGATGTTTTTCTGGAGCACTATTTATATATTCTGTCCATTTATAAAAGTTATTCTTGATGCACTAGAACAATGTTTACAAAGAAAAAGTAATGGAAATTTTAATTGAGTCAATATGTTAACCTTAAGTATTCACAGAATAAATGAAAAAGTCTGTTTTTAATCTGAATTATATGGATAAATGTCTCATTTTTTCACTTAAAAAGGAACATATAGACATAATCTTAATCTAAAAATATTATAGGAAGCCATTATTTACTGGAATTTTTCTCTTGTTTTTTTGAAAAGTACAAGCATGTTGAGTTCTTGCCTCTCGATTAATGAAAATGGGTATTTAGTGAAACGTAAGGGAGATTTTTACCAGATTAAAAAAAAAAATCATACTCTTTGTTTGCTTTCGTTATGTAAAAATAATGATGATGATGTAATGAATATTGATTTTAGAATGTAGAATACTTCAACTCTACCCAAAGGTATCAAAGCAATCTACTTTAACAAACAACTTTCTTGCATTTGATCAGTCATGTGTTTCCTTGAGCTAGTGATTAGTATCTCTGTAGTTACCTATATTTGTTTGGAAGTTCAGTGCCATAAACCTTCATATGTTATTGATCACCTAGTTGAAGGGTTTTGGTCATAGAGATCCTAATAGTCAATCTCAGGGAGGCCCCATCCAAACCCTGTTGAGTGAAAAATTAAGTGTATGTAAACCAATGCTCTGTATGTCTTAGTGTTTCATCTAAGTCATAAGTTAAAGGAAGATGTCAAATGATATAGAGCCAGAGTATTTTCCTTACCAATGTATATTTGTTGAGAAAGGGATTCATTGATTCTTCAGGCTTTGTCCTACAAGTATAAAAGAGGAAGTTTCTCCATGTCTGGTTAAAGATAGCCTAAAAAAATTCCCAAGTTGCACATAAGCCTCATTTTTGAGTTTTTGTTTTTGTTTTCTTTTTAATTTTCATTCATCCACATCCTTTCCAGAACAGAAAAACAAAACAAAGCGCGCACGCACACACACACACACACACACACACACACACACAAATAATATTAAAAAACATTCTAGGCTAATTGATTCATTGCTGTCTCAATAGATAGGTGGCTAAAGCATCCTTTCCACAGAAAAACAAAACAAAGCGCGCACGCACACACACACACACACACACACACACACACACAAATAATATTAAAAAACATTCTAGGCTAATTGATTCATTGCTGTCTCAATAGATAGGTGGCTAAAGAGAAGATTATAATAATAATGATACTATTAGTAATAATATTCATAGCAACATTTATGTAGTATTTATTATGTGCCAAACATTATTTTTAAGAGTTTTATATATTCATTTAATCCTCAAAACAATCCTATGAGTTAAGCAGTATCATTACATCGATCTTAAAGATCAGATGTAACTCACTCAGAGTTACAGAGCCTAGGAAGTGTGGTTCTAGAACTTGTGATCCTAATCACTACTTCATGCTATTCAAACATTTCATTTTTCAAAGACAAAACAAATGAACCAATTAGAGACAGGATCCTCCCAAGTTCTGCTTTTTAGAATTCCATTCCATCCCACTCTGTTTATTCACAACTGACTCTGCATATCGTATTTCTAATTAACTTTGGCCACCAGTTAAAATGTAAGGAAATATTAATGAAAAAATTCCTTTAAAAGAGAAAAATGTAAGGTCTATTCCTATCAAAAGAGCCAGGATTTATATATGTATGTATGTATATATATTATTTTTAATCCTGATGAATTTATAAAAACTAACATGTTGAGAATTTACATTACAGGCAGTATGCTAAGTATTTTACATGCAGTAGCTAATTTACCTCTTGTTTACTTATCCTACAGTGTAGCTGCTATTATTGTCATCACTTTTTTTTTTCTTTTTTTTTTTTTTTTTTTTTTTGCGGTACGCAGGCACTGTTGTGGCCTCTCCCGTTGCGGAGCACAGGCTCCGGACGCACAGGCTCAGCGGCCATGGCTCACGGGCCTAGCCGCTCCGCGGCATGTGGGATCTTCCCAGACCAGGGCACAAACCCGTGTCCCCTGCATCGGCAGGCTTACTCTCAACCACTGCGCCACCAGGGAAGCCCCTTTCATCACTTTTTAAATGGAGAAATTAAGGATCAGAGTGACTGAGTTACTTACCCAAGTGTCAGAAACAAAATTTCAATCAAATAATACTACAACTGCTTCATATGAAAAAGAAAAAAGTATTAAGTCAGATGTGAAAAGGGAATGTTTTAGAAATGAGAAGGTTATTGAAGAAGAAAGTTTCCATGCTGGGTTAGATTTCAGATGTAATATAACTTTTGAAAACCAACAACAAGACAAAAACCAGCCACAGACTATGATAAATAGAAAAGAGTAAATAGCTACTCTTGTTCCATTATGCCAGAGCAGGAAAGTGCTCAGTAAAATTAAGTGTCAATAAAGCAAAGACAAAAAAGAAACTTTTTTCTAAGCATAGGCACAATTAACCTGTGAAAATTACTCAGATTGGTTGGTAATGAAGCAGATAGCTTAGTGAAATTGAGAACATATCTGATTCACTATAATCAGATTTTCAGTTAGATCAAATCACACACTGTATTAGTCATTCTGAGTTAGGGCACATGCTGATTAGCAGAAAGGGTCACAAAAGAAAATTTTATTTTTTCCAAGGCCAGAGGGCCATGATTAAAGAATATAATAGTCAATGTTTATGACATCTGCATACGAGGGAAAATGTCATGTAGATTTCCCGGTAGTGTGTGAATGCTCATCTGTGTCTCTGATGTACTACTACCTGTTGTTGTGTCCAATAAGTGCCAGTTCTCTACCTCACACCCAGGAGGAAAAGAAACAAAGGCTTTCCTGGTTTTGAAAGAAGAGAAGTTCACAGTAATTTCTCATGCAATAGAGGGGTAGAATTATATTTAGGATGTTGTGTAGTTTGGAGGATGGTTTACAGGATGGCAAAAGTGAGGAAAAGACTCACCACAGGAACAGTGCAGTTATAAAGATCTCTACGTTGGGGATCCTCTGACTTGGATTTTATCCCTATTCTACCACTGCTTATGTGGTAATAAACTATAAGCCTTCATTCTTTTTTTTTTTTTTTTTTTTTTTTTTTT
>NW_006780574.1:382577-387457 GCF_000442215.2 Lipotes vexillifer
CCCCTGCATCGGCAGGCGGACTGTCAACCACTGCGCCACCAGGGAAGCCCTAAGCCTTCATTCTTGTGTTAGAGTTTCCCTTTCTGTAAAGATTTGAATTAGGGGAGCTCATATGATTATATATTTGAATTATAACTGCCTGTATCTTAGAGGAGCCTGTAATAGCGTCCTTTTTAAAGTAAGTCTAAAATATACAGAAATATTTTAGTGTTTCTTTGAGATTCACTGTTCATGCAGTTCCATGATAAAAGCCTAGTCTGGGCTTTCAAAGGTGTGCTTCTGCTGGACCTGTTCAACTCTTGGCAAAAGGGCCTTCATATTATTTTGGTTATTCAGATTACATATTACATGTTTGAACATGCTTACTTTTTGAACGTATTACTAGATCATGTTACTTGATTTTTCTTCTGAACAATCTATGAGACTGCTTTTACTCCAAGAACTTATCTTTTACCCTTTCCTTTTCTCATCACTTATATTTTCCTGTTTTTCTGCAGATCACTGTTTCAAATAAACTATCTCAAGAGAGGGCCTGGCATTCAAAACAAAATTGAAAAATATTCTATGGAATGATATTTGCAAAAATCACTATAAAGAATTTATAGATCAGAATGTATTCCTTTTAAAATTATACTTTTTATTAAGTAGAAGTTAAGTAGTGGACACTAATGAAAACTTTCTTTCTTTCTTGTTTTTGCTTTTTGCAGATCTGGATAATGTGGAGGGCATTGCTGTGGACTGGATTGGAAATAACCTTTACTGGACAAATGATGGCCATAGGAAAACCATTAACGTGGCTAGGCTGGAAAAGGCTTCTCAGAGTCGGAAGACTCTCTTAGAGGGAGAAATGTCCCATCCCAGAGGGATTGTGGTGGATCCTGTTAATGGGTATGCAATATTTGATCAGCTTTATATAAGGAAAATTATATTAGATAAATTTGATTTTTACATATTTAGTAAGTTTTATTTAAATCCACATGTGCATTCACACATGAATGGCCTCACTGGGAAAAGTTGCTTATTTAATGATTGTCTCTCCTAGAGAATGTGCTAAGAAAACATGTCAAGATACATTGAACTGAAATAAACAGATTATTTGTATAGAGAATATATTTACTTGGTTTATTCAGACAAGCACCATAATTCTCCATTTTAGACATGCTGACACCAAGATAAATAATCAATTTAACCAGCAAATCAATCAATTTATTTTTTTAAGTTAAAGGCTATTGAAGTTTAAAGTATTCAAAAATAGCAAGTTTCCATTTTTTGTACATTTACTGTGGGCCAGGCATTTTGTTAAATAGATTACCATGACCTATGTTGTGATTCTGCACAATAATACTTTGAATTAGTTGCTGTTCTCATTCTTGTTTTACAAAGAAGAAATTTGTAATGGACCTGCAAAAGACCATTTGATTATTGAGAGCCTGGATAGATATTTAAATCCAAGCAACCTGTCTCTAAGACTTTACTCAGAGCCACTATACTCCACTACTTTTATTTTTTTTTAGCATCTTTATTGGAGTATAATTGCTTTACAATGGGTGTGTCAGTTTCTGCTTTAAAACAAAGTGAATCAGTTATACATATACATATGTCCCCATATCTCTTCCCTCTTGCGTCTCCCTCCCTCCCACCCTCCCTATCCCACCCCTCTAGGTGGTCACACAGCACCAAGCTGATCTCCCTGTGCTATGCAGCTGCTCACCACTAGCTATCTATTTTATGTTTGGTAGTGTATATATGTCCATGCCACTCTCCACTACTTTTTATTAGTCTAGGGTGGTAACTGTATTTTTGGACATAACCATAGTTTCCATATAGTGACATCATTTTATAGTATGTGTTACTTGTTTCAGGATGGATTATTGTGTGCAATTTTTGAGAATATGTTTTCCTTTGATTTTTATTCATAGCTGTTACCTGAACACAAGCAACACTGTGCATATAGAAATATTAAAGAAATGTGAAAATTCCTAATAGAATCTCAGAATTAAATGAGTGAATTGCATATTCTACATGTACAGTTGTTGTATGTGGTTTTTATCCCCTCCATGGCTTATATTTCACTGTTTCAAAATGGCACCACAAAATTAATATTTTTATACCTTACTATTGCATACAAAAAAAATACTTAATTGAATAAGAAGCACATGACTCCCTTATAAACTGAGATCATCAGATTTCATTTCCTAAAATTGTTTGTATTGAGAATAGCTCCAAATACAATCGGTGCTTCTTTCCAGGCTGACCTATTCAGTGGATGAACTCATTGCATGTTTTTTGTAAGGCATAATTATAAAGTAATTTTAGTGATTTTATGTGTGGATTCTTTAAATTTCAGTTTTATTCCTGGACTTTTAAACCAAGTCATCTATTTGACCTTTAAACCACGGCAATCTTAATTTTTAGAGAAAGTATTTATTCCACGCTGTCTAAACCTCCTTGAAGCAAGACGTTTCAAATATATCTTAAAACAACATCTTCCTTCTCAGTATTCTGTTAGAGGAAAATATTTTCCGATGGAGTCAAAGGGTCTTTGAGGTGCTTGGGGAGATGGTATAAATGTACAGGTCATAGAATTAGATGATTTGGAAGAAAATTTAGGGGCCACTAGACCCATCTCTCTCTTCAAATTCAGGAATCCACTTCAACACTTCCCTAAGAGGCAGGCATCCAATTTAGATTTGAAACCCATAGCATCTACATAGTTCAAAGTATCTGGAGACAAATCTGATTGATAGGACATTTTTTTCTTTTCAGTAAGGCAGTAAATGCATCCCTATAGTACTTATCTCCCAACTAATCCTATATTTGCCTCTGATGTTGCAAAGAATGACTCTTCTACTTCTTCCATCAGACAGATTTTTAAATATTATAGAATACTGCTATTATGCACCAACCTAAAAAAAAACAACTCACGTGTGTATGTATATATGTGGATATGTGTGTGTAGGTATACATATATACACATGTGTATATATGTATGTATACACATATTTTCCCCTAACAATATACAATGCCCAGAGCTCTGATTATGTATACAGTGGTTAACAAAGCAGGCATAGCCTTTACCCTCATGAAGCATCTTGTGTCATCTGAAAAGTAGCGAATGGGCAGATGCATCAATAAATAAGTACCAAATGAACAACGAATATAATTTCTAGAGACCAAAGTGATGGAGTCAAACAAACAGGTTGATGTGAAGGCAACTAACAGAAACCTATTTAAATAGGCTTGCTGAAAGGCCTCTTTAAGGAGGCATCATTTAAGCTGAGACTTAATTGTAAAGAAGGAACCAGCCATGGAGAGTGAGGAAAAGATTTCAGATAAAGAAAATGGAACAACTGAAATCTTAAGTTGGGCAAAAGCTTTACTGTCAGAGGAACTGAAGTGAAGATGGGCTGGATTACAGATGGCAAATGGGAAAGTGACTGAGGATGCAATTGGAAAGGAAAGCAGGGCCTTGCCCACTACCATAAGAGATATGTACTTTGTCTTCAGTGTAAATGTAAAATAGAGAATTGATATAGTCAGATTTATATTAAAAAACAACAACAACAACTAATCTTACTATTCTGTAGAGAATGGATTGGAAGACAGTAGAAGTAGAAATGGAACCATGTGAATTTAATTGTCCAAATAATCATTTGACGCTAATATAAGTTTTTGAAAAGTAAATAAGAAAGTTTAGTTTGGAAAACTCCATTTAAAATAGCATAATATAACTTTAATCAAAACATTTTTGTAAAAACCTGGTTCATTTACATTTTTCTACCATAATACCTTTTTGCAGCTGTACACAGGAGAGCATCACAGATTTTCTCTGCCATAATAGCCTATTAACAAAAAGTACTCTTCAGAGGTATGATTTTATCAAAAGCATCATAACCAATTATAGAAATCAGTAAAGGGATAATTTTTCATTTATTTATTTATTAAAATATATTATTGAGTGACTACCATATAGATCAATAGAAATCAGTAAGACAGTGATTGTCTTCAAGGAGTTTATAATCTGGTGTGCTTGGTGTACACACACACACACACACACACACACACACACACACACACACATGCCCAACACACACCACCCACACACACACACACTTTACCTATAAAATAAAATAGAATGAAATACATGCTTTTCGGGAATTCACTGAGGTTTTTAATTCAGAATTGAACTTTAGAGGATGGATAGATTTCCAAATGAATAGGGTCCCAGGGACTTGGGATGTGCAGTCATAAGGTTAATCACTGTACTCTGAAGGGACAGTATGAGTAATTGTTAGAGGTGAGGAAGCTAATGGCAGTTTTGAGGTGGGATGAGTTCATTAAGGCTAGAGCAGGGGACATTCTAAGGAACATAGCAGGAGGTGAGACTAGAAATATATAGAAATCTTCAATGTTGTAAGTAAAATTTTGACTTATTTTGCTGACATCAGAGTAATTGGAAGGTTTTGAGGATAAAAATCACATTTTTCAATTCATGATTTAGGAAGACAAGTGAAAGCCATATGATAGCTCTATGAGACAGTCTGTTGGGAGTTCTCTTTGAAAAGTGATGAAAGGCAGACTGTAGCATTTGTAATAGCAACAGAAAAGTGGGAACTGAGACAACAGACAGGAAAGAATAGGATTGGCAGGCCTCAAAAATTGTTGAAATGGGGCTTCCCTGGTGGGGCAGCGGTTGAAAGTCCGCCTGCCGTTGCAGGGGACACGGGTTCGTGCCCCGGTCCGGGAAAATCCCACATGCCGCGGAGCGGCTGGGCCCGTGAGCCATGGCCACTGAGCCTGCGCATCCGGGGCCTGTGCTCTGAGCGGGAGAGGCCACAACAGTGAGAGGCCCGCGTACCGCAAAAAAAAAAAAAAAAAAA
>NW_006780574.1:387493-392505 GCF_000442215.2 Lipotes vexillifer
AAAAAAAAAAAAAAAAAAAATGTAATGGAGGTAAACCTGGAGGAGGAATCAATTATGATGGACTATTCCTTAAGGTCATAGCTACAGATGAACTCCCTCCTTTGCAATCATTTCAAATCTCATAATTTACATCAATAACTTAGAAACCTACAGCTCCAGTTCTGATTTCTCAAAACATTATCTCCAAGAAAAGATGAGTCCAAAGCTAAGTGCATATTTCCCTCCAAACAGGATTTTCTATATCCCTCTCTCAATTAAAAGTACCACATCCTCTAGTTAACAGCTAGATATCATGTCATCAACTCAATCAAGTTTTTTTAAAGTTATTTCACTTCCATGGCAGAAAATCTTAAGGATTTAAAAATTTCTGGGATTGACCCACCAGATAATACAATTTAATTTGGGGGCATGATTAATATCAACAAAGTCAAGTTTAGTGCTACAGAGTACAAATGTGAACAATAAATATTCCCTGCCCTTAATTATTTGAATTTTTAATTGGAATTATCAGACATGCAACACCATCAAATTCAATACATGGCATAAATGCAATAAATTCTCTAAAATAACTAACAACTATCACTAGGAAACAAAAGAATGAGCTAATTTTGACAGAAAAGCTAGGGGCAGACTTCATTGAGGAATTGTTTTTGAACAGGACTTGAAAAATAGAGGTACAATTTTTTTTGTCATAGTAGAAGACCAGCTTAACCTAATTTTTACTTGATGAATACCCCAAGTCCTACCTACAAAAATATTTATGTTTTCTCCTGCTTATTTTATAGGTTGCATTTCCTATTTTGTATGTTTATGAATCATCATATTTGATAATAATTATAAGGCTTTCACAATATATCGATAACTTTTAATCAGCTGAGTAGACGATCATATATCTGGTCTCCATCAGATTGGCATCACGTATTTAAAATTTGTTTTTCTTATATTTTGTTTGACTAAAAATAGTCTCAGGTAGTGGACTGGATCACAAACAATTCTGTCTTCAAATAACAACATAATATAAAATATGTTTAGAATATCCAGAATTATCTCCTGTGTGTGTGTGTTTGCATGGACATATGTGTGTGATTCAGGTTAGAGAGTCACAGAAAAATCGTGTTACTATTATCAAGAGGAAAAGCTAGAGGGAAAGATAATTGCAATTTAACAAGTTATAAATTAGCAACAACAATACAACTGCATTGATAACTGTATTTAAGATTTCAGAAACGGTATCAAGAGAGATGAAAAAGTTGTTATTTCTCTTTTACATATAGCTGATTTATATAGTTGAAGTGGTTTTGCCTAACTAACACAGTTTTAGAGCAAATGGAATGAATCTTCTGTTTATTCTTAATTTTCCCAGTAATAAACCCACTTGAAGAACAGGCATGATACAAGATAAGCATAGTTCCATGTTTATTTCTAGGATTAGAATGTATTTGGACTTATTAAAATTCACCAATCTAAATATACTTCCTCAAGTCTAAAAAGGCATATCAACATAATTGTAAACTGTTAAGAGAATTTAAAAAGAGCTTAATTGGCATGAAAAAATGGCTGGTGTGTCACCTCCTCAGCTGTCCCAAATCTGCCCGTTTAGATCACAGTAGGATTTTCTTTTTTTCTTTTTTTTTTTTTTTTTTTTTTTTTTTTTTTTTGCGGTACGCGGGCCTCCTACTGCTGTGGCCTCTCCCGTTGCGGAGCACAGGCTCTGGACGCGCAGGCTCAGCGGCCATGGCTCACGGGCCCAGCCGCTCCGCGGCACGTGGGATCCTCCCGGACCGGGGCACCAACCCATGTCCCCTGCATTGGCAGGCGGACCCTCAACCACTGCGCCACCAGGGAAGCCCCAAGTCACAGTAGGATTTTTAGTCATGGATACAGATTTGTCCCAAATTACCTCAGAAATTCTTTAGGGTCCATAACAGATGGGAGGCAGAGGATCTAATAAGGGTATTTCCAGGGTTAGCAGCTTAGAAAACTTTGAAGCTTTGTAAAGTCATATATGAGGTGACTGAATTAAACCTACAATTTAATTAGTAACTCAGGAACTTTCACATGACCCTAAGACAACACATGTGGAGGGTTTTAACCTTATTCATGAGGCTGTTGGAATGTTAGCCCAAGGCCCCTTCTTCCACTGTTATAGCTTACACAAAAGATTTGTTTTTAAAGGCAGATGCTTTTGTTTGAGACGGAAATTAAAGCTCAAAATCTCAAGGTCAGTCAACCTACTGTTATTAAACTTATGTGCAG
The DNA here is from genome assembly GCF_000442215.2 of Lipotes vexillifer. Lineage (NCBI taxonomy): Eukaryota > Metazoa > Chordata > Mammalia > Artiodactyla > Lipotidae > Lipotes > Lipotes vexillifer. The sequence goes on from NW_006780574.1 coordinate 389,750, forward strand.
CTCAATCATCTTCTGTGGGTTTTAGGGTAATAATAAGCAGCAATAAAGCATAGATAATTTGCATCAGGAAGACAAATTAGACCTGGCCAAACAAACCCAGTATGACTGTGCCCTTTAGAACAGAGAAAATCCAACTGCCTGCCTTTAAAAAAATAAATAAATAACTCATATGAGATTAAATAAAGTCTGGAGTGGATCATTAACTGTGCTCTCATTCTCATGCCAGTTAATCTGCTTTTTAAACACATAATTGATTATATGTTTTATCAAATGGACATTTAAAAATAGTTAGTCATGCCTCAAGAATCATTTCCCAAACTTTTGGTACCAACACCAAAGAAAACCAGGATTTGGCACTTGCTGTTAGGTTAATTAATAAACAAGGCCAGTAAGTGCTGTAGTGGTGGTCGTGGGTTTTCTGAAATGTGTCTAATTGGCTCCACTGAACAAATCTCACCTTCCCTGAGTACTTCGCAGCTGCCTCCTCTGGGCAGATCAGCATTTAGGTAGGAGAACAAATCAAAATGTAACTATATTTTATGGAAGCGCCAAATCTGAGGAAGTGTCTGTCTATATGGTGGCTGGTTGAAATGACACGCGTGCGCTCTTGTTTTTAATGTCTTAGTTGGATGTATTGGACAGACTGGGAGGAAGATGAAATAGATGACAGCGTGGGAAGGATTGAGAAGGCCTGGATGGATGGCTTCAGTCGGCAGATTTTTGTGACTTCAAAGATGCTGTGGCCAAACGGCTTAACTCTGGACTTTCACACCCACACATTATACTGGTGTGATGCCTATTATGATCATATTGAAAAAGTGTTTTTGAATGGAACTCACAGGAAGGTAAAAGACAAATGCTGCTGTTTTAACCCACAGGCTTCTGTCACAGAGCCTTGTTGTGTTGTGTTAAAAATACTTTCAAGTTTATTTTTACCCCTCTGAGGTGACTGCCAGTAGTCTCTGTGGGGTGGCTGAAGGAGGCTGAGCATTAAGCAGTGCAGCTGGCACTTGCCTCCGGGAGACCAGGCCCAGCTAACTGTGGCATGCCAGGATTTGTGGGATTTTTCAGAGAAGCTCTCAGCATATCAGAGCTGTTTGAAAATGCAGTTTTTCTACATTATTGATGTTTGCTAGGACCAAGCACCCCAACTCGGTTCAAATATCTTCAGTATTTGCACCTGAAATGTAACCTATGTATTATGACAAAGTAATTAGAATTCATTTATTCAAATAAAGAACTTCATGACATTGGAACTAAAACACAAGAGTGGATTGAACTTCAAGCCTATGGGTGTGAATAAATATCAACATCTTCTTGCCTCTTTTGGTAGAATCGTTGCAAAATGATTTTGCAGTTCTTCAGTGAGATCGAGGATGAAGTTGACTGTGTTGGCAAAATATCACCTCTGTATTCTGTCTTATAATCACCTAAGCACATATAACATTATGAACTGTCTTCGACTGTTTAGTTAAATGATATTTAGGAAAATGGAATATTAGAAGTTACCAAAATGCTTCCTTTGACAATACACTTTCTTCTTTTTTGGAAAGGATGATTGCACAATTGGCCAAGCCCATTTATTAAGTATTCTCTTTGAGAAATATCATATACTAATCAGTTAAGACCATTTCAATAATTGGTTAACTCTAAGAGTGCTTTAAACGTCTTTCCCCAAATAAATAAAATTGATTTACATTTAACCTAATGTCACATACTTAAGAGGTGTTAAAAAATATTTATGATCCCTTTGAAGATGTTGATATGTACACAATATACATAGCACTTTATTAGCCAGCATATTTTAGCCTACATGGAAGTGAGCAAAGAAAAATAATAAACTGTCTCAATTATTCAACATATGAAAATTTGGTATGAAGAGTTCAGATAAAAGGAGCAAAATTTCAGTTTCTAACCCTATATTATTTGGATAACTTGCTCAATCCTCTCATATTAGATGAGTCTATTTCATATTGTATACAGTATCATTTTATAAATTGTGAAAGACGAAAAAGTATTATTATTATGGGAGGTATGATTCCTATTCTCTTCTACAAGCTTACATGCAAAACAGAACTTATCACAGGATTGCTCCACTGTGTAGCTTAAACAACCGCAAAATACACGGGAATGTAAAGAATATATCAAGACAAGCAGAATTAAAATTAGGCAGGAGTCTTTTATATCTGTTTACTACCAATAAATGTTTCTATGTTCAAAATTAAAATTTTACCTTCCTCCCTGTCATCGCCTAGATTTCTTCAATTTGCATTAATCCAACTGAATAGAGGGATTCCTTCCACTCCCAGTGTTGTTAGACCATGCTGTATCCCTTGGCTATTGGATGAGCAATACTGCAATATACATAATGCCACTAATTACTCAGATCAGTTTCTGTGCCAAAATATGATACCGGAATATCATAAAGAAAAGAGATAGGGAAGAGTATCAGGCAAGGTCATTTTAATGTTTGCATTTCTTGACCATATATATAATGCCATGTATGAGAGAATTGAAATGGATGAAATGTAAATGGTCTCCTTCAAATAAAATGTCCTAAAAACAGAAAAATATGCTCACGTTGTGAAATCCATTTTTCAAATACACTGAAAGAAACTGTAAGTTATTAGTTAGATCATTATCTGTTCTACTTATTTGAATATCAGCTTCTCTAAATATTTGGTTATGTTTCTAAAGGTCAGGTCTGATTTTTCACAATGTATTTATATTTTACAGATTGTTTACAGTGGGAAAGA
>NW_006780574.1:392515-393846 GCF_000442215.2 Lipotes vexillifer
GAGTTGAACCATCCTTTTGGACTGTCGCATCATGGGAATTATGTGTTCTGGACTGATTATATGAATGGTTCCATTTTTCAACTAGATTTGATAACGAATGAGGTGACATTACTGAGGCGTGAAAGACCACCCCTGTTTGGACTTCAGATTTATGATCCTCAAAAGCAACAAGGTATTAAAAACCAGATACAATTGCTTCTGAGTTTCACATATAATAATACTTCAAGAGGTTGCATAAAGACTTTATTTTGACAGTGTTGCTGAAGTTTTCTGATAAAAGGTGTCTAGTCACTCCAAAGTCACTCAAATCTTAGACTTTGTTACCATAAAACTTTATTATTTATTGTTCAAAATATCCTGAGTGAATAACTCTGGGAATTCTATTTGAGTGAAGTTCAAGGTTTTCTCCAAATGCTTCCTTTTTCATGTCATCTTCACTGAAAAAGGCTGTTATTTAAAAAATCCTCAATGTTTTCAAAGAGTCAGTATTGTGAGCAGTGGAAAAACTTTCAGTGTGGAAGGAACATTATGGGAAAATGTTAAAAAATACATTATACAGGGAAAATAGTATTTTTTAAAGTATCTTAGTATATTTATCTGATTAATTTCATATACATTTAAGGAACATTTAATTATTTTAGATGTTATAAAAGTGAAATAATCTACCATGATATTCATGTCATATTAAAATCAGATAATATTCTTGTACCTTTTTATCTACATGAGTTATTAATATTTATTAGGCCATCCACAAACAGCATGACTCAGACCTTAGGTAACAAACAAAAAAAAAGTTTAGTAAATTATGTGGTAGATTTTTGGTTATGAATCTAAATAGTCACCGTTCCTTTTTTTAATATGGATATCCTTGTGAAAATTTAATTAACATTAAATTTTTTCAGTGTGTATGTTGGCAGTAGGAAGTTACCTAACAACAAGAGTTTTTTTGAAGATATTTTGGCTTAATCAGAGATTTGAAAAGCAAAGTATCTTATTCAAGGGCTTCACTTTTTTCTACTGTATTGAAATTGCCTCACTGGGATAGAAATGCAATTTGATAAAATAATGGAAGTACATAAACTAAGAAGTTTCAATAGCTAATAAAAGATAAAATTGTCTTCAAAAAGAAAAATTGGGCTTCCCTGGTGGCGCAGTGGTTGAGAGTCCGCCTGCCAATGCAGGGGACACGGGTTCATGCCCCGGTCCGGGAAGATCCCACATGCCGCGGAGCGGCTGGGCCCGTGAGCCATGGCCGCTGAGCCTGCGCGTCCGGAGCCTGTGCTCCGCAACGGGAGAGGCCGCAGCAGTGAGAGGCCCGCGTACCGCAAAAA
>NW_006780574.1:394874-401121 GCF_000442215.2 Lipotes vexillifer
CTTTCACTGGTGAGGGCCTGGGTTCAATCCCTGGTCAGGGAAAAAAGATCCCAAAAGCCATGTGCGCAAAAAAAAAAAAAAAAAGAATAAATATTAATTATTTGAGATGGTATAAGTTATAGTTGTGGACAAGAAATGAAAAATAGAGGCAATTTCCTGGATAGATCAAATGGTAATATTTTCTGTTCACGTCAGCTGCCCCAACACAATTGTAGTTTCTCTACGATGAACTGGAGACAACATTATGAACAGCAACAACCCTCCTCACCTGCTGCAGGCTCTTGTTTGCAGGACTGCTGTTCCCTCTAATTTTACAGTCACTAGTTTTCTGGATTTCATTATACTAATCAGTATACAGTCACATTTCCTGTTTCCATTTTCTTTAAAAATTGTTCATCTTGAATGTCGTCTCTGAACTCCCCTCTGCCAAATTGCAGGACATTTTCACAGTCTTCATGTTCTTTAAAATTCTAGTTGCTTTAAAGAGTTCATTGATTAAATGCAATACATGGGATGAGAAATGCCTTGACTTACTGTAAAATGGACTTGCCCTTGGATCCAAGTCCTAACATTTTCTTCTTCTGAAAATCAGGACCTGAAAATATACTTTCTTCCTTGCCTTTCCAACTTGTAGGAATAAATGGCATCCAAATGGTGACTACCTAAATTTTATTTACTTTTACCTACACCTTCATAAAACAGATTCTCCAGCCTCTTCAAAAATTTACCTCAGTTTTATCTGAGTATCCAAGAGTGTCTCACATATGTTCATGAATAATACCTTTATGAATTTTCCCTCAGGCCTACTTTACTGATAGCAACTGCGTGCCTTATCAGTGCCTCTGCTGTTTAGGTCCACTGGGACAACACGTTACCCTTGTGTACTGTACACTCTCCTGGTACCAGCAAGGCTGCTCATTTTTCAGGCTTCACAGATAGCCTACATTCCTTGTATTCCTCAGTGCACTCACATGCCATTGTACTCCTTGCAGAAGAGGAAGGAAAATCCCACCCGTTTCCCCAGTGTTTGCTTTCTGTTGACTTCGGATCCAAAGGCACATTTCAAGTGCCGCTGGTTTACTTTCTAAAGAGCTCAAACTTGCATACACTGGGCCCATTCTAGGAAATTGTCCTGGACAGACACCATTCTGTCCACTTTGTCCTTTTCTCTCCTGTTACCTCTCTGCGCACAAACCTCTATCTCTTCTAACCAACTTGTAAATTCCTTTATCTACCAATGCATTATATATTTTCAAACATTTTAAAATCTCATTTAGGATTCAACAGGAATCCTTATTACATTAATAAATAGGTATTATTTGTGGGGTGTGTGTGTGTGTGTGTGTGTACATTTTTACGCCATGTACATCTCCTGGAAGGAACATGGGCCTGAACCAGCTAACCTTGTATGCAATCAGAGTTCTCTTACATATTTTCTTCCCTCCTCTCGCAGGTGACAACATGTGCCGAGTAAATAATGGAGGCTGTAGTACATTGTGCTTGGCCATTCCAGGAGGCCGAGTATGTGCCTGTGCTGATAATCAACTTTTAGATGAAAATGGGACCACTTGCACATGTAAGTGTCTTTTCATGTTACACTCATTGTTTATAGGTGTCTTTCTGAGACACAGAAGCAGATGAAACCAAAGGAATTAAAATCGAACTTGAGAAGAGAAATTCAGGTAATGACTTAGGTATAATTCTTTTTAGACTATAATTAATGGAATTAATATCTAATACACAGGTGAATAATGATAATGATGAAGTTTAGCTGAGTATCCTGTCACTGCTCCATCTAGTTTAGTGAAAATTATAAATAAGTATGTGCCACAGAAGAAAATATTTCTTGAAATTAAGGAACCTCACCATCAGTAGTTGTAAGTAAAAATGCATCGTTCTTGGTTACATAGATATTTATTACTTTAAATAGCATAGTAAGCTCAGTTATCTATACTTGGTAGTGAATAGCAAGAAATGAGGCAAAAAGAGACTTCCGGGGAATTTCTACACTTTATCAAAATAGGGAACTAACTGAATTGCTTGACCTGGATTAAAAGCACTTTATTAACTTTTGCTGACCTTCCTCAGTTTACTTCATCTTGCTTTTCCAATGTAGCCCTTTTGAAACTTGTCCTGTCTACACACATCATGTCCCTTAAGCACAATGACAGCAACGATGCCATGCATATATTGAGTGCAATATAAATATTTCTGGAATGACTTAATCTTGAATTGTGTGTTACTCATGATTCTCCAGAGAAACAGAATCAATAAGATGTACACATATAGAGACGGAGAAGATTTTTTTTTGGCTCTTGCCATTATGGAGGCTGACAGTCCCAAGATCTGCAGTCAGCAAGCTGGAATCTCAGGAGTGCCATTGGTGTAGTTCCAACCTGAATGCTGGTAGGCCTGAGACCCAAGAAGAGCCAATGTTTCAGTTTGAGTCCAAAGTCAGGAAAACCAAAACCAAAACCAAAACATCACAGTTCAAGCAATCAGGCAGGAAGAATTCCTGTTACTTGCAGGAAAGTAGGCCTTTTTTTCTATTCAGGCCTTCAGCTGATTGGATGAGGGCCTCTCACATTAGGGAGGGCAGTCTGCTTTAATTTGGTCTACTGATTCAAATGTTAATCTCATCAAAAACACTCTCACAGACACAACAGAGTAATGTTTGACACAAATCTGGGCACTCTGTCACCTAGTCAAGTTGACACATAAAATTACCATCACAAATTTTTGAATAAATATTTCATGTATTTCTCCATTAGTTATAATGATGTCTCTGGGAGGCAGAAGAAGAAATAAGTGTAACAAAGAAGACTTCAACTTATCTGTGATGTCTTATTTCTTTTAGAGAAGAAAAGATGTGGATAAAATATTTTAAAATGTAGATTTCTAAAGCTGATTTAATAAATAGTAACATTTGAGAAATATAAAAACATTAATGAAAAATCTATTTATAATGCCATTATTCAACAATAAGCTTCTAGGACATTTTCATGGGGATCCTTATAATTATATATCATAGAAGTTATTATTTTTTCTACTACTGATAATAATCATAGTTAACATTTATTGAATTCTTATACTGGATGTGGCATTTAAAAAAAATGTTCATGATTCTCATTAGTCCTTACAATAATCATACAAGGAAGATACTATTACTGTCTCATTTTATGATTTAAAATTTAGACTGAGAGGTTAATAACTTTTAGAAGTTCATGTAATTAGTATGTAGAACATTTGGAATTTAGATCCTAAATTATTTCATTTTGGTGATTGAACTCTTAATTATGTTGTTCTTTACAAATTTTGGATCATACTAATATAAATTATTTTGTCCCTTATTTTACTTAATATGAGCATAAGCATTTTACCATGTAACTAAATGTTTTTTGTAAATATGATTTTTAATGACTGCTTTTTAAGCTATTTGTCATCTTTTCCTACTTGATGTATGGTATTATTTCTGATACATTATTATATATTATTTGTGTGTTACTGTACTGTTTGTGATTCCTTCTGTATTTTACCATATTGTCCATGGTTACTTTGTTACATCTTCTCATCTTCTTTAAGCCTTTGGAATAATATCACCAATTAAGTTCTATTTCTATAATTTTGGGTTTCAACTATTTGAGATGAGGACTTTGGCTTCCTTCATCCTATTCTCTTCATCTTCCTTAATTTCAGGCCTTATTATAATTTAGGATTTCTGACAAGGAATATTATTTTGAATTATCAAACAGTAAGTCTCTTTAAAGATGTTTTAACATTTATAGATTTTTGATCAACTTTACAATATTTTCTTTTAGACCTGGATCAGTGCTTCACTAGTTGTATTGGTTAGTACTCAAACTTTTAGTTCTTCATTGTTTATTTATTAATTTTCACTGATGTATAGGATAGATGGAGTATAATTTGAAATAACTTCTTCAAGATGACTACAAAAAATGTATATTGTAGAGTTCTGTATTCCAAATATGTCTCCTTTGCCTTTATATGTGAATAGCAATTCTTCTGGATATTAATTGTTGACCAAACAAATTTTTCTTCAAAATTCGAGAAATACTGTTTAATTAGATTTTGAGATAATATACTTCAGAGGTTTTTTTCCCATTATTACTAGTATTTGAAAAATTGCCTATATATTTTCCTGTAGAACGTAATTCTCTGAGGTGTACTTGCTTTGATTCATCAGATGGTATCCCTTCCTTTGTTCTGTGGCATTATTTAGTAATTTCCATTTGGTTGTTTGCATCAGAAGAGAGGAGATCTACCAAGACCCATAGTTTGGGAATAGACAGGGATTAAGCATTGCTTTGAATAGCACAAAGTCTGTCCAGTTGCCTGGTAGATTAAATCTTATCTTAGTTATCAGGATAAATGGTATGATTTATGTTTACATTTCATTGTTTAATTTCTCCCACAGATTCTTCTAAGATTATTTTTCTGGTACAAAATGAGATCCTTTGCTATTCCAGCTGAATGATTTTGACATTTGAACAGATGAGATGCACACATACAGACGCACATACACACACAGATAGTAACCTTTGTGGACCTCCACCAGGTCTCATCCTGCCTTTGCTGTACCACCAGAATTCCTCTCAAGGATGGAAAGTAACACTGCAGTATCTCCTTTTTGTGGTAGGCCCAGACCTTACAGTCAGTACTGGAGGAGCAAAGGGCCTTTTTTCCTACCTAAAAATAGACAAGCTTATTCAGTTTCTAGTGGTATAACTTAGAGAGGCTTCTGATTGAATATTTAAATCTAGTCTTCTTGGTCTTGCAAAAACGTCAAAATTCACTTAAGATAGTGTCAATAGAATGATCAAGAGGCTGAATTCTAAAGGATCTTGTGAGTTTTCATTCTTTATCTTTGTTTTCATCATGGGAATTTGGAGGGAGAGCTTATACATCAGGTACTAATATCTAGATGGTTTTTACTCTTTAAATTTTCTAATTAGTTCTTTAATTTCAGTTGTATGAGTTATAATTACTTGTATTGTTTGCCTCCAAATTATATTTCCTATTGCCTTCATTCTTATTCCCCGTTAAAAATTTACAGATTCCTTATGAGTTGGCATATATATGCGCATATTTAGATTGATTATACAAAAGATTTATCACTGGATATCTCTGTGTAAATAAAAATTAGGTGGCTTTTGGCTTGTAAAGAAATACCGTACACAATATTGGTCATGTAGCTGATGTTAGGGGATTTGTTATGATAGTTCACATGTGATTATATATCTGGTGAAAATTAAAGGAAAGTTTTCTGAGACTATTGGTGTCTTTTTAATACTTATAATTCATTGATGAGTTAATCCCAATGCAAAAAAAGGGGATTATAAAAGAAGATTGTTTTACCTATAGTCATTACACTAAACAATGTTAAATCAACAAAAACAGGTGAGTTTTTATTTGAGAATTTGTTATTGCATTTAGTTGTCAAAATTTTTACTAGATTTTTAATATGGCATGCAATTTGTCTAGGTTCCTTCCAAATAGGAAAAATCAAGAGAAATACTATAGTAACTCACTTATTGAAAAGAAGTCAAAGTGTGTTCATATAAATTATTCCAGTTTCTATTCATTAGTAAACATTTTTATAAGGAAATTTCAGCCTTAGTTTGCAGATGAGGAAATTAAAGTGCAAAATAGATATCAGTGTGTCACTAACCTCTCATTAATGTTGATTTCTCTGGGCTTCTGTCTTAGTTCAGGCTAGATTATAATTTTGTGAACTGGTCTCAACTGGATTAACTCTTTAATCTGGATTAAATCTAAATATGTGAGCAAAACAAAAATACATGTTGCAACCACTGAGATACGATCATCCTGGTTTCAGTCATCCTCAGTGAATTGGCATCAAATGAACAAAAACCCATTGGCAGATGGTCAGGCCAGATATAAACACCAGTGGTTGTTTCTCAATGAACTTGTAGCAGAAGGCAATGCCAGAAGAGGCATTCACCCAGCAGAAAAATATTGGCATGTTACATGATTGACTGAGGATGAATTCTAATGCCATGCCTGGAAGGAATCAAGAATGAGAGTAGGCTGGACTCTTTGTCCTTGTGGATTTCGTGTGTCATGGTCAAGTCTTCTCACAATTAGAAATGAGGCCTGGTGTAGCATAGTCACTGGAAACTTATTGCCCTGGAGAAGCATATGGAAAGCCAGTTGATCAATTATCAAGTGAGTTTTTTTTTTAAATTTATCTTGATGCCTTTGTAGG
>NW_006780574.1:401138-424455 GCF_000442215.2 Lipotes vexillifer
GGGAAAAATCACATAGCATAGAAAATTAATAAATGAGGACAGGAGTAATCCTGAGAAAGGAATTTAAGCTCCTAAAAAAATTTTAAAAAGATAGTCACTATTTTTTTCTAAATAGCAGCATAATTTTGTCTAGAGTAATGAGACAGTAACATAGTAATTCTTTAAATGCCTCTTTAGGCCTGGACAGAAAAAGAAAAAGAACAGAGCTTTCCAATATGCCTTAGTCCCAAGAAGCAACTTAAACATTACCCCAAATATTGGTCATCCAAGGGTAGCATTGCACAGTTATATGTCAGTGGTACTCTGTGACCTCCTTCACCTTCTGGAACACCAGATACATTACTCGTCAAAAACAGTGCTCCACCATGGCTGAGCCATTTATCTGTTCAGCTGTGACAAGCCTTATGTTCCAGGATATATGCAGTATAATGTGTAATAAAAAGTTTAAGGCAGTAAAAATTTAGAAGCCCCATCCAGATGAATATGTATGGCCTTCTGTGCATAGGAAGATTATGTACCACTTAGGTTTGCTTCTCAGAAGACCACTCTATCTAATGAAACATCATCCTGTTATGATCTAAAGGAGAAAATTCCAAAACCATAGCAGCATTTTTCACGCTGCCTTCCAGTATAGGCAATCTTATACAGAGTCATCCAGCAAACTACAACTTTGTTTTCTTTTAGGTTTTTCTCTTTCTCTGCTCATATCAAGGGATAGTTAAGAAATTCTGTACTCCCAAAATGCAAGGTACAGTTTGTTAAGCAAATAAACATATAATATGAAACATATAAGGACAATAGGGAAACTTTATTTTATTTTTGTCCTGGGACTAATGCTGTTATGATATAGTCAAGAGCAAATTATCAATTGAGAGAGGAGACAAGAATCAGTTTAGAATAGATTACCACACTGAGGTTGAAAAGAAGAAAAGCAAAATTAGAAATATAGACACTTGTTCATGGGCACCACAGCTTATTAAAACAAAGCCAGGGACATATGTTATTAAATCCAGTCGCTGAGCTGAGATCCAAATAGATGATTCAAAACTAAAATAAAATAAAAATGGTTTATTAGTAAGGTTTCTTCATTTACCTCATTGAATCTCGACATAGCTCTAACAATCACTCTAGCAGTTTTTACCAAAGAAAGTAATTAATTCTAGAGTGCATATTTCCCTTTGCAGTGTACTGACAAGTCATGCAGAGACCTTCTAATTCCACTGCTCTAACAGCAGGCATCATAGGATGTGTGAGAACTGGCAGTTCCTTGCCAGGCATGCCATGATTCATGTCATTTTATTTCCAATCCTGGTTAAATTAAAGGATTGTTTATTACTTTGTCAGTTTTCTTCCTGGTTAGATAATGTTGTAATATTTTTTCTAGAAGTGACCCTGCCTGTAGAATTACAGGTTTTGAATTCAGTTTTCAAATTCACAGTGCAAAGCACAACTCTGAAGCAAAGCTTGTAAGAATAGCATTTGTTAATATATGGAAAGCACTTTCTGGCTGTGCCTACATACCCAAGTGCAATATGGGTTCTGTCACATTAAGCACTGGAAGCAAGTGACATACATGGAGCTTTTCCTGTATGTTTGCTTTCTTGGTTGGCGGGGAACTTTATCACTCTTTCTTTCTTTCTAGCTACATATCAGTCTTTTTTCCCTTAAATTAAGCTAACTTCATTCATGTACTTGGGTGAAAGGAGACGAGCATTAGCTGCTGAGCCAGTTGAAGTAATAGTGTTTTCCTGAAGTATTTATTCAGTCTCCAGAGGTAGAATCTCTCATTACAATAATGGCTGTAATGTAGAATTATCAGTCTCTGTTAATTCCAGTAAGTTGGGCAACAAATAATTTTGAACATCTCCTCTACAGCTAGTTCCGTTCTAGGCACTGTTCTGTTCTGTATGTGGCATTATCCTTCCTACATTCAAAGACCTCATAAAAACAACTAGATGTGTGAAAGTGAATTATAAAATAACTCCTTTATAGAAGTTTGTACAAGGTGTACAGAACGCTAATCTTATTTTCTTATGAATGCTATTCCCTCTTTTAATGATGCCAGATATCCTTGCTTCATCATCTTGTTGATTCTTGCAAAAGTTGGTAGATTGCCTGGCCATCAGCTAGGGTCTTATGATAGATGATGTTGCTGCCCAGTTCCACAGTTAGGTCAACGCTGAGAAAAAGACCATGCTTTGGGATGTCTAAACTGCCATCTTATCCAGATTATCACCTATCACATTAAATTTTATTGTGATAATGGACATTGCTGGCTCAAAAATAACCTGTCTTTTATCATTATGTATCCTGAGCAAACCTAGGCAGCGTTGATATCATGGTTTCTCTGTGATATAATGACTGATTCCATCTGGGAGACTTGGGTTAGTGCTGGCTTACATTAATGATGCCGAACGCCCTGGGAGACTTTGAAAATCAGAATCCAGTATCTTAAAAAAATTCTTTACTATTATGAAGGGTCTTAAATTTTCCCCTAATTGCAATCTAGCATGTTAGCCCACCAGCGTTTCATAGATTTACACAGAAGACATTCAATCCTTTGATCAGACACAAAGGATTTTATTACTCATGGCAAAGCAGGTTGCTGAAGTTTCATGTGCACCTTGGTTCTTCTTGCCCTACCCCACCTCCACATCATGTGAGGACCGACCTTTGCCCTAAAGAGAGACATTATCTTTACTATCCTGGTCAAGAAACAGACTTGCTCTCTGCTCTGAAAGGAAGCTCTACTTCGATCTTCTAAGGCTGTTAGCTGCATAAACATCCTTGAAAAAAAGTCCAGAATAAAAGCTGACACAAGACATGTAGAAACACCGTGGAGAAGTGCCTCTCCAACAAATTACAGGGGTTAGAATAATTGTAGACAAACTTTAAAATGTCAAAAATATTTGTATATGTTTTAATACATCTGTTATTACAGATATAAGCAATGCCTAACTGCTGTTACAAGTGATATTGATATGTTTGAATGACATTGATATAAATCATTATCAGATGCAGTAGATATAAAAAAGTTATCTCAGGAGGTAAGCTCTACTGGTTCTGAAGCAATTATTCATAACCTATGATGAAAAACGTGAATGAAACCTTAGACATCACTGTCATCTGTTTTTGAAAATTTCCACATTTATATGAGCAAACATTTAAAAATAACTGACCGCCCACATACATTTGAAACAATGTTTAAAGCAAGTTTGGAAATTCTTCCTATTTGCATTTATTCCATAATGATCGACATATCACTTGAAAAACATTTGAAACCTAAGTAGACTTAGAGACCTTCTCTCTAAATTGATTACGTTAAAGAATATTTAGTTTAGAAATATCAATTTTCTAGGGTAGTTTGTCTTTCCATAGACAAATGAATCTTCTTAAATATAGATATAATTATTTAGAAGAAACTATAATTTCACTCTTGTATATGGATATTTTTGATCATTCCTTACAACTGTGGGTTGAGTTATTTGATCAAATGACCCTGTGAAAGCTAAGCCTTTGAAATTGTTAAGATTGTTATCAGAAGAGAATCAATGGTTTCTTGGGTTTTTCGATCCTCAAGCTATGCAGCAACAGAATTGACTTACTATTTCTTTGGAGTAAACTATAGAGAGACTACAGAAAATCTTAAAGCTGAACTTAAATGGTGAGGAAGCTGGTGACATCTCAAATCAGGTTTCTTGTCTGATGGAAATATTTTTAAAAAACACTGAGAGACTATTGACTGTTAGGCTTAATAATTATGCAGTAGAAATTAATCAAACTACTAGTTCCAGTTCTAAGTTTGGCTTATATAGAGTCAAAAGAAGAAACTATACCACCCTCAAAGATCTTAAGGTCTAATTGAACAAACAAAACTCAAAATAAGGGAAATTTGCATGTTATCAATGGTCAGTTCTAGAGATTTGAGAGAAAAGCTTGATCCTAGAGATGGTCAGACACATCCCAGATTACACCTCCGCCTTTTTTATTTTTAATGTGTGTTCTTTTTTTTTAATTAATTAATTTTATTTTATGTATTTATTTTTTGGCTACGTTGGGTCTTCATTGCTGTGTGCAGGCTTTCTCTAGTTGCGGCGAGCGGGGGCTACTCTTCGTTGCAGTTTGCAAGCTTCTCATTGTGGTGGCTTCTTTTGTTGCAAACCACGGACTCTAGGCATGCGGGCTTCAGTAGTTGTGGCACGTGGGCTTAGCTGCTCTGCAGCATGTGGGATCTTCCCGGACCAGGGCTCAAACCAGTGTCCCCTGAATTGGCAGGCAGATTCTTAGCCACTGTGCCACCAGGGAAGTCTCTACACCTCCACTTTGTCTTGAGTCCCATATTCATTCCCAGTTGCTGCTATAAAAAGGCACCCTGGGGTTGAATAGGAGACCCAATGATCTCCCATTTTTGTTTTTATTTATTACAATTTCCTATTTGAGATTTGTTCTCTTTTTTCTCTCTCTCTGTGTATATATATGAATATGTATATACAGGAATATGTATATATATAATATGTATATTTACAAAATTTGTTACTTTCAAGTGACCTTATGGAAAGACAACATTAGAGAAATTGCTGCTTCTGCATTTTGTTGTTGAAAAAGATTAAACGGGGGAAAAATTACTGTCAGTTCCTATGTACAATGTCCGCTTGTCTGAGAGGGGACAGAAGACACATAGGGTTACCTTTGATCTAACTGAATATTTCATTCACCACACTGATTATTTTTCACCCTTAAGGCCTTAAATAAGAATCTGGATTATATGGGACGCGTTTCCTTGCCCAGCCCCATGCATAATTCTCTGAAACAGATTCTCTGCAGTTATGGTTCAGCGTCACATTCCCTCTTCCATTCTTTGCAGCACAGAAAATGTAAGGGTTAAGGGAGTGAAACACAGAGTGTTCTGGAAGAGCCACATATGTTTCCTCGTTATTCCTTATTATTGGAGTGCATATAGGTTTTGTGACAGTTCATCAGTCCAAAGCAGTTACCCAAAATAAAGCTGAAGGCTATCAGAGCTGGGGTGGAAAAATTGGCTTCTGTTTCTTCTAGTAATAAACCAGCTTTTGATAATTCAACACCTTTTTCAGTCCAAGAAATACAAATCATTTACTTTAACCATTGCCACATTCCCTTCACTTTTCAGACTCTACTGAATCCACTCAAAGAGAACAGAAGAATAAGCAACACTTCCAATTTGCGAATAAATCCCAATCAGTGGAATTCCTAACATTTGATCAGAGAACATGGGATATATGGAACATAGATACTGAGTATATAATCATTTTGATTAACTTAATACTTCCTTGAATACTTAACCACACCTGAGTTCGTTTGTTTTTTTCCACTAGCAGACCAGCGAAGTAAATACAGCCATCAATGCTGTGTGCTATTCCCTTGTCTTTTCACTTTGATTAGTTTTTGGTGTACTTATGTGTAAGGTGGAGGTAGTAAAATTCTTTGCCGTGCCTTCTTTATAGGTTGTCATGATGATCAGCTGAGATTACGAATAAGAGCTCTTTAAAAAGTAAAACTATTAACAACATAAATATAAGATGGTATTGTATTATTGTGGTTATTATTCTGGAGACAGTTGCTTAAAATGAATTTTTAGAATTCTTAGTAGAATAATTATTGTCAGAAAAACCTAAACTTTTCTCATTTCCAGAGATGGTTGCCACTACAATGTTGAGATGTTTTCATATTCTCTATAAAATGAAATGCAATCAGTATTTTGTTATTACAACAAGATTTACATTTTAATGAACTGAATGTATCTAGTAGTGTTTATATACCTTGGATTTGTTTTAACCGTAGTTAATCCTGGAGAAGAATTACCTCACATTTGTAAAGCTGGAGAATTTCGCTGCAAAAACAGACACTGTATCCAAGCTCGGTGGAAATGTGATGGCGATGATGACTGTCTAGATGGAAGTGATGAAGATTCAGTCAGTTGCTGTATGTTCTCCTTCAAGTTATGTTAAAACTTTCTGAGTCTTTGAGTGTGTGAACTATCAAAGCAGTTTGGGAAAATCTAAAAATATCATTGATGCAGATTGAATTTAGCTTTTTTTTTTTTTTCAGTCATCCTTTTGTATAGAGATTAGACCTTAGATTATCTCCTTTGCATAGTTTTAAAGCACTGTTTTTCTCATCCTTCCCCATCTTTGAATACTACCATTTTGCTCGCTCCAGAAATTCTCTTCTTTTCTATTTTGTGCTGTCAGCGCCACCGTACCATTGTTAGAAGGTTGCTATAGGAGACCCTTTAGATCTGTGAATTTAAAGATGTGGAAAATCAATTTAAACTCCCCCAAGGCAGAATTACTCGTACAGAAGGTCATGATCCACTCCATTGCTCCTTGGCAACAGAGCCTTGAAGATGATCCAAGGAAACAGACACGGGTTTGGAATATGTTATTACCTAACTTCACTGGCTCAGTACATAGTAGGAAACACATAGGGACACTCAGACTATTAAAGAAATTAAAGGGTTGATTTTTCTCCCCTTTAGCTTCTATTTAGCTGTTTATCATTTGCTATAATAGGAATAGTTTCATATTTCTGGTAGGGATGAAGAAATGTCCTACAAATATGGAAGGAAAACAATTTGAGAAGCAGATTAAGTAAACTTTTGAAAATACATTTGAGAAGAATCACCACCTGATTGGTTTTGAGAGATATGATATATTTTTATATGAAGAGAGGTATGTGACAGACATTTATCTTTTGTCTTTTGATTTGACTTATATATATTATTTTTAAAAGAAAATGATTTTTTTCAGTTAATATATTTTTTTCAGTTAAAGTGGCTAAACTAATTGAGAGTTAATTGGCAACCCTCCATTTTCCTTTTAACTTCAATCAAGAATATAAAAATAAAGTTTTAAAGATTCCTTGTTAAGAATGAACAAAATTGGTTTGAGCATCTATGGCGTACAATTTGGGGAGAAAATTCCAAGAATATGGACTTTTAAAAATATTTTCAAATTGTATAAAAATATATAATACATAAATTGTAATTAATACATAAATCTAATACAACTTTCTCTTACTTTCCAAACATGGACTCTGACTTCAACATTATGAACTTCTTATTTTCAATCCTATTACCATCTATTCTCTATAAAGTGTGTCACAAGTAAAATGTTAAATACTAAATTGATAAAATTAGCCAAAAATTTTGGAGTGGGAGGAGCATTTCATCTAAGGGTAGATTTTTTTTTCCTACTTTTTAACACAAACAATGTATCATTTATTTATTAATAGATCTTTATTGGAGTATAATTGCTTCACAATACTGTGCTAGTTCCTGTTGTACACCAAAGTGAATCAGCCATATGCATACATATGTCCCCATATCCCCTCCTCTTGCGTCTCCTTCCCACCCTCCCTATCCCACCCCTCTAGGTGGACACAAAGCACCGAGCTGATCTCCCTGTGCTATGCTGCTGCTTCCCACTAGCTAACTATTTTACGTTCGGTAGTGTATATATGTCGATGCTACTCTCACTTCGCCCCAGCTTCCCCCTTCATTAGATTAATTGCCTCATTCCTCATGACTCACAATGTTTATTCACAGTTACAGTGAATGCTCCCTGCGTTTCAGCTCCCTGCATAGTCACAGAGTGCACAAGTAGAGCACAGATATTTTATCCCAGTATTTAGGAATTAATCCTATAGGTCCCTGTTCTGTGTGATTGTTCTTGTCACCAACTCATAAAGAAACTCATCTCCTCTATGAATAGAGGGGGCATTACTACTGTTAACTGTAATATTAAAATTCCTAGTCAATATTTTTTTCTTTCATTATTTTCATCACATCACCCAAACCTACACCATGGCCTTTTCCTGGTGTCTTCTACTTTACGTATAGTCCATATTCAATTCTATCAATAAATCTCATCTCTTTTACCTCTTAAGTAATTAATTTTTTATCCTTACCTCGTCTAAATCTTCACTGCATAAATTAGGCTCCTACCTGAGATGAATGCAGCGGGTGCCCTGCTGTTACTCCTACCACTATTCTTCCCTTAACTAAAAAGCCCACTTTCCACACTGCTTCCAGAGTGGTATTTGTAGAATGAAATTTAATCTTGTCATTTCAGTAACTGCATAACCAACAAGATAAATTCTAAAATCTATTGACTCCACAGAAAGTACTTCATGTTATGTCTCACATTTACGTTTTTAGCTTTAAATGTCTGTCATGTATCCAGTTAACCTCTTTGTCCTTGTCATGTTGAACTACATGTAAATCTCTAAAAAATGTCCTTCTCTTTCTTCTGTGATATTGCATTGTCTGTTCCCAGTTATGGAGTTCACCGTAGTTTACCATTACCTCCATAGGGAAGTCGTTTTTGAACACCAAATGTCTCCTTCTCGATACAGCCCAGTTGAGTTAAACATCTCTTGGATATTCTCTTATTATGGTAGTTGCCAAACCATATTGCAATTTTATGCTTATTTATTTGATGCATCTAATAGATGAGACTTCCTGAGGAGACACACTATGACGTAGCATCATTTTAGTCTCAGAGTCTAGAACAGCAACTAGCATGTGGGTGAATGAATGACTGAATACATGGGGCAATGGAAAACTAAACATCTCTAGCCACCTCCCAGCAGTATGGTGTCTTCTTTAAACATTGCTTGATTCTGAGCAGCATTAGATTCCTGGGGTTCCATGGTTAATATTTCAGCACTGCATAATTCATTTCAGGGGATTATTTTTTATTGTAAGTAGTCATAAGCTTCGACCTTGAATTCTGTTAACATTTTACTTCTCAACTCCAAATCACAAGACAATGGATTGTATTTGGTCCTCCTTTTTAACCTCCCATTTATAACACTGTGAAAATTGCAAGGTCTTTGATCAAGCTTCACTGAAGTGCTTATGCATAATGTTAATACTTTAAAATGTTGACCCTCTAATATATTGGATGACTTTTATCCTGAGCAGCTATTCTTGCTAAAGTTCCTGAAGTGAGTAGAAAATGTTAATCATGCTCAAATACCAGAAAACATAAGGCCCTTTCTTCCTGTTTATTTATTTATTTTTTACTATGTATGAATAAAAACTTCCAAAAAGTGATAAAACCACTTTATGAGTAAGGCTACTTTAAATAAATAGTGTTTCGTAGAAACTGACTAGAAAGGAATACATTTTCTATGCAATAGCATGATAAAATGGCTATTTTTCAAATTCTAAATAAAACTAGTACCAACATTTATTTTTATCATACAGAAGTGTAACTACTGGGCACAAGGAAAATTACTTCAGAAAGAATGTTGAAGTTATGAAACAGATACTGAAGATCATGCCAATTCAGTTAGGAATTTAGCCTCCAGAAAGCAGGACAAGTAATCACAGGAGGTTAACTTTAAGATGGCCTCCTGTTGTGCTTAGATATTGGAGATTTAATCCTTGGCTGTGCTCAGCTTCCCATATGAGGGTTGGTCATGTCCTCAGTATATTTTGTGGCTGCATGTTTATTTGTTTATATTAGGGGAAAACACTCATGATGATTATTTTTATTATTAAAATTATTCAGGATCTTATATTTAGCATCAACTCCAGGTCACAAGTGATGCATTTTTATTTTTCAAATTTTCTTTCCAGTCCCAGAAAACATTGAGCAAAACATAACAAAATTAGGCTTATTTAATGTTTCAAGAAGTGGATGTGCGGTTTAAAAGAAACACAGATATTTTTGATATATGATTAAATTATTTGACACATACTTGTTGCATTCCACATTAAAGTTTGAGGTTAATTTTCAATGTTTTTGGTAAAACTGAAGTTCAATCGCCTATTATGATAAGTGACGGGAAAGGAGACTTAGCGGATGTAGTTGGTTTTACTTGAAGACATGAGAAATGAGTATATTCCCTTTTATCTGAACTTTAATTCCTTGATATTTTCTGTAAAACTACTACATTTTAACAGAGCCTAGAATGTTATTATTTTGTATAAAATGAGACAGTGAATGACAGAAGATATAGATTAATTGTACTATAATATTATAATTACCATAAAATTTCCATGACTATTCCTTAAAATAATCATAATTTTATCCAGTTTTAAATTGTTCAACTTACTTCTCCTCTCCTCCCTGCCTCACCCCAGTCAATCATAGCTGTCCTGATGATCAGTTTAAATGCAAGAATCATCGCTGTATCCCCAAAAGATGGCTTTGTGATGGAGCTAATGATTGTGGAAGTAATGAAGATGAATCCAATCAAACTTGCGCAGGTAAATGTTTGCTTGGATATATACATAAATCTCCTCCAAAGTTAGTCTCCATAAAAATGCAGGTCAATGCCTTGAACTAAGCTGACTTTCCTAGTGCTGATGATCTGATTTTTGCAGTAGTAAATGAATTCAGAGTTTGATGCCACAAAGGCTAGAATACAAATTATCTTCTACTTAATCTTTGGGTATGATTCTGCTTTCCAAAGTAATTTGGCAGTTTATCTATTCATATGAGTTGACTCTTGATATACTACTTGGACAAGACTTGTCCCTGCTGAATCTTACTTGGCAATGGAGGAAGAAGTTTGTGAGGATACTGTGATGTAGGCCATCTCACATGGAGAACTACATTTTTTTTTTTAAACCTTGAAAAAATAATTTATGTATTTTATTTAGTCTGCTGTAGAATACCTCTGTAAATTGTTTTCTGTTCCTGGCGTATTATTTATGTGGGATAGTTGGGTTTTTTTGTTTTTTTTTTTTATAAAGTTCCAAGACCACTAAGCCTATTTATATTTCCATATAATTTATCCCATTGCAGTAAATCTTTGAATCCCTAGCTACATTCTCATTCTATGTGATTTTTTTTTTTTTTTCTTTGCGGTACACGGGCCTCTCACTGTTGTGGCCTCTCCCGTTGCGGAGCACAGGCTCCGGACGCGCAGGCCCAGCGGCCATGGCTCATGGGCCCAGCCGCTCCACGGCATGTGGGATCTTCCCGGACCGGGACACGAACCCATGTCACCTGCATCGGCCGGCGGACTCCCAACCACCACGCCACCAGGGAAGCCCTCTATGTGATTTTTAAAGGAGAATTAGGGATTGACTAGCTAGTTATAGTAGTAAAAGTGAAAATGCTATGTATAAGAGCAAATAAAACAATCAATCCTAATTAGTAAGATTTCTAAGCCACTCCAGGCCTTCAGTTCACTAGAAAATAGAACGCCAGTTGCTTGCACCTCGAGTGCCACTTTAAGTGATGGCTGCTGAGTTTGCCACTCACTGCTAGGTCTTCTTGTCAGTATATTTATGATAACTATTATGGTCACTGTACACCTTTACAAATTGAATAAAAAGAGCAAAGAGAAAAATAAATATGGCTTTTAGCTTTGAAAACTATGTTGTCATGTTACAATGTATTTCCATTTTGTTTTACCAAAATGAATAGGTCATATAGCTCATTATATTGGGAAAATATAGCAAATTCATTAGATAATTTCCCTGGCTGGACCATTTCTGTACATTTCTAGATATAGATGTGTTCATGGATATGTATCCTAGATAAATTATTTCCCATAAGGGGATTATTTTGTAATTTACTCCACTGTCCTGTAGCCTTTGGCATTGTGACTACTTTATATCTAAAAGAATATGCTTTCCTACCAGAAGCCAATTTTCTGTTGTTTCTTTGGGATTTATCCCTCGTGGATCTACTAATTCGATAAATATTTATTACAGCACTGGGGACAGAATGAGGAAAAATACGTAATACCTTTCTTTAAGGAGCTAAGAGCTAAGGTGAGGAGAAAGACATGTAAACAGGCCGTTCCCATGCAGTATTCAAAGTGCTAAGTTGACCCTCAAACGGGAGCACGTAAAGGAACAACTAATTAGTCTTTGGCCATCTTGGAAGGCCTCCTGAAGGAGGGGATGTCTAAGCTAAGCCTTACCAAAAAAAAAAGCTGAAGAAAAATGACTAAATAACAGTTCAAGTCATTTAATTAGAAAAAATAATCTGATAAAACCATGTGTTAACAAGATTGTGGAAAAAAAGGAATCATCATACATTCTTGGTGGATAAATTGATTTTCTACATTGTAAAGCAATTTGGCCAAATCCAATAAATGTGAAGATGTGCATACCTTCAAGTCTATCATTCTATTTCTAGGTTTATACTCCAATACCTATGCACATAGAGATGCAAATAAGAATTTCATTGCTTTAACACTGGTAACAGAGAAATTAAAACAAGCCAAATGCTCGTTACAGGAGAAAGGAAATATACACATGTATCTCCATATATACACATGTATATACATATATATTCACTGTTATATTCACATAATAGTATGTTATTCATAATTAAAATGAAAAATAAGAACTCAAATATCCACATGAATTAATTTTAACAATATTAACCAAAAAAGGTGAAGAATATAAACAATTCAGGGTCATTCATATGAAATATGAAAATACAAAAGAGTTCTATATGTACTTATTGATTTACAAATATATAAAAATAGGAATAAAATATGTATGGAAATGAAAAAAAGAAAAATTAAGGATAGTAGTTACCTTTCTAAAAGAAAGAGGGAAATGTGGTTGGGAAAGATTACACAGGGAACTTCAAATGTAACTATAATACATAATTTTTTAAATAAAACAAAACATCTGTAGCAAATATAGAAAAATATTAAGATTTGATAGAGCTATATGATGACAAACAGGTATTAATGATATCATTCCCGATACTTTTCTAGATGATAGAACTATTTTACTGAAAGAACAATGAGTGATTGATGAGCATAGATTGTGGAGGGTGAGGTGAAGTCCGTAGAGGGTGGAGGGTTGGAAAGTGTGCCTAGAAGGGAAACGGCATATACAAAGCGGGCAGAACAGAGCTAATAGGCAGGGCTTGGGAGTTGTTCTCCATCAACAACAAAATGTTTTTGCCTACTTTTGAGGGAGATCCAGAGGACAAAGATGAGAAGTACTTAGATTTGAATTTCTTTTTTTCCCCATAGTAATCATGATGATCTGTGTCTTCACGCCTAGGCCATTTCAATCCGGCTTTTTTCCCACAGCATAGAACTCTGGTTTGATTACATAATATTTGTTCTTCTCATACCCCCCACAAATTTTAACTAAATTCAAACTAGACAGATAGGATTGCATTAAGAAAACCTGGTGTATTAAAAAAAATCAGACTTTTTTACAAGAGAAACTGAAGAGTATATTCTTATATGACATAGGTTTTGTTTAAATGGAATGCTTTGATTAAAATACAGCACAGGGGGCTTCCCTGGTGGCGCAGTGGTTGAGAGTCCGCCTGCTGATGCAGAGGACACGGGTTCCTGCCCCAGTCCGGGAAGATCCCACATGCTGCGGAGCGGCTGGGCCCGTGACCCATGGCCCCTGAGCCTGCGCGTCCAGAGCCTGTGCTCTGCAATGGGAGAGGCCACAGCAGTGAGATGCCCGGGTACCGCAAAAAAAAAAAAAAAAAAAAAAAAAAAAAAAAAAAAAAAAAATACAGCACAGGTAAAGTTTAGGAACAATGTGTTAAGCTCTGTTCTTCTCCCCCTCCTTGCTGTTCCTGTGCATTGTGGGATTTCTCACTGCTACATGACTGCATAATTAGTCATGGGAAGCATAATTAGTGATGTGTAGAAAAAATTCACATTGTGACAGTGAATTTCTGATTCACTGCTAAATAAACAATTCCACTGAGGAGGTGTAAACTTCCTCCTCATTACAGCAGCATTAGCTACAAAATTAGAGTCCTCTGGGGCTGCCCTGCTAATCTCACCTCCAAACTAACTCAGAACTGATGGGAACAAGAACTGAGAAAGTAAAGGTTGTGTCTTCTTGATACAAATCTAGTGATTAAAAGGTGATAATTTAGTCAATCTGATTATATCATATAGACAGATAGTACTTGTAGATTTATGGAATGAAGCATCTTTCTTATCTGAAATCAGTTAAATTTGCCTGGTAGACTAAGAAGATCATTTTCTCCATGATTAGAAAAGACAATGAATTCATATATTTTATAATAAGCCAGTAAATACTCTTAGAAATAAGAAGTCATATAAGTTGTTCAAGCATCTGAGTTAATGAAGTGACACACAAATTCCTATCCCATAACAATGTGAGGTAGGTCATACATGATGTGAGATAGGTTTCTAGGAATCCTTTCTCATTCTTCTCTCTAATCAGCATAGCAGTCCTGATGAAAGAAGACAATCTGAGAAAACTTGCTAGAGTTAAACCCGAATGACTAGGAGAGTGATATAAGGACATCGAACAGAAAAACATTGT
Organism: Lipotes vexillifer; assembly: GCF_000442215.2. NCBI lineage: Eukaryota > Metazoa > Chordata > Mammalia > Artiodactyla > Lipotidae > Lipotes > Lipotes vexillifer. The sequence goes on from NW_006780574.1 coordinate 415,435, forward strand.
ATTGGAAATTTTAATATACTCTTATTATGGGTCACTTAGAGTTTAATGGAGATGAAAATATATAATAATATCTTTTTTTTAAAGCAAGAAACAAGAAAGACCGAAGGAATAAAATAGGCAGGAAATGAGGGAGGAAAGGAGAGATTTAGGAAAGAAAGAAATGTAGTGAGAACAAAAGAAACGAGAAAGAGTGGGAAAGAAGGAAGGAAGGAAGGAAGGAGGGAGGGAGGGAGGGAGGAAGGAAGAAAGGAAGAGGGAGAGATGGAAGAAAGACAGGAGGAAGAATTGAAAAGAAAACTGTCTTATTAAAGTTTTCTTAAAACTCAAAAGGTGAAAAGTATTTACTGCAACCAGTGAAATGATAGACATGTAAGAAAAAAATTAATAATCTGTCTCATAGCTCTATGCCCTCCCCTTCCCACCAAGTAAACCAAAGCCAACACCTTCACACTTCTATAGGCCAATGCAAATATATACTTATTTTTTTCCAAGTAGGCATGGTTTTTTTCCAAGTAGGCATGGTTTCCAAGTAGGCATGGTTCCTAGGTAAAATTACCTAGGAACTTTGTTGATTTAGCCTAAATGTTAGAGTAATTTAGCAGAAAATCCATAGGGTTAACAAAATAAAATAGTAGAGGAATATTGAACCCTACTTTAAAATTTCAACATGGAAAACTTCAGAATCATATGTGTTTGTTGGGCTCCTTAAACTCTGTTAATCTAAAGCAACTTATTTGTAAAAAGGGAAAAATCAGATATTACACAAAATATTTTAGATTCAGGACCCTTATCCACATAATCAAAGCAAAATACATACTGTAGCAATTTTCCTGGTCTTTCTAATTATAGCCACTGAGAATAGAAACACTATATTCAATTTACTATAACAAATCAAGCCAGAAATGTTTCATTTGTTTTTCTCAAGTAATCCTTTAAATATTCACCAAAATAGGTATACATCTTTACATAGCAAGTACACTTTTCTTAAAGAAAGTAACTAGTATATGACTTTTAAGAAATTATTTTAAATGACCTCTGAAACCCTAATTTATGGAAACCCATTCTACTGTGTTCAGATGACTTTGAACCATACACTATTTTATACCAACCATCAGTATTAAAGTTCACAGGGTGTTTTGATGAAATAGGAACACATCCTTCTGATTCTCAAGCCCAGGAAAAAAGAGGACATCTATAAACTAAGCAGTGTTCTCTAATCATAGCCACAGGAACTCAGACCCTAATTGTTCCTCAACTGTCCAATCTTTGTCTCACCCAAATATTGATAGGTCTGAGCGTCCCCTTCCCAACATTTCCCGCTCTTTCCTTTGGTCTAGTAAAAAGAAGGAGTGCTGGTATACTGATAACTCAGGAAAACAGGTTTGTAGCTCAGAGTGACAGAAGGAAAAAAAAAAAGAAAATCAAACATTTAAAAATAACTAAGTATGTGATTTGCAGAGATGTGGAAGGACCTAGAGATTGTCATACAGAGTGAAGTAAGTCAGAAAGAGAAAAACAAATATTGTATATTAATGCATGTATGTGGAATCTAGAAAAATGGCATAGATGATCTTATTTGCAAAGCAGAAATAGAGTCACAGATGTAGAGAACAAACATACGAATACCAAGTGGGAAAGCTGGGACGGGGTGGGGGGATGAATTGGGAGATTGGGATTGACATATATATACTACTATGTATAAAATAGATAACTAATGAGAACCTACTGCATGGCACAGGGAACTCTATTAGGTGCTCTGTGGTGACCTTAAATGGGAAGGAAATCCAAAATAGAGGGGCTATATGTATACATATGGCTGATTCACTTTGTTGTACAGCAGAAACTGACACAGCAGTGTAAAGCAACTATACTCCAAAAAAATAAATAAAAAATAAATAAAAATAAGTATGTGACAAACTAAGACCCGGGAGAAGAATTAAGGAAGCTATCTAGGCTCTCATGCTTTCAAAAGTTGATCTGATCATAATAGAAAAAGGCAATCAAACCCCTTGTGGAACATAACCCCTTCACTGAATAATTTTAAAGCACTGCCTTCGGCTACCAAGGAAAGCAATGTTCCCTGTGTGTGTTCATTGAAACCCTTAAGAGAGCCCAAAGCAAAGTTCATTAGTATACTTTGATTAAAAAGTCATACATTTTGGGGGCTTCCCTGGTGGCGCAGTGGTTGAGAGTCCGCCTGCCTATGCAGGGGACACGGGTTTGTGCCCCGGTCCGGGAAGATCCCACATGCCGCAGAGTGGCTGGGCCCATGAGCCATGGCCGCTGAGCCTGCGTGTCTGGAGCCTGTGCTCCGCAGCGGGAGAGGCCACAACAGTGAGAGGCCCGCATACCGCAGGGAAAAAAAAAAAAGTCATACATTTTTATATAACTGTGCTTAAAAGTGAGCTTTAAAAAATCCATTTTAAGGCTAAGTGTATGTTTTAGAAAAGGTTTTCTGCATTGTTGATCCATACTTGAAATCATTTGGAGATCAAGAAATAAATGCATTGAAAATGTTAGAGGACAAAGACAATTCGGACCCCATAATTGGAAACCAGTTACCCTGTTAGTTCCAAATCCTTCCTCCTACATTGCAGCAAGTTTCTTGATTTATTGGAAAAGGCTATGCAAAATTATTTTTCGTTAATTAAAAGTTGGATGAAATTTAATTCAGCCATATATTCATAAGCATGTGCTGGGCAAAAATTGTAAAATAATGAATTCATAGCTTCGTTTATGGAAGTGTGTGAGGATTACAGAATATCTTGTCACTTAGCATTCATTTTAATTGAAGGGTAAAGCATGTGAACTTTAGAGAAGGCAGGCAAGCTGGCATTACTAAAAATTTAATAAAGGTTTATTTTAAAAATATGTAATAGTGCAATGTAACATCTTATGTGTGAAAGGGTTATTGCATGATCTGTTTTATCCTTAATGTTGTTCAAAAGGCCTCTAAATTTATTCTGTGTACATTAATTGATCATTTTAGCCAGAACATGCCAGGTGGACCAGTTTTCTTGTGGAAACGGGCGCTGCGTTCCCAGAGCATGGCTGTGTGACCGGGAAGACGACTGTGGGGACCAGACTGACGAAATAGCATCTTGTGGTAAGTTGCGAGTGAAACATGCTGTTAGTGGAAACGGTGTCAAACAGAAGATTCTATCAGTATAATCTCTCTTAAAAGGCTATTTATTTCTCTATAAATACAAGTTGACAAGGCAGAAGATCTGTTACTTTTTATTACTGCCTTTTGGGCCTGAGTGTGTACTTTAATGATCACTGCAGAATATGTCCCATTCATGAGGCAGTAACCATATCCTTGGCTAAAATAAATGGATCCAAACATTGCAGATTTTAGTAAGAGGTGGTTATTGTTAGGCTAACAGGACATTCTCAAATGTTCATTATTAATCTTATGTCTGTAATGATTAAATTTTTCAAACTGAATAGCTCATCAAGTGACATTTGGAGTAAATGAGGAGGTCATGTTTCTTGTTTGTATGCATATGTTATACTCTTGGAGCAATAAACTATACAGCCTGCGAATACATAGTTGGTAAACCATTTGTTTAATTTCTATACTCGTATAATTCTGAAGGACAAAATTTTTATTAGTTTAAAACGTTTTTTGTTAAGAACAAAATTCCTAATCACTTTCCACTGATCTTCCTACTTTTGGAAACAATAAATATTTATTATTACATAAAGTTGCAAATTTAATTATCCCCATTTGTACCCATGTATCAGGAGGTTTTATTATCATTTGTCTCAGTAATGTATAATGAAACATAGTAAAGGAATGAACCGGGTTTTCTAAGGCTTGTACTTTATTTCAGGCATGGCTATGGATTTTTAAAATTACTATGGGGAAACATAAGTTAGACATGCATAGCACATTTATTAAAATAGAATATGGGCTTCCCTGGTGGCGCAGTGGTTGAGTGTCCGCCTGCTGATGCAGGGGACATGGGTTCGTGCCCCGGTCTGGGAAGATCCCACATGCCGCGGAGTGGCTGGGCCTGTGAGCCATGGCTGCTGAGCCTGCGCGTCCAGAGCCTGTGCTCCGCAACGGGAGAGGCCACAGCAGTAGGAGGCCCGCGTACCGCAAAATAAAATAAAATAAAATAGAATACACTTGTGTATATATTTTTAATAATTTGACCCCATGTTATAATATTTCTAAGAGTAGGGAAATAAGAAGACATTTTTGTAACCCTTCAATTTAAATGGCTCTATTTAGGGCATGCATTCTCTGTTTACCTAAAATTTTATTTTTTAAATGTTTATTTATACTAGACTAAGTCCCTGTAGACATTTGAGTTTATAGCCTCTAATAAAGTAAAGATAAACTAAGTATTGCTAATTGACAGTTGACATTGTAAAGAAGATAGTAGAGATGTTGCAAAAAAAAAAAGCAGTAGAGAATCATACAATTAATTGTACATTTTACATGTAGAATTTCCAAAGCCTGTGATTGAACAGTGTATCCTCTCTCCTTTCCAATGTCCAGACCAATCATGTGGCTGGGTCTGCTTCTAGACAGCTCTATTTTTTAGAAAACCTTAAATGCTTTTCTGTTCTTAGTATCTCCATGCAGAGTATACGAAAAAGGTAATGAGAAACCTGAAAACATTAAATACCGAGAAACCCTGGAATCAAAGTCCCAAGTCAGACAAGAAATGCCATGAAAACAATATAGACTAAGAAGATACATAATGAGCTCTTTAGAGAATTTCGATTAAGACTTTGAGCTGAGTTATTTTGAGTAACAGGTCTAGAGTAAGACATTTTTTCTTTAATGATAACTTAATTGAATCAAAGGAGAAAAAAATTACCCTAAAATTTCAATAATAATAAAAATAATTATACCAGCAAACTAACATAATTTTCATGAAGGTAGGGGAAAAATGGGCCAGAGGGAGTCCAGACACATACTTTCTTACTGAATCTTTACAACAAATCTATTAGAAACATATTACTGTCCACGTTTTACAGTTAAGGGAATCAAAACTTAGAGACATGAGTAACATGCGTGAGATCACAAAACTAATAAATAGCAGGACCAAACCATGAATCCAAGTGTGCTTGAAACTAAAACTCAGCCATTTCAGGTTGACCTTGTTTGGGAGCCAAGGACAGGGTGCAAATAGGGGGCAGATAATGCCATTATATTATACATATCCATAAATATCTTATTTAAATGCACATCCACCTATAGTGAGTTTTATTCATTGGTGTGTTGGTAAATCTTTCAACATCTCCTAGTGGAGAGGAGCCCTGATCTAGTGTTTGCCTATTTTTGTGGTGTAAATACTTCCACCAATGCCAATACATGATTCTCTGAATGTAAAATTGGGAAAAGATGTGCATACCAATATACAGTATTTCTGTGGTACAGATAAAATTGACATAAATAACTTCAAAAGCAAAATAATTAGAAAATTATGAACCTTGAGTATTAATTACCCTTGTTTGCAATGTTAGTTATTTAATTATAAATTTATATTTATTATTATTATTTAAAATAATGGCTGTGTGCTTAACAACTGACTCATAGAATCCTTGAAAATTTAAGAATCAGCTCTGCAAGCTGGTACAGATGCCTCCAGTACACCACAGGATATGTACACATTATGAAATTTAGTTGTCAAATAGTATAGTTCTGAAATATAGAAATTTTACAGAATGTCAGTAAACAACATGGGTTAGTCTCAGTACCATTTCTTCTTTACAGCATAAGAAACATGTTTCTTTCCAAACATGTTCCTCTCTTTCATAACATACATTTATCTCTCAGATTGTCATTTTAACTCAAAATCTATGTCAATAGAGAAGCTGATAGTGAAGCTCTGGTAGGCACAGTCTCACTTTTAACGTTGTAAGGGAGAATGGCCTGAATTTCTGTCATTACAGAAATTATCTCTGCACTGAATACAGAATCACAAAAAAATTGTAAATTGTTTAATTCACTGCATTTATAAAAAAGCAGTCACTCTACTTGGCAATAATCCAGAAATAAATAAAGATTTAGCTAATTTTCAGTTTTATTAAGCATCATTGTAAAATTTGGACTGATCATATTTCACTTCTCCATTTGGTGTTAGCCAAGTTCCCATAGATTTAATCCAACTAGAAGACTCTGCAATCATTTTTTTTTTTTTACACTTGAGCTCCATGAACCACCTCTGTTATGTTTAAAAAATACTGTTGACACTGAAAGGAATATTAAAATTTGGCCTTAAAAACATGAGAAACCTATGATTAGAAATGTTTCTGGTAGTAATTAGGAGCTGAAGGTACTGTAACGGAGGGTCAAATTTTCAGTGGAATTCAGTCACCTGTTTACAAACCTAATTCATTCTACTTACATTTGCCTTTATAAATTAATTGCACATTTTAGGTTGAGATTATATGTGGGCAAGCACATAATTAGGAAGGCCCTTGAGTATTCTCTCTTAATCTTTAAACAATCTTTTAACTTTTTTAGTAGGTAACCTGTGCAGAAAGGAGAATCTGTAATTTGATGCCGCAAATGACAGAGGAAATGTTAAAATTGTGAAGTTTGTCTTAGAAGTATGTCAAGGAACTAAATGGTCAATCTCATTTCAAGGATAGGATTTAACACTGGTTCTCAACTTTAGCTGTCAATTAACAAATCACTTGAGGAGCTTTAAAATCACCTGCCCATGCCTCACCCCAGGCTCCTTAAATAAGAATCTCTGGGGATAGGACCCAAGAATCAGTATTTTTAGTGCTTACCAATTGGTATGAATAGACACTCAAGTTCAAGTACCTTTAAGGCACCAGTTATCACCCTTGAGCAAGCATGGAATCTCTGGAGGGCTCATTAAAAAACAGAATGCTGGGCCCCATTTCCAGAGTCTCTGATCCAGTAGGTCTTGGGTGGCACCTAAGAATTTACGTTTCTTACAAATTTCTAACTGATGTAGATACTCATGCTGCTAGTCCAGAGACCACACTTTAAGAACCACTGACTTAAGGAAACCACCATTCATATTTGATTTTATCTAACATATACTTGATGACATAATTATGTTTATATATGCAGAATTAATTTATGATGGGAGCAATTATCCAGACAAATGTCATTCCCATCTCTAAATTAAAGCATTAAATATAAGGATATTTCATGATTAAATATAAGAATATTGCAAGCAAACTTGCATTTTTGCCCCTTGGACAATTTATAGTCAAAAACAGTATAGTTGTTTATTTTAAAATTTAGATGAACAATCTTTGGGTTTTTCTATCTTCCAGGTATCTCCATATAGCTTACATTTATTATTGTTTTTTAATAAATATGTCTTGATGTGAGTTGGCAACTTCTGATCTGTTCAAAAGATTTAACTTTGGAAAATACCTAAAGTTTATTAACAGATTGAAAGATAATTCAATGGGGCATAAATAAAAATCCACCAAGATTTGCAAAGTTAATATTGTTCCATCTTATGGATCTTTTATCTTTGAAGATAGTAGAATTCTGTCTCATGTATTTGGAATCTTACCTTTAAGTGTACTTGTAATTTTACTCTATGTAACTAAGGAGCAAAGAATATCAGAAAGAGAATTGGCAAATATCAGACACAAACAGAAGAGAGAGAGAGAGCTATCAAAAAGAAATCATTTCCTGGTTAAATCAGCATAAATTGTATCAAAGATATTTTCAACTATATTATTAGAAAAACAAAGTTCCTGATTTTAAGTATGGTATTATTATTTGTTTAATTACAAATAATACAAAGAAAAACTGGATATGTGTGTAACAATTTTAATTAATGGGAATTATTAACCCAGTGGGGTATTGATAAAATATAATAATTGTCAGGAACTGCTTTGCCATTCTTTAGTAGCATCCTGGCAGACCCAGTGACTCTGGTAACTTTTCGTTTCTATAACTTGATTCAACCCATTTTAAAACTCCAGTATTGGGGCTTCCCTGGTGGCGCAGTGGTTGAGAGTCTGCCTGCCGATGCAGGGGACAAGGGTTCGTGCCCCGGTCTGGGAAGATCCCACATGCCGTGGAGCGGCTGGGCCCATGAGCCATGGCCGCTGAGCCTGCGCGTCCGGAGCCTGTGCTCGGCAACCGGAGAGGCCACGGCGGTGAGAGGCCCGCGTACTGCAAAAAAAAAAACTCCAGTATTATATCTTAGTCAAAGCTTTCTCCTCCCCATTGCCAGCTAGACTTGAGGTTCTAGGACCTTGGATGAGAGAGAAATGTGTTGTTTTCTCACTGTCTACTTCTCCTCTCTTTATTAGCCTTAGCTCTTCAGGAACAGGGGAAAGATGGAGGAGATAGGTAACATCTTTTTAAGTAGATCTAGTGATAATCTTCTCTCTGCTTCTCAGCATGTCATAGGCCTCTGACACATGAAAAATGCAGCTCTCTTGAGAGGCTTTTATGTGAGATTTTCTGAGAGAGCTGAGGTGTCACCCCTCTTCAGAGTTCCTTGAACTTTCTCTTTTTTCTCTGTTTTCTCTTCTTTTCTCTTCTTCAGAGTTCCCTCACATCTAGACCTAGATCTCTTTTATCCCCATCACAGATGGTATACCTCATAGTCTTAAGTTGCTAGAATTCCCTTTGCTTGGTGGGCATCTTCTTGGTTGCATTACCAATATGACAAAAGAAGTTTTGCTATCTTTTGCTGGGTCCACTTTTTTTTTCATCTCCCAAATGTGAGCAGGCTGCTGTCCTAGTGACCCATCTCTTAGACCTGCCACCACTGTCCATTTTTTTTCTTCTTCTCTAGACAGGGTAAAATGGTCAGTCTACCTCTTGAGCAAATACAATCAGTTCTCTTTTCTTATACACCCCAAAATTGTCATGAATGATTCTCATGGAGTCTCTCATGAAGCTACACAGTCTGAATCTGTAACTTTGTCCACAGGATCACTCTTTAGATAACCAAAGGCATCATGATGTCAACCTAGACTTTCTCTTTTCTAAGTTAAACACAACACTTCCTTCAAATTTTCTTACATGAACATTTGTGGGCTCTTTCC
>NW_006780574.1:424465-443647 GCF_000442215.2 Lipotes vexillifer
CCTACCCATTGCCCTATTATGCATATGCTTGGATTTTTAATGACCTTAGTAAAATTAATGCCCTAAAACAAGCAGTTGATGTTCAATGGGTACAGAGTTTCAGGTTTGCAAGATGAAAAATTCTAGAGATCTGTTGCACAACAATGTGAATATAATTATCACTATATAGTTAACACTACTGAACTGTATACATAAAAAATGGTTAAAATGGCAAATTTTATGTGTTTTTACTGCAATTTTTTAAAAAAGTCATGGCCTGGAATTGAACAGAACATAGTATCTCACATGTGGTATTTTTACAACAGATAATAGTGGGCTTATTACCTTCAGTAATATAGATTCTAGGCTTCTGTTAAGATAGTCTTAGATGGCAGCTTTATCATGTAACTCACATGTTGAGCTCCCAGTCAATTAAAATATCTAAGCTTTTCATATAGACTAAATCACTCCTTTGGGGTACTTCTAATATTTACATTTCAACATTCTTTTAAGTTTTATTTTGATAGTCTTCTGATTCTTCCTTACCTACATATTTTAAAAGATGTGCATGGGTGAGGTCCTTTCCATTGCATACTGTCACTCTTAGACCTCCCTTCTCTGATGACTCTTAACCCTTCATCCAATTTTGTAATTTTGGATCCATAATGCTGATGATGTCTTCCAGTTTTGTGTAATTCAGAGATTTGATAAGCATAACTTTTAAGGCTGTAACCAAATCGTAGTGACAAAGACATGAACCTTTTGGAAAGCAATTAACATCCTGAGGAAAACTGATCCAATAATTAAAACTCTGTGAATACAATTTTTAATCAAGTACTCATCCACTTAAATTTACTGTCATCTCATCTTGCATGCATGATACTTTCATTTATCATCATAAGACTTCTCAAAAATTTTGCTAAAATGACAGGAACATTCTGTTTATAGAATTCTTAAGATATATACTTACCTGAAAATTGTATCAGCAAATAATTAAAGTTAGTTTGACATGAGTTAATTTTATTTTACTCATGAGAAAACAGTCTCTTTAAAAATGCTGACAAAAAAAATGTTTTAACAAATTCATTCTAAAATTATAGTCAGAGATATGTGTAAACTTCACCTCTCTATAGTTTGCAAATTTTCACTCATTTTTGGAATTGGGACAATATTATTTACCATTTTCCAGTTTTCATTCCTCTTTCCCATCTTCCACTTACTTCAAAAAGACTGTCAATATTCTGAGATTAAAAATGTTTGATGTTTTATTACTTGTTTGATAACTTGTCTCAATATGACGATATCCATTTTTAGAAATTAGGTAATATATTTTTCTTATTTCTTGGACTTAGAGCTTTAATTTCCTCTCATTCTTGTTTGTCCTTTACTCTGCGATCTGGCAATAATTACTTTTATTAAAATGATGGAAACCAAAGAAATGGAAAAGTTCTTTGTCCTGCCTGTATCCTTCAAATGTATGCTTTGTATCCCAGATGGTCTTGTTCTGTTTTTTTCTTGTTCCATATATTTATATTTAAACATTCTTATTATTTTTGTTTTGAAATGGTATGCAAGCTTCTGTTAAATTGTCTTCCCGTTATTATTAAGTATGCGACATGCTTTTGGATTTGTCTCAGCTTATAATTCCCCTTTTTGCACATACTTGACTAATAAGGCTCTGTATGCAGAAAAGGGGGAGGAGGTTAAGCAAACCTTGATGGAGTATATTAAAAGCCACAAGTAGAAATAATTAAGAACAGCATTTAGTTCCTTGACCTAACTCAGCGTTTCCCGAAATTCTTGCTTGAGAATACGAATCACCTTGGGTACAGATTACTGATAAAGATCCCCAGGTTTCTACCTGACTTCCGCAAAGATTCCCCATTCAATAGGTCTTGCATAGAGTCCAGGAATCTGTATTTTAGGAAAATCACCTATTGTGATTCTTATCCCAAGACAACACCAGAGAATATAAACTCTGTGATTTCAAATTCTCTACAAATAAGAATTTATTTTTTTTAACAACTTTATTGGAGTATAATTGCTTTACAATGGTGTGTTAGTTTCTGCTTTATAACAAAGTGAATCAGTTATACATATACATAAGTTCCCATATCTCTTGCCTCTTGCGTCTCCCTCCCTCCCACCCTCCCTATCCCACCCCTCCAGGCAGTCACAAAGCACCGAGCTGATCTCCCTGTAATATGCGGCTGCTTCCCACTAGCTATCTACCTTACCTTTGGTAGTGTATATATGTCCATGCCGCTCTCTCACTTTGTCACAGTTCACCCTTCCCCCTCCCCATATCCTCAAGTCCATTCTCTAGTAGGTCTCTGTCTTTATTCCTGTCTTACCCCTAGGTTCTTCATGACATTTTTTTTTTAATTCCATATACATGTGTTAGCATATGGTATTTGTCTTTCTCTTTCTGACTTACTTCACTCTATATGACAGACCCTAGGTCTATCCACCTCATTACAAATAGCTCAATTTCGTTTCTTTTTATGGCTGAGTAATATTCCATTGTATATATGTGCCACAACTCCTTTATCCATTCCTCCGATGATGGACACTTAGGTTGTTTCCATCTCCTGGCTATTGTAAATAGAGCTGCAATGAACATTTTGGCACAAGACTCTTGAATTATGGTTTTCTCAGGGTATATGCCCAGTAGTGGAATTGCTGGGTCATATGGTAGTTCTATTTGTAGTTTTTTAAGGAACCTCCATACTGTTCTCCACAGTGGCTGTATCAATTTACATTCCCACCAACAGTGCAAGAGGGTTCCCTTTTCTCCACACCCTCTCCAGCATTTATTGTTTCTAGATTTTTTGATGATAGCCATTCTGACTGGTGTGAGATGATATCTCATTGTAGTTTTGATTTGCATTTCTCTAATGATTAATGATGTTGAACATTCTTTCATGTGTTTGTTGGCAGTCTGTATATCTTCTTTGGAGAAATGTCTATTTAGGTCTTCTGCCCATTTTTGGATTCGGTTCTTTGTTTTTTTCTTATTGAGCTGGATGAGCTGCTTATAAATTTTGGAGATAAATCCTTTGTCAGTTGATTCATTTGCAAATATTTTCTCCCATTCTGAGGGTTGTCTTTTGGTCTTGTTTATGGTTTCCTTTGCTGTGCAAAAGCTTTGAAGTTTCATTAGGTCCCATTTTTTTATTTTTGTTTTTATTTCCATTTCCCTAGAAGGTGGGTCAAAAAGGATCTTGCTATAATTTATGTCATAGAGTGTTCTGCCTATAATTTCCTCTAAGAGTTTGATAGTTGCTGGACTTACATTTAGGTCTTTAATCCATTTTGAGCTTATTTTTGTGTATGGTGTTAGGGAGTGATCTAATCTCATACTTTTATATGTACCTGCCCAGTTTTCCCAGCACCACTTATTGAAGAGGCTGTCCTTTCTCCACTGTACATTCCTGCCTCCTTTGTCAAAGATAAGGTGACCATATGTGCGTGGGTTTATCTCTGAGCTTTCTATCATGTTCCATTGATCTGTCTGTTTTTGTGCCAGTACCGTACTGTCTCGATTACTGTAGCTTTGTATCTAGTCTGAAGTCAGGGAGACTGATTCCTCCAGCTCCATTTTTTGTTCTCAACATTGCTTTGGCTATTCGGGGTCTTCTGTGTTTCCATACAAATTGTGAAATTTTTTGTTCTAGTTCTGTGAAAAATGCCAGTGGTAGTTTGATAGGGATTGCATTGAATCTATAGATTGCTTTGGGTAGTAGAGTCATTTTCACAATGTTGATTCTTCCAAGCCAAGAACATGGTATATCTCTCCATCTGTTTGTATCATCTTTAATTTCTTTCATCAGTGTCTTATAATTTTCTGCATATAGGTCTTTTGTCTCCTTAGGTAGGTTTATTCCTAGATATTTTATTCTTTTTGTTGCAGTGGTAAATGAGAGGGTTTTCTTGATTTCACTTTCAGATTTTTCATCACTAGTTTATAGGAATGCCAGAGATTTCTGTGCATTAATTTTGTATCCTGCTACTTTACCAAATTCATTGATTAGCTCTAGTAGTTTTCTGGTAGCATCTTTAGGATTCTCTATGTATAGTATCATGTCATCTGCAAACAGCGACAGCTTTACTTCTTCTTTTCCGATTTGGATTCCTTTTATTTCCTTTTCTTCTCTGATTGCTGTGGCTAAAACTTCCAAAACTATGTTGAATAAGAGTGGTGAGAGTGGGCAACCTTGTCTTCTTCCTGATCTCAGTGGAAATGGTTTCAGATTTTCACCATTGAGGATGATGTTGGCTGTGTGTTTGTCATATATGGCTTTTATTATGTTGAGGAAAGTTCCCTCTATGCCTACTTTCTGGAGGGTTTTTATCATAAATGGGTGTTGAATTTTGTCAAAAGCTTTCTCTGCATCTATTGAGATGATCATATGGTTTTTCTCCTTCAATTTGTTAATATGGTTAATCACATTGATAGATTTGCGTATATTGAAGAATCCTTGCATTCCTGGAATAAACCCCACTTGATCATGGTGTATGATCCTTTTAATGTGCTGTTGGATTCTGTTTGCTAGTATTTTGTTGAGGATTTTTGCATCTATGTTCATCAGTGATATTGGCCTGTAGTTTTCTTTCTTTGTGACATCCTTGTCTGGTTTTGGTATCAAGGTGATGGTGGCCTCGTAGAATGAGTTTGGGAGTGTTCCTCCCTCTGCTATATTTTGGAAGAGTTTGAGAAGGATAGGTGTTAGCTCTTCTCTAAATGTTTGATAGAATTCGCCTGTGAAGCCATCTGGTCCTGGGCTTTTGTTTGTTGGAAGATTTTTAATCACAGTTTCAATTTCAGTGTTTGTGATTGGTCTGTTCATATTTTCTATTTCTTCCTGATTCAGTCTTGGCAGTTTGTGCATTTCTAAGAATTTATTTTTTCCAGGTTGTCCATTTTTTTGGCATAGAGTTGCTTGTAGTAATCTCTCATGATCCTCTGTATTTCTGCAGTGTCAGTTGTTGCTTCTCCTTCTTCATTTCTAATTCTGTTGGTTTGAGTCTTCTCCCTTTTTTTCTTGAGGAGTCTGGCTAATGGTTTATCAATTTTGTTTATCTTCTCAAAGAACCAGCTTTTAGTTTTATTGATCTTTGCTATCATTTCCTTCATTTCTTTTTCATTTATTTCTGATCTGATTTTTATGATTTCTTTCCTTCTGCTCACTTTGGGTTTTTTTATTCTTATTTCTCTAATTGCTTTAGATGCAAGGTTAGGTTGTTTATTAGAGATGTTTCCTGTTTCTTAAGGTAGGATTGTATTGCTATAGCCTTCCGTCTTAGAACTGCTTTTGCTGCATCCCATAGGTTTTGGGTCGTCTTGTCTCCACTGTCATTTGTTTCTAGGTATTTTTTGATTTCCTCTTTGATTTCTTGAGTGATCACTTCGTTATTAAGTAGTGTATTGTTTAGCCTCCATGTGTTTATATTTTTTACAGATCTTTTCCTATAATTGATATCTAGTCTCATAGTGTTGTGGTCAGAAAAGGTACTTGATACAATTTCAGTTTTCTTAAGTTTACCAAGGCTTGATTGATGACCCAAGATATGATCTATCCTGGAGAATGTCCCATGAGCTCTTGAGAAAAATGTGTATTCTGTTGTTTTTGGATGGAATGTCCTATAAATATCAATTAAGTCCATCTTGTTTAATGTATCATTTAAAGATTGTGTTTCCTTATTTATTTTCATTTAGATTATCTGTCCATTGGTGAAAGTGGGGTGTTGAAGTCCCCTACTATGAATGAGTTACTGTTGATTTCCCCTTTTCTGGCTGTTAGTATTTGCCTTATATATTGAGGTGCTCCTATGTTGGGTGCATAAATATTTACAATTGTTATATCTTCTTGGATCGATCCCTTGATCATTATTCAGTGTCCTTCTTTGTCTCTTCTAATAGTCTTTAAGTCTATTTTGTCTGTTATGAGAATTGCTACTCCAGCTTTCTTTTGGTTTCCATTTGCATGAAATATCTTTTTCCATCCCCTTACTTTCAGTCTGTATGTGTCTCTAGGTCTGAAGTGGGTCTCTTGTAGACAGCATATATATGGGTCTTGTTTTTGTATCCATTCAGCCAATCTGTGTCTTTTGGTGGGAGCATTTAGTCCATTTACATTTAAGGTAATTATTGATATGTATTTTCCTATTCCCATTTTCTAAATTGTTTTGGGTTCGTTATTGTAGGTCTTTTCCTTCTCTTGTGTTTCTTGCCTAGAGAAGTTCCTTTAGCAGTTGTTGTAAAGCTGGTTTTGTGGTGCTGAACTCTCTCAGCTTTTGCTTGTCTGTAAAGGTTTTAATTTCTCCATCAAATCTGAATGAGATCCTTGCTGGGTAGAGTAATCTTGGTTGTAGGTTTTTCTCCTTCATCACTTTAAATATGTCCTGCCAGTCCCTTCTGGCTTGCAGAGTTTCTGCTGGAAGATCAGCTGTTAACCTTATGGGGATTCCCTTGTGTTTTATTTGTTGTTTTTTTCCCTTGCTGCTTTTAATATATTTTCTTTGTATTTGATTTTTGACAGTTTGATTAATATGTGTCTTGGTGTGTTTCTCCTTGGATTTTTCCTGTATGGGACTCTCTGTGCTTGATTAACTATTTCCTTTCCCACATTAGGGAAGTTTTCAACTATAATCTCTTCAAATATTTTCTCAGTCCCTTTCTTTTTCTCTTCTTCTTCTGGAACCCCTATAATTCGAATGTTGGTGCGTTTAATGTTGTCCCAGAGGTCTCTGAGACTGTCCTCAGTTCTTTTCATTCTTTTTTCTTTATTCTGCTCTGCAGTAGTTATTTCCACTCTTTTATCTTCCAGGTCACTGATCCGTTCTTTTGCCTCAGTTATTCTGCTATGGATCCCATTTAGAGTATTTGTAATTTCATTTATTGTGTTGTTCATCATTGTTTGTTTCATCTTTAGTTCTTCTAGGTCCTTGTTAAATGTTTCTTGCATTTTGTCTATTCTATTTCCAAGATTTTGTATCATCTTTACTATCATTATTCTGAATTCTTTTTCAGGTAGACTGCCTATTTCCTCTTCATTTGTTAGGTCTGGTGCGTTTTTATCTTGGTCCTTCATCTGCTGTGCATTTTTCTGTCTTCTCATTTTGCTTATCTTACTGTGTTTGTGGTCTCCTTTTTGCAGGCTGCAGGTTCATAGTTCCCGTTGTTTTTGGTGTCTGTCCCCAGTGGCCAAAGTTGGTTCTTTGGGTTGTGTAGGCTTCCTGGTGGAGGGGACTAGTGCCTGTGTTCTGGTGGATGAGGCAGGATCTTGTCTTTCTGGTGGGCACGTCCATGTCTGGTGGTGTGTTTTGGAGTGTCTGTGGACTTATTATTATTTTAGGCAGCCTCTCTGCTAATGGGTGGGGCTCTGTTCCTGTTTTGCTAGTTGTTTGGCATAGGGTGTCCAGCACTGTAGCTTGCTGGTTGTTGAGTGAAGCTGGGTGCTGGTGTTGAAATGGAGATCTCTGGGAGATTTTCACCGTTTGAGATTATGTGGAGCTGGGAGGTCTCTTGCAGACCAGTGTCTTGAAGTTGGCTCTCCCACCTCAGAGGCACAGCACTCACTCCTGGATGTAGCACCAAGAGCCTTTCATCCACACGGCTCAGAATAAAAGGGAGAAAAAATAGAAAGAATTAGTAGAAGTAGAAAGAAAGAAAGGAGGCAGGGAGGGAGGGAGGAAGGAAGGAAGGAGGGAAGGAAGGGAAAAAAGCCAGAAAGAAGATAAAGTAAAATAAAATAAAGTAAGATAAAATATAATAAAGTTATTAAAATAAAAAAATAATTAAGAGAAAAAGAAAAAAACAAAAACGGACGGATAGAACCCTAGGGCAAATGCTGGAAGCAAAGCTATCCAAAATCTCACACAGAAGCATACACACTCACAAAAAGAGGAAAAGGGGAGAAAATCATAAATCTTGCTCTCAAAGCCCACCTTCTCAATTTGGGATGATTCGTTGTCTAACGGAGGGTAGGAGGGAAAGAAAGAAAAAACATAAAATAAAATAAAATAAAGTTATTAAAATAAAAAATAATTATTAAGAAAATAAATTAAAAAACAAAAACAAAAAACGGATGGATAGAACCCTAGGACAAATGGTGGAAGCAAAGCTAAACAGACAAAATCTCATACAGAAGCATACACATACACACTCACAAAAATAGGAAAAGGGGAAAAAATCATAAATCTTCCTCTCAAAGTCCACCTCCTTAATTTGGGATGATTAGTTGTCTATTCATGTATTCCACAGATGCAAGGTACATCAAGTTGATTGTGGAGCTTTAATCTGCTGCTTTTGTGGCTGCTGGGAGAGATTTCCCTTTCTCTTCTTTGTTCTTACAGCTCCCAGGGGCTCAGCTTTGGATTTGGCCCCACCTCTGCGTGTAGGTCGCCGGAGGGCATCTTTTCTTCGCTCATACAGGACAGGGTTAAAGGAGCCACTGATTCAGGGGCTCTGGCTCACTCAGGCCAGGAGGAGGGAAGGGCATGGAGTGCAGGGCGATCCTGCGTGGCAGAGGCCAGCATGACGTTGCACCAGCCTGAGGCTTGCTGTGCCTTCCTCCGGGGGCGTTGCCCCTGGATGCCGGGACCCTGGCAGTGGCGGGCTGCACAGGCTCCCTGGAAGAGGGGTGTGGATAGTGACCTGTGCTCGCACACAGGCTTCTTGGTGGCGGCAGCAGTAGCCTTAGCGTCTCATGCCCATCTCTGGGGTCCGCGATTTTAGCCATGGCTCGCGCCCATCTCTGGAGCTCCTTTAAGCAGCGCTCTTAATCCCCTCTCATCGCACACCAGGAAACAAAGAGGGAAGAAAAAGTCTCTTGCCTCTTTGGCAGGCCCAGACTTTTCCCCGGATTCCCTCCTGGCTAGCCGTGGTGCACTAACCCCCTTCAGGCTGTGTTCACGCTGCCAGTCCTCTCCCAGCGCTCCGACCGAAGCCCGAGCCTCAGCTCCCAGCACCCCTGGCCCCGGCGGGTGAGCAGACAAGCCTCTCGGACTGGTGAGTGCCGGTCGGCCCTGATCTTCTGTGCGGGAATCTCTCCGCTTTGCCCCCCGCACCCCTGTGGCTGTGCTCTCCTCCGCGGCTCCGAAGCTCCCCCCTCCGCCACCCGCAGTCTCCACCCCCGAAGGGGCTTCCTAGTGTGTGGAAACCTTTCCTCCTTCACAGCTTCCTCCCACTGGTGCAGGTCCCGTCCCTATCCTTTTGTCCTTGTTTATTCTTTTTTCTTTTGCCCTACCCAGGTACGTGAGGGGTTTCTTGCTTTTTGGGAGGTCTGAGGTCTTCTGCCAGCATTCAGTAGGTGTTCTGTAGGAATTGTTCCACGTCTAGGTGTATTTCTGGTGTATCTGTGGGGAGGAAGGTGATCTCCGCGTCTTACTCTTCCACCATCTACCCGCTCAACTATAAATAAGAACTTGATAGTGCTACTGCAATGAATTATCACAAACATAATGGCTTAAAACAACAGAAATTTATTCTCTCACAACTTTGGAGGCCAGAAGTCCAAAATCAAGGTGTCAGCAGAGCCTCCTTTCAAGGGAATCCTTTCTTGCCTCTTTCACCTTCTGTTGGCTCCTGGCTCTCCTTGGCTGTTCCAGCATAACTCTAATCTCTTGTCTCCATCTTCACAGAGTCTTCCCTGTGTCTCTTTCTCTTTCTCTATAAGGACACCAGTCATTGGATTTAAGTCCCAGCCTTAATCTAGGATGATCTCATCTCAAGATCCTTAACTTAATTACATGTGTAAAGACCCTATTTCTAAATAAGGTCACAATCATATGTACTAAGGTTTACGATTGGACATATCTTTTTGATCCATACAATTCAGTCCACTACATCTGGGGAAATTTATTATGCCCTATACCACCAACTGAATTATAATGGGGGCTCAGGTATAGGTAGTTTTAAAAGCTGAACAGGTAATTCTAATATGCATCCAGGTTTCTGAAATACCCTACTGATACCTATTAATTTAGTCCCTGCCTCCTGGTTAACTTCTCACCAAATCTCTCTATAATATTCCTCCAATCCTCAAATTCTCTTGCTTTTCCTTTGTATCTAGAGCTCTGCACTAACAGACGTAATTTGCTGGCTAGCCACTGGGCAGTAATAATTATAACTGCCTCTATGGTGCTGACAGAAACGCAGGCCTTGAAGTTTCTATCAAAAGTAAACATGAATTCTTCAGAGATTTCAGCAACATTGATTTCCTCATTGCTTTATACACACATGGTGTATATATATATATATATATATATATATATATATATATATATAATATATATATATATATATATATATATATACACACACACACACATATATGCACACACATACACACATATATGCATATACTCAAATATATATTTATATATAAATGTATAATCAGAATCAAATGAGATAATATATACAAAATCTAGATAGTACTTGTTATCTAGTATCTAGTAGTCATCCAGTAGAAGATTATAGATTTCTTTTTTCTTCCTTTCAAATAATTTTATATTCTCAAATGGAAATGTATATTTTCAACTGGAGTTAGAATTGGCCCAATTGAAATTAGTTCAGAAAATAGCAATATTTCCAAATCCTTATTTTCTAATATTAAATTTAGTGTTTTAAAAGATGTCAGGTTGAAGTCCTATATTGATCCAGGAAACATCATTTCTATAATGCTGAGTTGGCATTCTGCAAACAGAAAGCTGTGTACATATGCCAATATTTGAATCACAAGTTGCTGTTTATTGCTGTGATAAGATCTTTTCTAACATTTGAGCAGATCATAGGTGGCTGAAGTTGGGACCCTACCCCCGGGTACTCTGCCAGAAAGCAGTCAGGATGTAACTTCTGTGAGTTCTCCTGAGCCAGCATCCTTTTCAGAGCCTCATCCTTTTCAGAGCGAGCATCCTTTTCAGAGCCTCAGCATCCTTTCAGATCCTCCTGAGCCAGCATCCTTTTCAGAGCCTCATCCTTTATTGATCTGCTCTCCAAATTTTGTGACATCAGCTTTTCGGTTCTCTAGAGTTAACCAGGTCAGGTGTTCTCACCTACTATGTTCTAGATGCCTGGGTCATAAGAGAAGACAAAAGGCAGAGTTTCTGTTACAGGTTAGGGGAGAGAAGAAAAAAAAACATACCTCAGTCAGCAAAAAGACAAATAAAATAATTAAAAACTATGACAAGTGCTATGAAAGAAATAAGAAGCTAATGACATTTTTACCTGATGTACTTATGTGTGAATTTTCTAAATATTTATGCATTTTTATTAGCAAAAATTTATACATATCCTCTTCTTTAATATGTATAAATTCTTACACAGGAGGACTGTGTCTTTATATGGTACTGAAATTCTAGGTTCAATATATGTCCATAATCTAGTCCATCTCTATCCCTGTTTTGTATATAACTACATATATTTGTGTGTGTGCATAGACACACACTTAGCTTTAAAAACTCAGATAATATATAAAACAAAAAAACCCTAGTAGTTACTTTATGTCACCCTTTTCACCAACTCCAGTGGCAACCGTTTTTAACTCTTAGCCAAGTATTCTGGTTACTATATCCATTTTTTCAGTAAAATGTTTAACCACTATTTCTTGATTTCCCAAAATTATACTTGTCTTTTGGCTTCCTCTTAACTAGAATATTCTGTAAGTTAGTTTTAAATTAAAGCTGTACAAGTAAATTAAAGTTGTACAACTTTAGAAAATAATGTGTTGTCATAATAATATAAGAAGTTGTTACCTCATGATGTAGTTAAAACCAATGAGGAACTATACTGAGAGAGTGGCAAAGGGAAAGTGTGGAGTACAAAAAGAAAGTAAAATTCTCTTTTTTTTTTTTTTGTGGTACGCGGGCCTATCACTGTTGTGGCCTCTCCCGTTGTGGAGCACAGGCTCCGGACGTGCAGGCCCAGCGGCCATGGCTCACGGGCCCAGCTGCTCCGTGGCACGTGGGATCCTCCCAGACCGAGGCACAAACCCGCATCCCCTGCATTGGCAGGCGGACTCCCAACCACTGCGCCACCAGGGAAGCCCCAATTCTCATTTTTAGTAAAGACATTTAGAAAGGTATATAATTTTCAAAATTTGATTAGTAAAATATTCCTTATTGGTCGGCTTCCATAAATATATGGAAGACTATATATCAATCATTTGTGATTTTCTTCAGTTTTAATCAAAATGGTTATAATTTAATTGTTGCATGAGAAAAAGTCTGGTATAATATTTCTTCTTTGGAAACTATTGAGACTTCCTTTGTGGCTTGGGAATTTATTGTTTTTGTAGAATTCCCTTGTGAACAGAAGAAAAATGTGTATTTTTTATAGGTTGCTGTAGATTTCTTTTGACATATAGATGGGTAGACAGACTGATAGATGGATAGATGATATTACTCAAGCTTATTAATTTTTTAATATTCCCTGTATATTTATATTTTTTCCTGTTTAAGGATAACTTAAAAAATAAAAGCTGATTTCTCTAAAATGTTTTTTCTTTTACATGTAAAATGGCAATAATAAAAACTATCTCATAGTAGTAGTTTTATAGTCATGAGGATTAAATAGGAACCACATATAACACCAAATACAGTGTTTGGGTAGTTAATTGTACCACTCTTCCATTGGTTAGTTGGTAGTACTAATTCCCCTTTTTCCTTAATTCCATGCAATGATTAACATCAATGATTAATCTCATTCTCATATAGGATGATTTAAAATATCTCTCATAAAATATAGGATGATTTAAAATATAGGATGATTTAAAATATCTCTCATAAATTCTGGGAAATTCTAAAGAAGTATCTTTTCAAATATCACCTATCTCCATTTTCTCTCCTCACTGTTTTTGGAACTGTTAGGTTAGTGTTTGATCATTTTAGTCTGTCCTCCATGATTCTTAATCCCTTTCACATTATTTTTAATCTTTGAACTGCAACCATGGAAATTTCTTCAGATCTGTTTTCCAGTTTAGTAATTGTTTCTTCAAATGTACTAATTTGTAATTTAACTAGTTCATGCAGTTTGTATTCCAAGGCTCTGATTTACATTTCTAAATGCTCTATTTGGTTGCTTTTAAAGTCTGCCTAATTTTTTTTCTCATGATGCCTTTTTACATTTTTTAAAATTTTTGTCTTTCTTTTTAAAATAAATTTTGACTTCCCTATTTTATAGTACCTATCATATTTCAATCTAATCTGTATCACATATTTTTAAAATATCTGAAGAGCTTGTGGATCTAATTCTGCCATTTGTTGGATCTGCTGAATTTCACTAATCAGATTTTTTTCTTTTGCCTTTTTTTATTTTATTTTTTTATAATTTTGAATTTTGAGCCTATCTTCTATGTTTTTCAGCCCTGTGGAAATCTTATGAGACCTGTCTTGGGATCAGCTCTTCCAAGTACTTGGACAAGCCTCAGAAATATTATATGCCCTGAATTAATTTTTACCTTGACTTTTATAACTTGAGTTTTCCTGAACTATAGAAACTAGAACTTAAGATGCAGTCTCATAATTATACATGTCCAGGGGAGACTGTATATGTTCTTCCACTTACAGTCCAGGCTGGAACATCTCTTTGTTCTGGAAGGAATGTTATCTCATGCACCCTTCCACTGGGGGTTTAGCCTCTGAGAATCCAAGGTCTCTATTAGTATTCATACCTTGTGTGGAACTGAAGAATTGTCACCTGTCTGATGTTGAAATTAAAACCCAAGCATCTACATTATAATTCTATCATTCTTCTACTGCCTTTGTAAGCAAAATAACACACACGCACGTGCACACACACACACACACACACACACACAAGTTATAGTTCACTAACCTAGTTTTCTGAATCATTTTCATTTCTGGACTTGGAAAATTTATATTATTTTCTTACATATTCACCTCTGTGTTAAAATGTTTGGTTGCTATTTTATCTAGCATTTCTCATTTGTCTACCATGTTGCCAGAACTATTCAGTAATTTTTTCCAGTTCTCAGTCTCATTTTTAATATACTCCCTCGGTGTTCCTTTGACTTCCAAGGCTTTGTTATATCAATAGTGATCATTCTCTTTTTCTTTTAATTAACTAATTTATTTATTTATTTATTTTTGGCTGCATTTGAGTCTTTGTTGTTGGGTCTTAGTTGCTGCATGCGGGCATTCTCTAGTTGCGGCGAGCGGAGGCTACTCTTCACTGTGGTATGCGGGCTTGTCATTGCAGTGGCTTCTCTTTTTGCAGAACTTGGGCTCTAGGCGCACGAGCTTCAGTAGTTGTGGCACATGGGCTTAGTAGTTGTGGCTCGTGGGCTCTAGAGCACAGGCTCAACAGTTGTGGCACACGGGCTTAATTGCTCCGTGGCATGTGGGATCTTCCCAGACCAGGGCTCAAACCCGTGTCCCCTGCATTGGCAAGCAGATTCTCAACAACTGCACAGCCAAGGAAGTCCCAATAGTGATCATTTCTGAACCTGTCTCTCAAGTCTATTTACAGCTTCTAAAGTTTCACTACTTCTATCTTACACCATATTGTAGCCATTCTGAAATTCTTACAGTTTCTCAAACATTTTATATACTCTGACTTTTGGGCCTTCAGAAATGCCATCTTTCTGGAATATTCTAAAAGCACTCATTTTCCTCCTGTTTATCTGATTTAACCTGAATCTATCATTTGTATCCGCTTGTACAACACTTCCTTTGGGGCACAATATATAAGATTAGTTTAGATGCGTATGTTGTGTGTTGCAATAACACTTTTTACTGCCTATATTGTAGCATTTTTCAGAGATTTATTAAAGTCACTTGTTTAATTATATTACAAATGTTTTTCCTACCAGATTATAAGCATTCTGAGAAAAGAAAATGCTGAAAATTGTATTCCCAGTGCCTAGTACTATTCTATTCATTCATTCATTCATTCATTCATTCTAGGTGATGTATCTCTAAGGCCTAGAACTCTGTCTGGTATAAAGTTTCCAGTAAAATGTCTTGAATGAATATCTTGAACCTTTGCAGTACTTTTCTACTCTGTTTCATAGAGTTGGAACCTGGGGTCAGGAGTATTAAGTAACTGCCCAAGGTCACACATTAGTTAGTGATAAAACCAGGATTTGAACTCAGGTTTGCCTACCTATAAAGTTTATATTCTTTATACATAGCATCATATGTGAGATATAAAATGAGGTTTTTAATGTAACAACAATGAAAGAGCAGCAAAATGAAGACGATTTGGGGTACACTGTTCTCTGACATTTTTCTCCAAAGTATATTTACTCTATTGGATCTTTGGAAATCTGTCCTATATAAGTACCAATTCTTTGGAGCCACAAGTAGTGTCAGTAACTAGAAATGTTATATATTTTCTTAGAGGCTATAGTCCTATAATCGCTATAATCTTACGAAGTACTGGTATTTTCCATAACTATAATTTAATTATATGCTTTGGAGTAGGTAAAAATCAGAATTGGAGTATAAATAGAAGACATAAGCCACAGAAAAAACAATTAAATTTTTCATCCTTACCCCAATATTTCTGTGATATAATTTTTAAGGGTATTGGTATGATCAGCAGGGTATAGTGAAAAAATAATATATTTTGGACTAGTATTCACATTTTACTCTGACACTTGCTGGTTATGCAGTGTATCCTTAGGCAAGTTATACTGTTTTCTTCTGCAAATTTGGGTTAGTAGTAACAATTGCAGGGCTATTGTGAAGAGTGTAAGTAATGTATATGTGGCTAGCCTAGTACCTCTTCTCAGTAAATAGTAGTATATAATGTGAGTATTATTGTCTCTTTCATGTTTATATAACACTTTCCTAACCATAAACTCCTTTATTATTATTAACATTTATTTTAATTTGAATCTTCTGTACATTTTCCACACACTTAATCATGAAGGTCAAATTCATATATATAGGATGTGTACTATATGCTCTCAAACAAACCTGTGATAACTGTCTTTTGAAACTTCAATAAGTTACTTATAAATATTCATATTGGGGCCAAGGAAGAGGAATAAGTAGGAAAATCCTATATTAGAGACAGGAAAAAAACATAAATTGGATCTGAAATCTACCTCACTGGGAAACATTTCTCTAAGCTTTGTATATTAGTTAAATATAAGTACCATACCAACCATGATTACGCTTGAGAGAAAGAGAAAATTGTTGCCATTTACACAATAGCCTACATATAACCTGGCAATAAATTTTAGGTGAAAGATATAATAGATAAATTGAGCATACTACCTGCAACAATGGAAGATTTTTTTAACAGCCCATTAATCCATATTATATATTCTATGAGGTTGAAGTAACTATAGAAATAAAATAGTTTTCTTTTCCTTGCTGTAATTTTAACATGATAAATATTCTTTGACTTTGGATCTTTGTGTCTCAAGGAAGATCAAAAGTCAAAGAATATTTATGCAAAATCAAGAAAGAAAAGATTATGTATAACATTTAAGTCTTTATCAAATATAAGAATTCATAATGATATTTTAACAGAACAAGTATCCAGAAACAAACAAATATTGGATTCTATTTTCAACTTTAAAATTAACACTAATATGGAAGAACAGGGAAAATGTTACATTTGCTTTAGAGAGTTTTTGTTTTACTTGTTAGGAGAAAAATATGTATTGTAATTAGATCTCATTTCTCTATCACCATCAGATACTGGTTATAGGACACTAAGGAGTTATGGACACAGTATTTTCCAACATTAGTGAAAAATGTGTGGAGGCCTATATTAAACTTTTTTGATGGAACTCTTTCTAAAATGTATTTTACATTTGACTGCATTATTAAGCAGAGAAAAGCCCAAAATAAGTTTAACATTTCTTTATTTGTTAGTTCTTTCATGTAACTGAAATTCAGTTACTGTGTTTTATAGGAATGCTGTGATAATCCCAGGAGTTATTCAGGTGATGAGTCCTATTTGTTCCACACTAAATTCTTTTAGAGTGTTGTGCATTTCCAGATAATGCTTCTTCTGACTTCTTGATCTTTAGGACTTAAAGGACTCAAGAGATCATGTTACAAACCAGGAGTCTGTGACCAGAGAGGCTATGTGATTTACCAATAAGGAAACAAAAATGAAACATTAGTGACTTTACTCTGCTGCATTAGTCCATTAAATTAATACCTTCATTCTTTTTAGTGATTTGCCCTATGCTTTCTTCTAGTTCCCAATTTTTTTTTTTCTCTATAGAATTTACCTATTGGTCCTATAAATTCAGACAACAAGGTTTCCAAGAGAAACGATGTAACTAAGTATTATGTTAAAAATGAATCAGAAATGAGGTGTAGTTGCTTAAGAACACATATGCATTAAATGCATATGTTGACCTAAAACAAATAGACTGCCAGATATTTCTCCACTAAAGATGGATTTATTCGGAATCAGCAGAGTATTGCAATTCAGGGTCTGCAACCATGGTGAGCCACATGCAAAGCCCCATAAAGGGAGAACACTTTTATAGAGGGGAAAATGAAGATGGGAGGCATATAGAAACAGAGTTCATGACTTTTCATCGCCAGGAAAGAAAAGGAGTCTTTCTTCTTCCTGCTGGGCTCAGCTATCATCCCAGGGTGTGAGAGCTCCCTCTTCTGGTCTCCCAACTGTTTAATTGAGGTTCCTATTTATTAATTTTTTACACATGTATATATGTTGTATTTACTGTGGGCAGAAGATGTATGGCTCTCATTTTCTTAGAGAGTGAAGATACACTGGATTTTCAATTATTTTATTCATTTTGAAAGTTTTTACCTTTACGGAGCTAATTTCCAGATTCTTTTTTTGGCTGGTTTTTAGACTTAGAATCTAAGAAGTGGAGAGAATCTTAAAGGTCACATGGGAAATTTCTCAACCAATGGTACACCTCATTTAATTGTTTCTCTTTATCGCACTTCATAGATATTGTGGTTTTTACAAATTGAAAGCTTGTGTGTTGTCAGATGTGATGGTTAGCATTTTTTAGGAATAAAGTATTTATTAATTAAGGTATGTATGTTTTTTAGACAATGCTATTGCACACTTAATAGACTAAAGTATAGTGTAAACATACTTTTATATGCATCGGGAAACCAAAAATTCATGTGACTCACTTTATTGAAAATTTGGTTTATTTGAGGTTGTCTGAAACCAAACCTGCAATATCTCCTGTATTGAGGTATGCCTGTATTGCCACATTTCAGAAGTTTCCAAATGCCTGGGGGTATTTTTTTTTCCTAATAAAACTTACGATGTTCCAAAGTTTACAGAAAAGAGATTTTAAAATGTAAATTAACCTATTATAGATGACTAAAGATGTAATGCTATTTTAAAAAATTAGATCTCATCATATCTTACACATTGCATTTAGTTGCTTACTCATTTTAATCATAACTTATGTTGATACTTCATATAAGGTCTCTATTCATGTCTACTGTACATCTTCTAAACATGAAGCACTTATTTATCTAAGGAGAACACTTTTTTGACAAAATTCATGTTGATTCTTGAAAGATTAACATAAGTTTTCATTATCTTGTCAAGTTAAAAAAAATACTTAGGAATATTGATTTAATTATGCCTTGTGCATTTTTATTTCTCTTTTGAGTGCTTTCTCTTATATGTCTGAGTATTTGTTGGGTTGCTACATGCATGGCTTTTGATATAGTCTTCTATCTCTGCATATCAGTGATTACCTCCTTATCACTTCTATCTTTGAATCATATTTAGGCTCTCATCACATTTTTTGGCTTCAAAAAGTTGCACTTAGGGCTTCCCTGGTGGTGCAGTGATTGACAGTCTGCCTGCCGATGCATGCGACACGGGTTTGTGCCCTGGTCCGGGTGGATCCTGCATGCCGCAGAGCGGCTGGGCCCGTGAGCCATGGCCGCTGAGCCTGCGCGTCCGGAGCCTGTGCTCCGCAACGGGAGAGGCCACAACAGTGAGAGGCCCGCGTACCGCAAAAAAAAAAAAAAAAGTTACACTTATTCTAAAATTCATATCTCAAGAAATGGCTTTGTTAATCATAAAATTTAGTAAAGATTTGTTCAGTTTTAGAATCATTTCCATTGTTGATATTATGCCAGTACCTCAGATGGATATACTCAAAGGTAAATTCACACAAAGAAATTGCTTTTTAAGAAGCAAAGAAGCAGGTAGTCAAGGATGCCATGTCAACCTGATCTGGTATGAAGCCACTACTTTCCCTA
>NW_006780574.1:443657-472194 GCF_000442215.2 Lipotes vexillifer
ATTTATATTGTCATTGCATAAGTTACCAATATTAAAAATGACTATATCACTTGCAGTCTGTTCACTGAATATCACTGCTGATCATCCTGGCTGACTCTCTTTTCCCAGCTCAGCTACATGATAGGGAGAGTTCTTACAGGCTCCAAAGGTAACTCATTGTTTCACCATTTTAAGAGCAAGGGTGAATATTTTAGCCTCCGATTTAAATTTGAAATATTATTTTGGGGATAATATACGAAATAGGTCTTTGACAGGATCACGCAAAATTAATTTGCTTGCATTTTACTATTAATTCTAGTTACTAGTGATTTGCCAAAAATATGTGTTGATATAGACTTTTAATTTTAAAATGCCATGGTTTTTAAGGGAAAATGCAAAAATTCTATAGGACTTATAGCAATGTCATTTAAAATTCTTATTTCCTGAAAATACCTTCACTAATGTACTTCATTGGTAGAAGTACTAAGAAAATACTCAATAACATAGTTTTCAAGTGGAACCACTACCTGGAGTTACTTTGTAAAGTCCTCTTAAAAAAGAAATGATCCAGAAGAGGACTGGAGGGAAAACCTGGGAAGCATGACTGCCAAATAGGCCCAAGTTCCATGAGGAGAGCAAGGCCATATGGGGTCCAATGGTAACTACCATTCAAATCTTCTTATAAATGGTGCAGTGCAGGGAACCACTTGCCCAGGGAAGACGGCATGATGGGTGAGGTCAGCCTTATCCAACAGTCCAGAGGGTCTGATGATGGAGAGAAGGTGTAGGGAGCAAACTGCCCATGCATGTGTGAGCCCCATGATTTAGCCTTTAAGGCTCTATGGAATGAATACCTGGGTCAGGACTGTGTTTAAATACTTAAAAGAAAAACAACAAAAAAAAAGGCCTAAAGAAGTGTGACAAAAATGATTGGGTAAATCTTGGTATGATCTGCCCTATAAAAATAAATCAAAAGTTGATAGTATTATAGAATTTAAAGAAAAGATCAAGATTCAAAATGATTGAAATTTCCAACATTATGAAATAGTGACTCGTACGGACAAAAACTTGTGAACCAAATGCTAAAGAAGTGAAAGTATTTAGGGACTTGTTTCTGCTAGACACAAGGAAGTTCTTTACACAATGAAACATTTTATGAGAAATATTTAACCTTTAAGCTGAAAATACATATGGGTAGAGTAAATAACAGGTAATTCATGGATGGTAAATGAAAGTAAGGTAGGAAATTGGTACGAGGTTGTTATAGATAGAGTGATAGATGAAGAGCTTGATGAACTGAATTCTAACGACCTATTTTCCATTAAGGAAATACATATAACTTTAGGCAAGTCTAACTTTCATGCTCTCAGTTTCTTTAGGGCTGAAATAATTGGATATAATCAGTGGTTTTCTTTCTCTTTTTTTTTGCAAAGAAATATATTGTTATTATTCATATATTTTTCTCCAAATAAAATAGTACTCAAAACTCCAAAATTAAAACTATAGGTAGATAAATAGTTATGTAGATAGGTAAGATGTGAACAGGTTTGGCTGAAGGAGTTTGGGCAGCCTGAGTCCAGCTGTTCCTCCCCCTTGGTAGCTCTGAGACAAGCTACAAAATACAACTTTAAAATATTGCTGGTCCCCCTGCCATCAAATATAGGTTATGATTCTACGTCACTTGTCTTGGAGAGAAAACCAAGTGTTTGCCACAAAATGACTTTGGCTCCACCTATGAGAGGAACAATAATAAAGAATATGGGCCACAGTTCTGTCTCCATGTGTCCTTTTCTTCTGCCTTCATGCCAGTGAAATGATGGAGGTTTTTCATTCTCTTTTTCTATTTTTTTAATGTCTATTAAATAGGTTGTGTGTGTGAGGATTTATGATTCCATGAATATTGTCTTGGGAGATAAAAGTTCTGATATTGAGCAAACCATGTAAACTCTACGTGAATTACTTTCACCATATGAAAAACTTTCTCCTGGGAAATATTAGTAAGCTGCTCTGAATTCCTTGGATGAACTGTTTGCAGTTATATTTTCTCTTATTATTACTACCTTTTTTCTTTCTTTTTTTCTTGCAGTCAGTCTTGATTATCTGATCTTATTATGACAAAATTGTCTGCTGAATTTACCAATCCTTTGAATTGGCTAGTGATCTCCTTTTAGAATTGTTTTCTGTGCTAATTCTATGTTTTGCTTTTTAAGTTTTGTTGTCATAGTTATCTAAGGGTTAGGAAAGGAGGTCTTTTGATTTAATTAAGTAAAATTTTACTTTGAAGTCCAATTCTTTGCTGTTGTTGATTTTCAGAGGAATTTCTGTGGGGTTTTTTTTTTAACATCTTTACTGGAGTATAATTGCTTTACAATGGTGTGTTAGTTTCTGCTTTATAACAAAGTGAATCAGTTATACATATACATATGTTCCCATATCTCTTCCCTCTTGCGTCTCCCTCCCTCCCACCCTCCCTATCCCACCCCTCTAGGTGGTCACAAACCACGTAGCTGATCTCCCTGTGCTTTGCAGCTGCTTTTTTTTTTAACTTAGAATTCACACTTTCAAAATCTATAACTGTTTGATACCAACTAAACTAAATTTAATGAGTTTTTTGTTTGTGTTTGTTTTCTTACTTTCAACTTATTATGTTGACATCACTCAGGCAAAGTTGGATCCAACCTTCCTAGTTTGGCTCTCTATGTTCAGAAAAGGCCTTTCCCTTTTAAAGCACACACTTTACTTTGAAGCACACAAATATAGAGCTTCATCCAGCTGTTCTTCACTGGGAGGAGGTTGAGTCCCTTGGTGCAGGGAATTGACATCTATTTTTCTTGCAGTATAATGAATCTAAACAGTCCTTCATCAAGTGACTCTCCTTGGCTTTCAGTCGCTGAAATGTACTCATATAAAAGATATTAAAAGTATGTGTATCCTAAGTCCTCAAGAAGTTACTGCCACTATATTTGTTTACCTAACGTTTCCTCTGTGCCTTTTGTGGAAGAGAAGGGTAGAGTTCTGATCATATTAGCAAATGAGAAACAAATTAAGTGAAACACAGTTGATAACACCTTTCCTATTGGATGTTTTTATATCTTTCACAGAATTCCCAACTTGTGAGCCACTAACTCAATTTGCATGCAAAAGTGGAAGGTGCATTAGCAGCAAATGGCACTGCGACTCTGGCAAGTACCAAATGTCCACTAGACTGCACTGATTTGATTGGGGGCCTGGCTGGCTGTGCAGCTTCACCTCTTTCTGAGGTAGTTTGTGAGAGGAGGTTGCAGAGTCAAGCAAAATGGCCAAGACAAGTGGTGAGAGAGCAGCTGGCACGTCAATGGGGATTAGCATTAAGGAAAATGGAGCTCAATATCCGTCCCTTGGGGCTGTGATGGAGATTTGTTTTCAGATATTATGCTGGACATAGCCTAAGTCTACAAACATGAAGTGAAAGCAACAACTGAGGAAACGACCTGGACAATTCAGGCTCCCCAAAGCATTTATGTAAAACGCTCTATAACCTCAGGATGCAGTAGTTTATAAATTATATTGGAATTATCCATGGTCTCAACTTTGTCACCTTGGTTTTTTTTAATGTAAAAATGGTATTTTTCTTCACTCAATTGTATCATTATGTTAAATTATGCCAAATACAGGTAAATGAATTATACATAAATCGATACCTTCTCAGCCATTGATTTCAATTTAATCTGTTTTCACTTCACATTCCTCTTGCCTCCCTCCTGCAACAGTTGTTAATAAAGAGTATAAGTCATTGCTAATGATAGCGTACAATAATTTCCTGATATAAATACACACTTAAGAGCCGGTGGGGGAAGGGTACACAGTGAGCCCTCATGTGGGAGAATGGAGAAAAAGGATCTGAATTAAAAATACAGTTATAAACTCTGGGGTACAAAGGTTCTAGGTCTAAATAGTAATTTTCCAGCAATAATTATATCACAAGCTGTATCATTTCATAAAATTTCTACAGTCACCATTGTCTTCCCACTTCATAATTATTTCATGTTGCATAGATTTATTTAGTCAGTGGTTAGTCATTTCTGAGTGAAATAGAAATTAAGCTTCAAAATCCAAAGTCAAGGATTTTTCCCCCTTAGTTTAGTAGTTGGTATTCAATCAGAAATTAACAATATAAAAATGAAAATAATTCTCCCACTGCTCATGGAAAATGTTGATCATTGATTTGTCATTCCTTTTTTTAAAAACAGAAGAAAGCTCTCAATACCAAAAAGAAATGTTAAGTATTTCATAAGGAAAAGTTTCTCCATGGACCAGTTTTCACCACCTGGCTGTTGTTGCTTCTTTCCAGATGATGACTGTGGGGACGGGAGTGATGAGGTTGGCTGTGTTCAGTCCTGCTTTGATAATCAGTTCAGATGTTCCAGTGGCAGATGTATCCCAGGCCATTGGGCCTGTGATGGTGACAATGACTGTGGAGACTTCAGTGATGAAATCAATTGTACCAGAGAAGGTTAGTAATTTTGTGAATCTGCAGAATCTCATTTTAAAGTGATATATAATATTTGGAGTATTTTAGAGTGAATATCATAGAAAAATAAATTGTTCATCAGATTAAAAAAATGTATGTGGAACTATATAAAATAATTTGCTGATCTCTTTACTTTTTCTTTTCTCTGGTTTCTCAACCTTAATTCCTCCTTATACTTTGATACCTTCTTCTTTGGTCTTCGCTTCCTATTTCATTAGATGCTTTACTTTCATTTGATCCTTTACTTACTACTCTTTTAATCCCCTACAACTTCTAAATTTCCAAACCCCCAAACCCATCCCCAAAAGAAAAAATAAAAAGAATAAGAAAGGCGTAATTTTCCTTTTATTTTTACACTATATTTGTTTCCTGAAGGCTGGAAATCATCCCCTATTAAACGGTGATGTATTCCAACTGATTGACCTTCTGGAATGCAAGCTAAAAGAGGAAGGAGATCATGACCATGTTTCCCAGCATATCCATGGGCAGCCTGACCCTGTTGTTTGCATGGGTAGCTCTTCAAAATTTGATTAGCCACAGGACGTGTTAATAAATTAGAAATCACGTTGGAAATATAACCAAAAAAAGCATTAGCCTGTCAAAACTTCATAACAATAATATTAACTAGAACTTTCTTTCTGCCTAAGAAATTGAAATAATTTATTATCCATTCTTTCATTTATTCCAAAAATACTTATTGAGAACTTTTCATGTGCCAGGCACTGTGCTTGGACCAAAGGATAGATTAAAGAATGAAAAAACATATTCCCTGTTTAGTTTTAAAAATCTAGCATGCAAACAGACAAACAACAAAGTGAATTCTTTTATGTGGTGACAGGGCAGAGCGTACCACATACTATGTGATCATAAGAAAGAAATCATTTTCCAAGTGTTTTCCAAGGAGATATATTTGTCTTCTGCAAATATTTGAGAACCTATAAAACAGAATATTTCTAAAGTAGTTTCTCTGACATGAGTTCCTTTTGTCTTTATTTTGTTTCTCTTTCTTTCTTCATTTCTCTCTGTCTCTCTGTCTCTGTCTCTGTCTCTCTCTCTCTCTCTCTGTCTTCATTTCTCTTCATTTCTCTCAATTGTAAATACTGGAAACAGTGGCAATTACACAGTTTATCTACATAATACTAGGTTCTTAAAGGAATAAATCTAGCTTTTTGGTGAACTCCCCTAAGTGATTTATTAAAAGAGGTATTGTCTGATTTTGATTTTACCTGTGTGACCTGGATTATAAGACTCGAGACATGATCCAAATATGGCTAGTCACCTATGAGCCGTGAAGTGATAAAACACATGGTCCTCATGGTGGTCATGGCATGAGTCATGTCTTTCCTGACAGTGGATATAACAGAAGCTATAATAAAAACAGAAAATGACTAAGAAAAGTTTTGTAACAGTATCTTATAAAATTCAACATGAACATAATTTAATTTTGCTTCAAAATTGAGAGGAATGATAAATCTCTTTCTCTCTCTTTCTATCTCTCTTTCCCCCTCTCCCTTTATCTCTCATTCTTGTGTCCTTTCCTCTCTCAATTTAGTTGGTTCACTACTATATATGAACTAGAACTTTTTGCCTATCACTAATCTGGAGTGGAAAAAGGAAAGGTATATACAAAGATATTTTTCCTCTTTTTCTTTGTATATTTGAAACATTCATTTGGGGTGTGGTTGACATTTCATTACTTAGACTGAATATATACTATTGGTACATTTTCCCCCGTCTCGCAGATGTCTTTTTATGCTCCTCATGAGGTGTACATCTGTAGCGTGCTGACACTGACCCATAATATGCTGTGAAAGATAAATTGCCCGGTGTTAATTTGCTTTCATCTCAGAAGTGAGATCCCATCCCTCTGTTCTATGTGCATGTATCTCTAAGTTAAACTGATCATTAAGAAGTTTTGGGGAGATTGCTTTAGCCTTATGAGTATCCAAAGTGAGTGGCCCATCCCCTTAGAGACTCTCTAGAGAGTTATTTGGGTTTGGATTATAGAATCAGTGGCTAAGGCTAATGACCTTTATCTTGAGGGCATCTCAGTTTCACTAATATATTACTGTAAAGGATATACTGTCAGTGTGAATGCCATGCATTTCTTATATGATTATGGTAATATGCTAAGGAAATGATCCAGGTAACCCACATGATTCTTGGACATGTTTCAAGGAAAGAATGAGAAGAACTTCCTAAACTAATTTATATTTGACTGATTATAAGTTGTACTAGGATTCCCTGATCAAATATTTTACTTGGTGAATACAAGATGCAGGAATTGAGGACAGGTATCATTCTGGGATGATTTCGGTGTGTAAGAAAATCCATAGTATTTCAAAGGGCAATGAAATATTTTTATCCATCATTATTTCATGTATGCTGATATGGAAATTGTAAAGTAACATGACACATAGAATTGTTAACGCTGATCAGGAAGGCCATTTTGCACTTGTAGGATTTGTGAGGATATTGCCCAGGTAAAGTAGAAATTTGATTCAATTAGTCATATAATTCAGTCCGAGAACCTACTGCAGAAGAAAGAGCAGGGGATTCCGGCTTGAGTTTCAGGACTGGCTGTCAAAAGTGATCAAATCCACCATATAATTGCTTAGCACTTTGCTTTACACTGCCTGGGTAAGCAGAGCATATGGTGCAGTTTCTCTCAACTCAAAAGGGCAGAAAATACTCTTGAATTGACTTTTAATAGTAAAGGAGAAGGAGATACCAAGAATAACATTCCATATATAATCTCTATTTCAGAAAATTCCTGAGCTCAAGTTCAATTCATATTCTTTCTGATACCACTTTCAAGAAAAGAATTTCTATGGTGATCATTTTTTCATCAGCAATATGATTAATATATGGGAAAGCTGTTAATGACTAGTTCCCTCCTAGATTAATGTACACTCATCTCTTTCTTCCTTCATATTGTGCTGCTCTTTCTCTCACTTCCAAACTCCTTTACTAGGCAAAGAAGAAACAATATCTTTACAAGTCACTATGCAAGTGTGCACATGCACATGCACGCGCGTGCACACACACACAGAGTCTATGAGCTAAAGTGGAATAGAAAGACCATCCATGGCACATGATTCCTTCCTTTGTTTCAATGCCTGTTTATCATTAATTTAGTGCTTTTTAGTTCTGAATCCTTTGGTTGGTACATATATTTATAGTTACCATTTTGTAGCTACTGGGTAAATAGTTTTTCCAAGTGGAAAAACAGTGAGGCTGGACTGTCAAAGAATTTGCTATGAGGGAACTTCTTCTAGAGCCTCAGTCCTGGCCATTTATTAAATATTGAAAGGTTTTGTAAAAAGATGGTTTTACCTGTAAGAACATCAAGAATAAAGTTAAAATGAGACTTCAGTCTTTTCTTACAAGTCTATACCTCCCTGGCTGTGATATTTTTAAAAAGAGAGCATGAGAGAGAGATGCTGGACATATGTCACATCTGTAAAACACCAAATAAATAGAATTAATTTTATCCCATTGTTGATAGTTTACTTCATTTGCGTTGTGTAAACTTTCATGCTCATACTGTTTTTGGGAATTGTCTCAAGCACATTTCACACAAGGAATAAGGCATTTCTGTAATAAACATATGAAAATTGTGCAGTATCTTTAGACAGCTATTCTTCCAGGTCAATTTCCATTTAGAAATTGTTGTAAAAAATTATAACAAATATTTTCAACATGGACTTGATGGAGAAGGGAACAGGTTTTCTCTAGAAAAGATTTTGCCTAAATTTTATGATTTCTTCTAAATGCAACAATATCCCTCAAATATTTGGATTTTTCTTTGAGAAAGCCCCTGACACCATTTTATGATTACTGTTCTCTAATGTATTCTGTTTGGCTAAAAAGGAAGTATTTACTACCTGCTGCATTAAGTGAATGATCTGGGTGATGCTGGAATGTGTGATCTCTTATTTACATCACAAATACAAATTAAATGCAAATTTGAGATTTAGTATGTATTGACCTTCAATTTTGATTTATTATAAATAATCTTTAACAAGTTCCCATATCCATTAGGCAGTCAAATGTATACCATTATTAATGTACATGCTCATACATGCTTATGTTCTTTTGCTTTAACTGCTTTTGTTTCTGCTTTGGAAACTTCCATTTCTTTTGGGCTTCATCTGCATTCATTCATGCATGCATTTATTCATTTGCCTCTCTACATCCTTGTTCCCAGTTTAAGAAGGGAACTAGAGTAATTTTATTTTATCTTTGTAGTTTCATAGCCAAGTACAATATTTGATATATAATGAGTATTCAATAACTAATTATTGAGTGAAGGAGTCTATTTCTTGACCACAAAAGTTGTTTATATTTTAGAATCAACACTTATTTGTTTTGTCTTATACATCTAGTAACTTCTGTTTCCTCATCCTGGAGTTTATTTCCATGATGACATACAAGGCTAGGTGTACGGATCTAATCATTTACATTTCCTCAATACAGCATAGCCACTTTCATTTATCCAATAATATTGGCAATTTCAGCCTAGGATTCAATAAAATATAATAGATAGGAAATCTTTATCTTTTATTATTGTTTACTTCTTTTTTTATGTCCTCTCTGTCAAATAGATAGAAAGTTTCAGAAAGATAAGAAAACTTTACATCTTTTTTTTTTTTACATCTTTATTGGAGTATAATTGCTTTACAATCGTGTGTTAGTTCCTGCTTTATAACAAAGTGAATCAGTTATACATATACATATGTTCCCGGATCTCTTGCCTCTTGCATCTCCCTCCCTCCCACCCTCCCTATCCCACCCCTCTAGATGGTCATAAAGCACCTGAGCTGATCTCCCTGTAATATGCGGCTGCTTCCCACTAGCTATCTATTTTATGTTTGGTAGTGTATATATGTCCATGCCACTCTCTCACTTTGTCACAGCTTACCCTTCCCCCTCCCCATATCCTCAAGTCCATTCTCTAGTAGGTCTATGTCTTTATTCCTATCTTGCCCCTAGGTTCTTCATGACTTTTTTTTTTTCTAAAATTCCATATATATGTGTTAGCATACGGTATTTGTCTTTCTCTTTCTGACTTACTTCACTCTGTATGACAGACTCTAGGTCCATCCACCTCATTACAAATAGCTCAATTTCGTTTCTTTTTATGGCTGAATAATATTCCATTGTATATATGCGCCACATCTTCTTTATCCATTCATCCAATGATGGGCACTTAGGTTGTTTCCATCTCCTGGCTATTGTAAATAGAGCTGCGATGAACATTTTGGTACATGACTCTTTTTGAAATATGGTTTTCTCAGGGTATATGCCCAGTAGTGGGATTGCTGGGTCATATGGTAGTTCTATTTGTAGCTTTTTAAGGAACCTCCATACTGTTCTCCATAGTGGCTGTATCAATTTATATTCCTACCGGCAGTGCAAGAGTGTACCCTTTTCTACACACCCTCTCCAGCATTTATTGTTTCTAGATGTTTTGATGATGGCCATTCTGACTGGTGTGAGATGATATCTCATTGTAGTTTTGATTTGCATTTCTCTAATGATTAATGACGTTGAGCATTCTTTCATGTATTTGTTGGTAGACTGTATATCTTCTTTGGAGAAATCTCTATTTAGGTCTTCTGCCCATTTTTGGATTCATTTTTTTGTTTGTTTTTGTTATTGAGCTGCTTGTAAATTTTGGAGATTTAATCCTTTGTCAGTTGCTTCATTTGCAAATATTTTCTCCCATTCTGAGGGTTGTCTTTTGGTCTTGATTATGGTTTCCTTTGCTGTGCAAAAGCTTTGAAGTTTCATTAGGTCCCATTTGTTTATTTTTGTTTTTATCTCCATTACTCTAGGAGATGGGTCAAGAAGGATCTTGCTGTGATTTATGTCATAGAGTGTTCTGCCTATGTTTTCCTCTAAGAGTTTGATAGTTTCTGGCCTTACATTTAGGTCTTTAATCCATTTTGAGCTTATTTTTGTGTATGGTGTTAGGGAGTGATCTAATCTCATACTTTTACATGTACCTGTCCAGTTTTCCCAGCACCACTTATTGAAGAGGCTGTCCTTTCTCCACTGTACATTCCTGCCTCCTTTATCAAAGATAAGGTGACCATATGTGCATGGGTTTATCTCTGGGCTTTCTATCCTGTTCCATTGATCTATCTTTCTGTTTTTGTGCCAGTACCATACTGTCTTGATTACTGTAGCTTTGTAGTATAGTCTGAAGTCAGGGAGCCTGATTCCTCCAGCTCCATTTTTTGTTCTCAAGATTGCTTTGGCTATTCGGGGTCTTTTGTGTTTCCATACAAATTGTGAAATTTTTTGTTCTAGTTCTGTGAAAAATGCCAGTGGTAGTTTGATAGGGATTGCATTGAATCTATAGATTGCTTTGGGTAGTAGAGTCATTTTCACAATGTTGATTCTTCCAATCCAAGAACATGGTATATCTCTCCATCTGTTTGTATCATCTTTAATTTCTTTCATCAGTGTCTTATAATTTTCTGCATACAGGTCTTTTGTCTCCTTAGGTAGGTTTATTCCTAGATATTTTATTCTTTTTGTTGCAATGGTAAATGGGAGTGTTTTCTTGATTTCACTTTCAGATTTTTCATCATTAGTATATAGGAATGCCAGAGATTTCTGTGCATTAATTTTGTATCCTGCTACTTTACCAAATTCATTGATTAGCTCTAGTAGTTTTCTGGTAGCATCTTTAGGATTCTCTATGTATAGTATCATGTCATCTGCAAACAGTGACAGCTTTACTTCTTCTTTTCCGATTTGGATTCCTTTTATTTCCTTTTCCTCTCTGATTGCTGAGGCTAAAACTTCCAAAACTATGTTGAATAAGAGTGGTGGGAGTGGGCAACCTTGTCTTCTTCCTGATCTCAGTGGAAATGGTTTCAGATTTTCACCATTGAGGATGATGTTGGCTGTGGGTTTGTCATATATGGCCTTTTTTATGTTGAGGAAAGTTCCCTCTATGCCTACTTGCTGGAGAGTTTTTAGGATAAATGGGTGTTGAATTTTGTTGAAAGCTTTCTCTGCATCTATTGAGATGATCATATGGTTTTTTCCCTTCAATTTGTTAATATGGTGTATCACGTTGATTGGTTTGCGTATATTGAAGAATCCTTGCATTCCAGGAATAAACCCCACTTGATCATGATGTATGATCCGTTTAATGTGCTGTTGGATTCTGTTTGCTAGTATTTTGTTGAGTATTTTTGCGTCTGTGTTCATCAGTGATGTTGGCCTATAGTTTTCTTTCTTTGTGACATCCTTGTCTGGCTTTGGTATCAGGGTGATGGTGGCCTCGTAGGATTAGTTTGGGAGTGTTTCTTCCTCTGCTATATTTTGGAAGCATTTTAGAGGATAGGTGTTAGCTCTTTTCTAAATGTTTGATAGAATTCGCCTGTGAAGCCATCTGGTCCTGGGCTTTTGTTTCTTGGAAGATTTTTAATCACAGTTTCAATTAAAGTGCTTGTGATTGTTCTGTTCATATTTTCTAGTTCTTCCTGATTCAGTCTTGGCAGGGTGTGCATTTCTAAGAATTTGTCCATTTCTTCCAGGTTGTCCATTTTATTGGCATAGAGTTGCTTGTAGTAATCTCTCATGATCTTTTGTATTTCTGCAGTGTCAGTTGTTACTTCTCCTTTTTCATTTGTAATTCTATTGGTTTGAGTCTTCTCCCTTTTTTTCTTGATGAGTCTGGCTAATGGTTTATCAATTTTGTTTATCTTCTCAAAGAACCAGCTTTTAGTTTTAGTGATCTTTCCTATCGTTTCCTTCATTTCTTTTTCATTCCTTTCTGATCTGATCTTTATGATGTTTTTCCTTCTACTAACTTTGGGGTTTTTTCGTTCTTCTTTCTCTAATTGCTTTAGGTGCCAGTTTAGGTTGTTTATTCAAAATATTTCCTGTTTCTTAAGGTAGGATTGTATTGCTATAAATTTTCCTCTTAGAACTGCTTTTGCTGCATCCCATAGGTTTTTGGGTCATCGTGTCTCCATTGTCATTTGTTTCTAGGTATTTTTTGATTTCCTCTTTGATTTCTTGAGTGATCACTTCGTTATTAAGTAGTGTGTTGTTTAGCCTCCATGTGTTTGTATTTTTTACAGATCTTTTCCTGTAATTGATATCTAGTCTCATAGCATTGTGGTGGGAAAAGATACTTGATACAATTTCAATTTTCTTAAGTTTACCAAGGCTTGTTTGGTGACCCAAGATATGATCTATCCTGGAGAATGTTCCATGAGCACTTGAGAAAAATGTGTATTCTGTTGTTTTTGGATGGAATGTCCTATAAATATCAATTAAGTCCATCGTGTTTAATGTATCATTTAAAGCTTGTGTTTCCTTATTTATTTTCATTTTGGATGATCTGTCCATTGGTGGAAGTGGGGTGTTAAAGTCCCCTACTATGAATGAGTTACTGTTGATTTCCCCTTTTCTGGCTGTTAGTATTTGCCTTATGTATTGAGGTGCTCCTGTGTTGGGGTCATGAATATTTACAATTGTTATATCTTCTTCTTGGATCGATCCCTTGATCATTATGTAGTGTCCTTCTTTGTCTCTTCTTATAGTCTTTATTTTAAAGTCTATTTTGTCTGATATGAGAATTGCTACCCCAGCTTTCTTTTGATTTCCATTTGCATGGAATATCTTTTTCTATCCCCTCACTTTCAGTCTGTATGTGTCTCTAGGTCTGAAGTGGGTCTCTTGTAGACAGCATATATATATGGGTCTTGTTTTTTTATCCATTCAGCCAGTCTGTGTCTTTTGGTGGGAGCATTTAATCCATTTACATTTAAGGTAATTATCAATACATATGTTCCTATTCCCATTTCCTTAATTGTTTTGGGTTTATTATTGTAGGTCTTTTCCTTCTCTTGTGTTTCTTGCCTAGAGAAGTTCCTTTAGCATTTGTTGTAAAGCTGGTTTGGTGGTGCTGAACTCTCTCAGATTTTGCTTGTCTGTAAAGGTTTTAATTTCTTCATCAAATCTGAATGCGATCCTTCCTGGGTAGAGTAATCTTGGTTGTAGGTTTTTCTCTTTCATCACTTTAAATATGTCCCGCCAGTCCCTTCTGGCTTGCAGAGTTTCTGCTGAAAGAAACTTATGGGGATTCCCTTGTGTGTTGTTTGTTGTTTTTCCCTTGCTGCTTTTAATATGTTTTCTTTGTATTTAATTTTTTACAGTTTGATTAATATGTGTCCTGGTGTGTTTCTCCTTGGATTTATCCTGTATGGGACTCCCTGTGCTTCCTGGACTTCATTAACTATTTCCTTTCCCTTATTAGGGAAGTTTTCAACTATAATCTCTTATATTTTCTCAGTCCCTTTCTTTTTCTCTTCTTCTTCTGGAACCCCTATAATTCGAATGTTGGTGCGTTTAGTGTTGTCCCAGAGGTCTCTGAGACTGTCCTCAGTTCTTTTCATTCTTTTTTCTTTATTCTGCTCTGCAGTAATTATTTCCACTCTTTTATCTTCCAGGTTACTGATCCGTTCTTCTGCCTCAGTTATTCTGCTATTGAGCCCTTCTAGAGTATTTTTAATTTTATTTATTGTGCTGTTCATCATTGCTTGTTTCATCTTTAGTTCTTCTAGGTCCTTGTTAAATGTTTCTTGCATTTTCTCTATTCTATTTCCAAGATTTTGTATCACCTTTGCTATCATTATTCTGAATTCTTTTTCAGGTAAACTGCCTATTTC
This sequence comes from Lipotes vexillifer, assembly GCF_000442215.2. Taxonomy (NCBI): domain Eukaryota; kingdom Metazoa; phylum Chordata; class Mammalia; order Artiodactyla; family Lipotidae; genus Lipotes; species Lipotes vexillifer. Next base: position 457,848 of record NW_006780574.1, read on the forward strand.
CTCTTCATTTGTTAGGTCTGGTGGGTTTTTATCTTTCTCCTTCATCTACTGTGTTTTTTTCTGTCTTCTCATTTTGCTTATCTTACTGTGTTTGTGGTCTCCTTTTTGCAGGCTGCAGGTTCGTAGTTCCCGTTGTTTTTGGTGTCTGTCCCTAGTGTCTAAAGTTGGTTCATTGGGTTGTGTAGGCTTCCTGGTGGAGGGGACTAGTGCCTGTGTTCTGGTGGATGAGGCAGGATCTTATCTTTCTAGTGGGCAGGTCCACGTCTGGTGAGGTCCACCCACGTTTTGGGGTGTCTGTGGACTTATTCTGATTTTAGGCAGCCTCTCTGCTAATGGGTGAGTTTGTGTTCTTGTGTTGCTAGTTGTTTGACATAGGGTGTCCAGCACTGTAGCTTGCTGGTCGTTGAGTGAAGCTGGGTTTTGGTGTTGAGATGGAGATCTCTGGGAGATTTTCTCCATTTGATATTATGTGGAGCTGGGAGGTCCCTTGTGGACCAGGGTCCTGAGGTTGGCTCTCCCAACTCAGAGGCATAGCCCTGGCTCCTGGCTGCAGCACCAAGAGCCTTTCATCCACACGGCTCAGAATAAAAGGGAGAAAAAGTAGGAAGACAGAGGATAAAAGAAAGGAATATAAAGTAAGGTAAAATAAAGTTATTAAAATAAAAAAATAATTATTAAGAAAAAAAAAATTTTTAAGTACAATAAAAAAAACAAACAAAATAAACAGACGGATAGAACCGTAGGACAAATGGTGAAAGCAAAGCCATACAGACAAAGTCTCACACAGAAGCATACACATACACACTCACAAAAAGAGGAAAGGGGGAAAAAACAATAAATCTTGCTCTCAAAGTCCACCTCCTCAATTTGGGATGATTCATTGTCTGTTCAGGTATTCCACAGATGCAGGGTACATCAAGTTGATTGTGGAGATTTAATCCACTGCTCCTGAGGCTGCTGGGAGAGGTTTCCCTTTCTTGTTTGCACAGCTCCCGGGGTTCAGCTTTGGATTTGGTCCTGCCTCTGCATGTAGGTCGCCGGAGGGCATCTGTTCTTAGCTCAGACAGGACGGGGTTAAAGGAGCAGCTGATTCGGTGGCTCTGGCTCACTCAGGCCGGGGGGAGGGAGGTGCATGGATGCGGGGTGAGCCTGCGGCGGCAGAGGCCGGCATGACGTTGCAGCAGCGTGAGGCATGCCATGCGTTCTCCCAGGGAGGTTGTCCCTGGGTCACGGGACCCTGGCAGTGGTGGGCTGCACAGGCTCCCCGGAAGGGAGGTGTGGAGAGTGACCTGTGCTTGCTCCCAGGCTTCCTGGTGCCAGCAGCAGCAGCCTTAGCATCTCATGCCCGTCTGTGGGGTCCACGATTTTAGCTGCGGCTCGCGCGCATCTCTGGAGCTCCTTTAAGCGGCGCTCTTAATCCCCTCTCCTCACGCACCAGGAAACAAAGAGGGAAGAAAAAGTCTCTTGCCTCTTCGGCAGGTCCATACTTTTCCCGGGACTCCCTCCCGGCAAGCTGTGGCGCACTAACCCCTTCAGGCTGTGTGCACACCGCCAGTCCTCTCCCTGCGCTCCGAGACAGAAGCCCGAGCCTCAGCTCCCAGCCCTGCCTGCCTCGGCAGGTGAGCAGACAAGCCTCTCCGATTGGTGAGTGCTGGTTGGCACTGATCCTCTGTGCAGAAATCTCTCTGTTTTGCCCTCTGCACCCCTGTTGCTGCGCTCTCCTCCGTGGCCCCAAAGCTCCCCCCACCACCACCTGCACCTCCACCGCGAAGGGGATTCCAACCTGTGGAAACCTTTCCTCCTTCACAGCTCCCTCCCACTGGTGCAGGTCCCATCCCTATCCTTTTGTCTCTGTTTATTCTTTTTTCTTTTGCCCTACCCAGGTACGTGGGGACTTTCTTGCCTTTTGGGAGGTCTGAGGTCTTCTGTCAGCGTTCAGTAGGTGTTCTGTAGGAGGTGTTCCACATGTAGATGTATTTCTGATGTATCTGTGGGGAGGAAGGTGATCTCCGCATCTTACTCTTCCGCCATCTTCCCCCTCTCTCTATCTACATCTTTTTTGTATCTATAAAACAGTAAGTACCGGAGAGGAGATTCCATCCATGATACTATAGGGGGGAAAAAGGAGTTAACCTGTGTTGGCATCCCACAAATTGCCAGGAACTTTACATTTGTTATTCCATTTAACGCTCAGAAAAAGATTACCAGAGAGGTTAAGATACTTGCTTAGGATTACACAGCTGGCATTTCAGAGGTTGTCTGCTCTTTATTCCTATGTCCAGCTGTCTGCTTCTGCAGCTGTCAAGTATAATCTCTTTTATTTTTTTCTGTCTCTATGAATTAACACTTGTATGATCCCCAAATAATTACTATGTTGTTATCAATTGAATACTCATTGTCTCTTTAAAATGAAAGCGAAAGACCTTTCTACTTATTATGGGTCATTGTAATGAAATTTGCCAAAGGGCACTAGAAGGGACGCAGGCCATTACATTAAATCATCACAAGAAGTCCATCTGTCTCTTTTTTTGTTTTTATTCTCCTCCCCCCACCCCAGCCCCACACACAATTCTCCTTGATAAAGTGGATTCTGGAACTTTGTCATTGGAATAGCTGTGGACATTCCCACACAGTTTCTCCATTCACCCAAAGAACATGTTTCTCTGCCATAAAAGTTTTACCTCATAGACTCAAAAAATTTAGGAAGCTGGAAGAAAACGGAAAGATCATTTAGTTCAGTCGTTTCATTGTGCAGATGAGGGAAAGGGCTAAGCTAGATAAAATTATCCTTATGTGTATGTAACAAAAACAAAAACGTGATGCTGCTTCCTGGAAGGGGCTGATAATGTTCTGTGTTAGAGATGTTGAGACTGGGCCCTTTGATCCATAAAGACATTTTTAGGAGAGATTTTGAATTCAAATGATTATGCCAAGTTCTTAGTGGAAAATCTAAAAAGGTCTGGCAGTTCCGCTAACCAGAAAGCAATAAAATCCTACCTGGGAGATTGAATCCAGTCAGAGCGCTGCAGGTATCAAACCTGATATTTAGCTGAAGACTTCGGTTACACATTTAAGCATAGGGAGAATGGAAATGGAAACCAATATCTTTTGACTTCCCACCTATGTCATATCCTATCTCAGCTGAACCATCATGTTTTTAGCACCATAGTTTAATCCTAAACACATAGGAAATAAGATATCAGTAAACCCTATACACAGTAAGACTCAGTCACTTGTTTTGTTTCTCTTTCATGAAAATATTCTGAAGATACTTTCAATTCACTTCTACTAGAACACACAAATTGCTATTATTTCTTAGGCACTGAACTTTATTGAGAATTAAGTACAGGTATTGGCTTTCAATTTGGGGAAATTATCAAATCATGTTTTGGACTCAGCAAATTCACATAATCTTCCATCCTAATGTTTTTTAACTACTCTCTTTTAATGAAAATATGGATTTTTCCTGATAAAATACAATTAAAAGAAAATTTGAATTTCATCCAGTTTTAGAGAGGTATAACATCTGTTTTCAATGAGATACAAATTGTCTGGCTTAACTTTATTCTCTCACAGGTCGATTTATTTTGTTTAGGGACTGTGAACACTAAGATATCAAAACAATGTTAATTATTAATGGATTTTATCCATAGAAAATCTCTTTTTGTTTTCTAGGACAAAATAGCTCTTTAAAGGTCATTTCAGCCTTAATACTGCAAACATCTTTTACATCAAGAGCAAAGAAAATTCAAGGCTTTGAATCAATTAATAACAAAGGCTGTTTTGAGAATCTATAATGTCCCTAGCAATGTGATTATCAATAAAATTAAAAGGAATCAGATAAATATAATTTTTAAATGAAATCTTAGATAATGAGTCATAAAAATAGGAAGAAAAAAGTCAATTATCTTCATCTTTACACTTTAGAAAATTAGTAATGGGTCTACACTTAGTCCTAGATGAATTTAGCTTTTGTATTAAGACAATAATTATGCACCTAGACATTAAACAAAGTAACATCTCTTGTTTTCTGAAAGATATAATTAATAAAGTCAATAGGTAACAAAAGACCTAATTTTAATGAAGAATTTCCTACTCTTTTAACAGAACTGAACAATAAAGGCAAGAGTGAACTCATTTCCATAGTCTTTAAATTCTGCTTCCTTGTTCTTAAATTGTGGTTAATGATCAGTGAAATGGTAGAACTTGAGGCATTCAGGTGAAAAAAAAACACAAGTATACAAACAGAAAAGAGACAAAGGGCATGTATAACGTACAAAATAATTAGTTAACCTCTCAATAATTGAGTAGTGCCCCTGCATTTGTGAGAGTAAAGAAATAAGCAATAGGATAAACTTTGCTTTTTCCCATAAAAATAGTTGGTAATTAGCTTCTTTCAGAGTCTGTTTGAACTGTCAGCCTTTGTTCCCTTATATATGTGAAGCATCAATTCGGTCTGCACTTAAGTGTTATATTCCTGCAATGAAATGACCAGATTCATTCACTTTTTTTTAGGGAATTTATTTCAGTCCTGGGTTGGTATTTGCGTATACACAGGATTCCTAAGAAAAATTAGGTGTCATTGTCTGCATCCCAAACGTTTCCACAAATGACTTTGTTATGTAAAATCATCTACTTAAGCTACCATGACCTTCCTGGTATGGAATACTCACTGATATCAGGATCTTTCAGCACAGCATGCTGTTATATTGATATGTATACACTTGATGGGGTGTTCTATAAATCGTAAGCAGAATTCAGAACATTTTAGAGCACAGGTCAGCAGATCTTTTCTGTAAATGGTCAGATAGTAAATATTTTAGATTTTGCCTGTTTCAACTACCCAACTCCACTGTTTTAGCACCAAAGAAGCCATATACTATATGTTTACAAACGATTATGACTGTGTTCCAATAAAACTTTACTTAAAATTTAGGTAGTGGACCCAAGTTGGTCTGCAGGTCATAGCTTGCTGACTCTTCCTTTAAAATACAAGTAGAGACACATTCTAAAGGAGTTATAATTCTGAATAACCTTTTATGCCCATGTTTCAGGAAATATCAAACTTATCATGAGACAAGGCAAAAAATAATAGGGAGAAGAAAAGGGCAAAATAAAGAAGAGATAATAATTTTAAAATGTTACTCTCTGGCTCTGCCTCAAACATATAGCTCATGTGTATATGCTTATACATATTCTTTCTACATAATAATGTTCTATATTATTTTAAAAAATCAAGTTAAATAATGTCACATTTTTTTCCAGTAAATATTTGAGGTCTACTGTGAGCTAGTAATTTTTAAGACAAGAAGTAAATTCCAAATATAAAATATCCATGCTATAATCTGTTTTACTTAATATTTAATATCTAACATGTCTGTTAAGGTGAATGGTTAATTTGAACAGTGAATGGAAAAATAGGTTTCTCAATTATACAGCCAATTTAACAGATTAATACACTCTATTTACTTCTATTTTGGTAATGTAGAAGTTCATCATTCCTGTGATACATTAAATTTTAAATAATATGTTCATGGTGGAGTTCCAGATACCAAAACTTAAAATTGTAATGAGCTAAAAACAATGCTTTATTTGTTTTATGTAGATTTCACTTTAATACTTGAACATACTAGGGGATATTTAAAACCCTAAATTGTTTCAGTATATTTTTCAATATTTTTATGTCGCTATATGTCTATGTGTTTATAACACTAGAAACATTTTAGTGTTATAATAATTGAATTTGTGCCTAGATATCCACACATTTTTTTTCTGTCATGAAAATTCAACATTGGCAACAGAATTTTAGTTTTTATTTTTTTTAAATTTTTTTATACAGCAGTTTCTTATTACTTATCTATTTTATACACATCAGTGCATACATGTCAATCCCAGTCTCCCAATTCATCCCACCACCACCACCACCACCACTCCACTTTCCCCCTTTGGTGTCCATATGTTTGTTCTCTACATCTGTGTCTCTATTTCTGCCTTGCAAACCAGTTCACCTATAAAAAAAACCTACCATTTTTCTGGCTTCCACATATATGTGTTAATATATTATCTTTGTTTTTCTCTTTCTGACTTACTTCACTCTGTATGACAGTCTCTAGGTCCATCCATGTCTCTATAGATGACCCAATTTAATTCCTTTTTATGGCTGAGTAATACTCCATTGTATAAATGTACCACTTCTTTATCCATTCGTCTGTCCATGGGCATTTAGCTTGCTTCCATGACCTGGCTATTGTAAATAGTACTGCAGTGAACATTGGGGTGCATGTGTCTTTTTGAATTATGGTTTTCTCTGGGTATATGCCCAGTAGTGAGATAGCTGGGCCACATCGTAATTCTATTTTTAGTTTTTTAAGGACCCTCCCTACTGTTCACCATAGTGGCTCTATCAATTTATATTCCCACCAGCTGTGCAAGAGGGTTCCCTTCTCTCCAGCACTTGTTGTTTGTAGATTTTCTGATGATGCCCATTCTAACTGGTGTGAGGTGATACCTCATTGTGGTTTTGATTTGCATTTCTCCAATAATTAGTGATGTTGAGCATCCTTTCGTGTGTTGGTTGGCAATCTGTATATCTTCTTTGGAGAAATGTCTGTTTAGGTCTTCTGTGCATTTCTGGATTGGGTTGTTTGTGTTTTTGATATTGAGCTGCATGAGCAGCTTGTAAATTTAGGAGATTAATCCTTTGTCAGTTGCTTCGTTTGCAAATATTTTCTCCCATTCTGAGGGTTGTCTTTTGGTCTTGTTTATGGTTTCCTTTGCTGTGCAAAAGCTTTGAAGTTTCATTAGGTCCCATTTGTTTATTTTTGTTTTAATTTCCATTACTCTAGGAGGTGAGGCAAAAAAAGATCTTGCTGTGATTTATGTCAAAGAGTGTTTTTCCTATCTTTTCCTCTAAGAGTTTTATAGTGTCCGGTCTTACATTTAGGTCTTGAATCCATTTTGAGTTTATTTTTGTGTATGGTGTTAAACAGTGTTCTAATTTCATTCTTTTACATGTAGCTGTCCAGTTTTCCCAGCACCACTTATTGAAGGGACTGTCTTTTCTCCATTGTGTATCCTTGCCACCTTTGTCATAGACTAGTTGACCACAGGTGTGTGGGTTTGTCTCTGGGCTTTCTATCCTGTTCCACTGATTCATATTTTTGTTTTTGTGCCAGTACCATACTGTCTTGATTACTGTACCTTTGTAGTATAGTCTGAAGTCAGGAAGTCTGATTCCTCCAGCTCTGTTTTTTTTCCCTCAAGATTGCTTTGGCTATTTGGGGTCTTTTGTGTCTCCATACAAATTTTAAGATTTTTTTGTCCTAGTTCTGTAAAAAATGTCAATTACCATTGGTAAATTACCATTGGTAATTTAATAGGGATTGTACTGAATCTGTAGATTGCTTTGGGTAGTTCAGTCATTTTCACAATATTGGTTCTTCCAATCCAAGAACATGGTACATCTCTCTATCTGTGTGTGTCATCGCTGATTTCTTTCATCAGTGTCTCATAGTTTTCTGAGTACAGGTCTTTTACCTCCTTAGGTAGGTTTATTCCTAGGTATTATATTCTTTTTGTTGCGATGGTGAATGGGATTGTTTCCTTAATTTCTCTTTCTGATCTTCCGTTGTTAGAGCATAGGAATGCAAGAGATCTCTGTGCCTTAATTTTGTATCCTGAAACTTTACCAAATTCATTGATTAGCTCTAGTAGTTTTCTGGTGGCATCTTTAGGATTCTCTGCATATAGTATCATGTCATCTGCAAACAGGGACAGTTTTACTTCTTCTTTTCCAATATGTATTCCTTTTATTTCTTTTTCTTCTCTGATTGCCATGGCTAGGACTTCCAAAACTATGTTGAATAATAGTGCCAAGAGTGGACATCCTAATCTTGTTCCTGATCTTAGAGGAAATGCTTTCAGTTTTTCACCATTGAGAATGATGTTTGCTGTGGGTTTGTCGTATATAGGCTTTATTATGTTGAGGGTAGGTTCTTCCTATGCCCATTTTCTGGGGAGTTTTTATCATAAATTGGTGTTGAATTTTGTCAAAAACTTTTTCTGCATCTATTGAAATGATCTTGTGGTTTTTGTTCTTCAGTTTGTTAATATGGTGTATCCCATTGGTTGATTTGCATATATTGAAGAATCCTTACATCCCTGGGTTAAATCCCACTTGATCATGGTATATGATCCTTTTGATGTGTTGTTGGTTTCTGTTTGCTAGTATTTTGTTGAGAATTTTTGCATCTATGTTCATCAGTGATACTGGTATGTAGTTTTCTTTTTTTGTAGTATCTCTGTCTGGTTTTGGTAGCAGGGTGATGGTGGCCTTGTAGAATGAGTTTTGGAGTGTTCTTTCCTCTGAAAATTTTTGGAAGAGTTTGAGGAGGATGTGTTAGCTCTTCTCTAAATGTTTGATAGAATTCACCTGTGAAGCCATCTGGTCCTGGACTTTTGTTTGTTGGAAGATTTTTAATCACAGTTTCAATTTTATTACTTGTGATTGGTCTGTTCATATTTCCTATTTCTTCTTGGTTCAGTCTTGGAAGGATATACCGTTCTAAGAATTTGTCCATCTCTTCCAGGTTGTCCATTTTATTGGCATAGTGTTGCTTGTAATAGCCTCTTAGGATGCTTTGTATTTCTGCAGTGTCTGTTGTAACTTCTCCTTTTTCATTTCTACTTTTATTGATTTGAGTCCTCTTCCTCTTTTTCTTGTTGAGTCTCGCTATAGGTTTATCAATTTTGTTTATCTTAAAGAACTAGCTTTAGTTTTATTGATCTTTGCTATTGTTTTCTTTCTTTCTGTTTCATTTATTTTTACTCTGATATTTATGATTTCTTTCCTTCTACTAACTTTGGGTTTTGTTTGTTCTTCTTTCTCTAGTTCCTTTAGGTGTAAGGTTAGATTGTTTATTTGAAATTTTTCTTGTTTCTTGAGGTAGGATTGTATTGCTATAAACTTCCCTCTTAAAACTGCTTTTGCTGCATTACATAGGTTTGGGGTCATCGTGTTTTCATTGTCATATGTCTCTAGATATTTTTTCATTTCCTCTGTGATTTCTTCAGTGATCTCTTGGTTATTTAGTAACATATAGTTTATCCTTCTTGTGTTTGTGTTTTTTATGGGTATTTTCCCCCTATAATTGATTTCTAATCTCATAGCATTGTGGTCAGGAAAGATACTTGATATGATTTTAATTTTCTTAAATTTACCCAGACTTGATTTGTGACCCAAGATGTGATCTATCCTGGAGAATGTTCCATGTGCATTTGAGAAGAAAGTGTAATCTGCTGTTTTCAGATGGAAGTTCCTGTAAATATCAATTAAATCTCTCTGGTCTATTGTGTCATTTAAAGCTTGTGTTTCCTTATTAATTTTCTGTCTATATGATCTGTCCATTGGTGTAAGTGAGGTGTTAATGTCCCTCACTATTATTGTGTTACTGTCGATTTCATCTTTTATAGCTGTTAGCCTTTGCCTTATGTATTGAGGTGCTCCCACGTTGGGTACATATATATTTGTAATTGTTATATCTTCTTGGATTGATCCCTTGATCATTATGTAGTATCCTCACTTATCTCTTTTAACAGTCTTTATTTTAAAGTCTATTTTATCTGATACAAGTATTGCTACGCCAGCTTTCTTTTGATTTCCATTTGCATGGAATATCTTTTTCCATCCCCTTGCTTTCAGTCTGTATGTGTCTCTAGGTCTGAAGTGGGTCTCTTGTAGACAGCATATATATAGTCTTGTTTTTGTATCCATTCAGAGAACCTGTCTTTTGGTTGGAGCATTTAATCCATTTACATTTAAGGTAATTATTGATGTGTATGTTCCTATTACCATTTTATTAATTGTTTTGGGTTTGTTTTTGTAGGTCCTTTTCTTCCCTTGTGTTTCCCATTTAGAGAAGTACCTTTAGCATTTGTTGTAGAGCTGGTTTGGTGGTGCTGAATTCTCTTAGCTTTTGCTTGTCTGTAAAGCTTTTGATATCTCCATTGATTCTGAATGAGATCCTTGCCAGGTAAAGTAATCTTGGTTGTAGGTTCTTCCCTTTCATTCGTTTAAATATATCATGCCACTCCTTTCTGGCTTGTAGAGTTTCTGCTGAGAAATCAGCTATTAACCTTATGGGAGTTCCCTTGTATATTACTTGTCATTTTTCCCTTGTTGCTTTCAGTAATTTTTCTTTGTCTGTAATTTTGGTCAGTTTGATTATTGTGTGTCTTGGTGTGTTTCTCCTTGTGTTTATACTGCCTGGGACTCTCTGTGCTTCATGGACTTGGCTATTTCCTTTCCCATGTTAGGGAAGTTTTTGACTGTAATCTCTTCAGATATTTTCTCAGGTCTTTCTATCTCTCTTCTGCTTCTGGGACCCCTATGATGTGAATGTTATTGCACCTAACGTTGCCCCAGAGGTCTCTTAGACTGTCTTCATTTCTTTTCATTCTTTTTTCTTCATTCTGTTCCATGGCAGTGAATTCCACCATTCTGTCTTCCAGGTCACTTATCCGTTCTTCTGCCTCAGTTATTCTGCTATTGATTACTTTTAGTGTAGTTTTCATTTCACTTATTGTATTGTTCTTCTCTTTTTATTTGTTCTTTAATTCTTCCAGGTGATTGTTCTTTAATTCTTCTAGGTCTTTGTTAAACATTTCTTGCATCTTCTCGATCTTTGCCTCCATTCTTTTTCCGAGGTCCTGGATCATCTTCACTATCATTATTCTGAATTCTTTTTCTGGAAAGTTGCCTATCTCCACTTCATTTAGGTTTTTTTCTGGGGTTTTATCTTGTTCCTTCATCTGGTACATAGTCCTCTGCATTTTCATTTTGTCTCTGTGAATGTGGTTTTCATTCCACAGGCTGCAGATTTGTATTCTTGCTTCTACTGTCTGCCCTCTGGTGGATAAGACTATCTAAGAGGCTTGTGCAAGCTTCCTGATGGGAGGGACTGGTGCTGGTTAGAACTGGGTGTTGCTCTGGTGGGCAGAGCTCAGTAAAACTTTAATCTGCTTGTCTGCTGATGGTGGGGCTGGGTTCCCTCGCTGCTGGTTGTTTGGCCTGAGGTGACACAGCACTGGAGCCTACCCGGCTCTGTGGTGGGGCTAACGAGGGACTCTGGGAGTGCTCACGCCAAGGAGTACTTCCCAGAACTTCTGCTGCCAGTTTCTTGTCCCCGCAGTGAGCCACAGCCATCCCTCAAGTGTTAGAGGGTTAGAGGAGACCCTCTAACACTTGCAGGTAGGTCTGATTCAGCCTCCATGGGGTCACCGCTACCTCCTCTGGGTCCTGATGCGCACACTACTTTGTGCGTGCCCTCCATGAGTGGAGTCTCCTCTTCCCTAGTCCTGTTGAAATCCCCCAATCTAATCCTGCTGGGCTTCAAAGTCTGATTCTCTAGGAATTCCTCCTGCAGTTGCCAGTCCCCCAGGTTGGGAAACTTGATATGGGGCTCAGAAACTTCACTCCAGTTGGTGGACCTCTGTGATATAAGTGTTCTCCAGTTTGTGAGTCACCCACCCAACAGCCATGGGATTTGATTTTATTGTGATTGCATCCCTCCTACCATCTCATTGTGCTTCTCCCTGTCCTTGGATGTGGGGCATCTTTTTTGGTGAGTTCCAGTGTCCTCCTGTCGATGATTGTTCAGCAGTTAGTTGTGATTCTGGTGCTTTCACAAGAGGGAGTGCCCACACATTTTTTTCCATTTCCCTCTATTCAACTTTTCTAATTGACCTAGGCAGTAAATCTCAGAGATTTGAAATATGGTCTCTTTATTTATTATTAATTTTTCATTATATCCAAGTATTAATAAATGGTTTTGATAGTCCCATTCAACTTCTTATCAGGATAATCTCCAGCAAGGACTGCATATGGGTGTAAAAAGAGTTTGTTGGAATAAAAAGTTAAACACAAAAACTATGCCCTGGCCGTGTGTTGGGATGGGAAGGTGGGAAGGGTGGTGATATTGATAACCATCTATAAACTGGATGACATGCAGCCTATCATCAAGGTCCAATGGGATGAGGACAAGTTGATTTAAAAGAGAGGTCCCAGGTTTGACTTCATTATTAGTTCACATCAGAGATTGTAGAGCCATCAGGCACACAGTTGTCTCTGGGGAATTCATCCCACATTACCTGGAGAAGAGCAGGACAGGTACCCCCACCAGGCGCAACACCAGTTCTAGCCAGGTAGCTCAAGAGCTGGTAGGTAGGTTTAAACAAGCATCCCTCCTAAGGATTTCTAGAAATCAAGGACAGCCAAACCACTTTAGGGAGTTGTTAAGGGTTCCCTCAGACAGAAACAGGCCAAGCATAGGTCCACACCCTGTTGGTAAATGAAATGAAACGACTGATAGGCTGCCAATCTGATTCTCAGTAGTTTCAGGACAGGTGAAGAATACCTGGGAATCTGCAGCCAACAGGTATAGGAACTGTTAGTACATTGAGTCTTTGAAAAGCTAGGAACCAATCAGGAACTGACACATGACAATTATGAGAAATGCAGGAAGCTTTGGGCACATGCAATACATAGTGATTTTTTACTTTTCAAAGTTTTTTAAAACAAATGACAAGTTAAAGTATAAACTCCATTAAAACAATAAAAAGAAGGTTTTTTCCCGCCAAGACTGGTCTCACAATTTAAATAATTCATTAAATTTGCAACACTATTTTTAGCTATTTTCTCAGGAATACTTTAACATTTCTTATAAATCTGAATAAGAAAAACATAGTATAAATATAATTTTTGCAACCCTGATTTTCTTTTTTTTTTTTAACTTTAGGAGAAAAAATTTCCTTTCCCTCTCTGTACAGTTACTAGTCTACTAACTGAAAATATTTAGTCAAAATGAATTCATTTAAATATTGGGATAAATTCCACCATCGGTTGCCACATTTCCTCCAGGGTTCTGTGTTTATTTATTTATTAGATTCCCCTAAATTGTATGCTTAGTTTAAATAGCTTCAGGGCAAAAATACAATAAAATTGCATTAGTTAAAAATATAACCAGCATCAGCAATGTGAAAACATAGCAGAAAAACAGCATGAGCATGTACATATAAACATAGTCATCATTTTAACATTCCACTGGGACAAGCCATGTTACAAAGATAGATTGTGTGCCAAGCCCTGAAGCTTAAGCATCTGGGGCTCTGGGGAACCACACAAGCCTGAAACTCAGGTTAGAATGGTCATCACAGGCTCCTTAGAGTGATTCAGCGTTCCATCCAGGGCAAAATCAACAACTGTTAACAGAAGCTGATTTCATTTGGCAAGAACGTTAAGAGAAAATAAAATTCCACCACTTATTTCTGTGTTTTCTGGCAGAAGGGGATAGCATTTCTAAACATCAACATATACCCAAAGCTAACAGACATTGAGGAATAGGTTTGGAGTATGTTTAATTTATTGTGAGGAGGTAGGATGAGAAGTGGCAAGGGAAGGAATATGAAAATGTGTGTGTGTGTGGTGTGTGTTTAATAGTCTACTTGACTTCAGTATAAACTTCGGGTGTTGAAGCAAATGAAATAGATACATATATATAACCCCTTGTAAATCTGTGGAATCTTAGAGATTTTTCTCTTTCTACTTATTGTCTAAATGCTCCCAAAGAGATAGATACAAACTACATACTGAGCATAACCGAATCTAGCAGCAGGTCTTTCTGTGACCACCAGTTGCCTGTAGGGTGAAATCCAAACCATTTAGCATAGCATACAAGGCCATTCGAGCTCTAGGCTTTGCTCTCCTCTCTAGTTTTCTCTTTTCCCACTCCTCCCATCACTCACAACACAGAATTTTACGAATGCTGCTGACTTTGTTCGGAATATCTTTCGTCCCATTCTACTTTCCCCTCTGCCTGACTCTTAGTCATGGCTTGGAACTCTCTTCTTATCCTCTGTCATGAGAATTTCTCTGAAATCCCCAAGTCCAGGTTAGATTTCCCCTCTGCATGTTCTCACCGTGTTCATTCCTACCGAAGCACTTAGGATATTGCTTTGTAACTGCATACATCGCCTAGTTCCCTATGTGCAGACTATTTTATAATCTTTTCAAAGGGAGAAACTACCTTTCATTTTTCACCTAGACGCCAGCAAAAGCCATTTATTTGTTCTTGCTATTTCCACTTTTTTTTATACAGCAGCCAGTGAGAATTTTAATAATGTAGATTAAATTATATCATCATCACTCCTCTGTTTCAAAATCTCTAACATAAAGATACTTGTTGAACTTATCGTACCATAGATGTTGATAAAGCCCACAAGATCCAGTCCCTGCCTACCTCTCAGATCTCATTGCTTTCTTTCTTTTTTTTTTTTTTTTTTTTTTTTTTCT
>NW_006780574.1:472410-504327 GCF_000442215.2 Lipotes vexillifer
TTTTGCTGTACGCGGGCCTCTCACTGTTGTGGCCTCTCCCGTTGTGGAGCACAGGCTCTGGACGCACAGGCTCGGTGGCCATGGCTCACGGGCCCAGCCGCTCCGCGGCATGTGGGATCTTCCTGGACTGGGGCATGAACCCATGTCCCCTGCATCGGCAGGCAGACTCTCAACCACTGCGCCACCAGGGAAGCCCCTCAGATCTCATTTCTAACCCACCCCCATTCACTTTGTTCTCTGTCTATAAAAACAAAGTCTGTTTCCTGCTTTAGTATCCTTGCATTTGTTATTCCCTTTGCCTACTATGCTCTTTACCCTAACCTGCTTGGCTGGCTCTTTTCCTTAGAGAGGCATCTCTGATCACGCTGTCAAGATGTTCCCTATACCCAACTCACTCCTTATGATAGTCATCAAAGATGTTCACAATATAGTTCAATTTTTTCCTTTTTCTGGGCACATGATAAGATGGTACTTCCTGGAAACTTTGTGGTTGGGTGTGACCAACATGATGGGGCCCCACCCCATGCAACTAGCATTGGCCAATGAATTGTGAATCAGAAGTGATGTATGTTTTTTTTCCTATATAGCACTACTCTGACCCATTTTCTTCATTGCATTTACTGCTTTCTGGATGAATCTAGTTTATGTTCTTATATAATTATTTATTAATGGGAGAGTGGTAAAGAAAACAGGCTCTAAAATTTAATTGTGTGGGCTTAAATATCATCCCTACTGCTTATCATATGTATAACCACAGACAAAGTTTCTGTTTCTGTGAAATGGGATGCTCTCAGTGAGCAGTTCTATTTATTTACGTTTAATTAAAATCAAAAGGAGCAGATAGGTGATCCTTCTTTTCACTGGCTTTTAATCAAATCTTAGATAATTTGAAGTATAAGCAAAATTGAATACCATATAAACTACCATTTATATGCAAGGTATATGGAATGGGTGACAAAGAAAGGAAAGTGTGAAACTGGTCTCCACGTTCCTCTTAGAGTCTGCTGTAGGAGTCAAGGAAAGCTCAGAATCCCTTCCACAGGGGAAAAAAAGGCATGTCAGCACGAAGCATCGTGTATAGTTTCTGAGATTTTATGAATTCCTAAGGCTTACCCATGAATCTCTTGAATCTACAAACACCAGAATAAGAGACCCAATCCTAGATAAATATATACATATATTTTTAAGTAAAATGTGTCAAAAAAAAATTACGGACATTAACAGATAAAATGTACACAGGAAGGCAATCTAGAGGAGAATTGTTTCACCATTTAGATTTGAATATTTATGATGGTATATTGTATTTCCTTCTCCAGACTATATCCTCATTTTAAAGTTGCTGTAATCTGTTTATGGTACCGCTTAATAGATAGTCCACAAAAGTTTGGACATGTGTAGTTTAAGAAAAAAAAGAAGGAAAGAAAAGCCTCAGGGAAATACCACATTTGTATTTAAATTTATAAGATAAATGTTTATTTAGAATAAGAAAACAAATGAGTATATTCACTTATGAAGCACAAATAGATAAACAAAACAATACCAAGCAAAGCGAAGAAATGCAAATAGAATTTTAAAAATCTCAAACAGTAGTAGCATGCTCTCTGCCTTCATAGATTCTGCTTTGATCTGTGTGACCACAACTTATTTTCTTCTGTAAATAATATTGAGCTAAAAGACTACAAGTCTATATGTAAAGTTACCATATTGCTGGATCAGGAGAAGCATTTCCTTCTCCCAAAGCAACAATTTCTATTTTGCAAGTCTCTTTTTGAATCGGGTTTTTCTTTCCAGATTTCTAAGTTTACATAATCTCCTTGAGAATTTCCCATTAAATCACTGAGTTAATTGTTGAGGAACATAACTCAAAAGAACTAGATCTTTGAAACCAAGTCCAAAATATGTTTAGAAGAGGCAAAGCATTGTACTCACAATAATTAGTGAAACATGGAATTCCTCCCATTACTGCCCACATTTTTGAGGCAACATTGACCTTGGAGAAATAAAAGATGAGGAGAGGAATGAATGTATGGAATAGAATTTGGCATATACTGTTTAATTTTATTTAGGCTACTAAAATGTTTCTAAATTAGGTCATTTTTAATGTAAAATGTGTTACTTCTCAAGTTTTCCTTACATATTACTATTTTGTTTAGTTATTTACTTAATCCTCTGTTCATTTCCAGAAGTAATCTAAGTTATAACCTGGAAAGATTAAAGGTTATAAAGAGGAAGGAACCAAACAAAGGCAAAGTAAGGATGAGTAATGTAAATAAATCTGAGGGTGAGATTCGTATAAACAAGTTCATATCATGAAAAATGATCCATAAATTTGGCTCTATATTCTTAAAAACTATTGCAAAGAGAGAAACATGATGAGTTTCAGGATTATTCACAAATAGCCATTAAAATAACTCATAAAGACGAAAAACTAATTTGTAAAGACAGTAAAGTTAGTATTAATATTAAAGTAAGAGTGAAATAAAATTTTTCCTACAGTTTCTCAGAAGTAGATAAGAAACAATAGAAAAGGGTGTTAGCAGTTGGCCCACTGCCCACCTCCACCAAGGAAAAAATCTGTTAGGGAAAAAGTAAAATATAAAGGAATATCTCTGTCTCTCTGTTATAACAGGGAGTCATTGATAAAATTCAGTCCAGCTCCATACAAAGCAGGCAGTAGTTGTTACCTTATGAGGATGCTAACCCGAGAATCTTACTTTTCAAGGAACTGGGAAAGCGAGATTTTTATAGGAAAGCTTTAGATTTTTAAAAGGTCAATAGCATGTTTACTAAATTAAACATACTGAGGGACAGATTTAATATGGGAGCTGTCAGCCTTCAACTCTTATTTTAAAGAATGTAGAAAAAATCAATAGACCATACCTTCTATTCTTTACTAAGTATTTGGAATCACTGGGTGAGAATAACCTGAAATACAACTTTTGTATGTTATTGGTTGAGCTCATACAACAGGTTATAAAATTCAACTGAGCCAAAGTTTGTTTAGTTTTGTTTTCTTGGAAAGTTAAGTACTAGGAAAAAGAACCAAAGGCCATTCGCTGCTGTATGGAAGTTGTCTTCTTCATCATAGAATTACTTAGAGAGCTGAAAACGCCTTAGAACTCCATTTGATTTGTCTTCTTTTTTCTTCTTGGATACTGAAATCACATAGGATTTTCAAGTTACCTTTAAAAAGATCCCAAGTTTAAAGGCTTCACAGTATATTGTTTGTGAAACCAGTCTCAACATTCTTTACCACTGTAGTAGTTAAGTTGTACTGCTAAATAGGGCACTCTGCATATACTCAATTAAATATGGTAGGAAGTGGCTATATCACATTTCATATATATCATCCAAATGTGCAGACACTCTACCATCTTTATTGATTGTGTCTACGCACCCAAGTATTTTGTTACATCATGAAGACTCTATATATCCGAAGTCAGAATAATTTGGATGATTAGGAAAGTAGAAAAAGTCTCTGTTTTTGGAAAGGACTTCAATACCAGCCTAAACTTAGCCCCTTCTCTTTAAATCGGGTATAATTACTATGTGTTCTTAGGAGTAGCTACTTTTGGAAATTAGGTTTTCAGTGAATTGGAATTCCTATTTTCTACCAACAGAACTTTTTTACTCTTACTTCAGTGGGGATCCTTTTTATCTCTTTTTTTAGTTAGGTGTTATTTCAGCATTACTACTTGAAGAATACTTGGGCAGTAGAAGCAAGTCTATTCTGTGCATCTTTAAAATATTGTATCAACTGACATAGTTGTTGAAATTATTTAAATAAACAAATCAGGAAATGAACTATTTATATCATAGAAAATAACAACAAAAAATGTTAGTGAACATAATCATTTACACATATCCAATTTATTCCTCCCAACAACCCTGCAGGCTCTCTACTTTCCATGTGAACAAACAGAGGTCTCAGAAGATTAAGTAGCTGCCTTGGTGATAGAAGTGTTATTATTAGCTTTGACCTTAATTTAGTCTAATCCTAACTCATAACCACATGATTCTGTTGATCTGAAGCAAACTGACTGACAGATATTTCTCCGGTGAAGATGAGGTTATTCAGGATCAGCAGAAAATCTCAATTTAGGGTGTGAAACACTGGTGAGCTGTGTGCAAGTTCCCACATGGGAAGGGAAAGAGAACACTTTTATAGAAAGGAAATGAAATTTGGGAGGGCTATAGTAAACAAAGAGTCCAAGGATTTTCATTGACAGAGTCCTTTCCTGGAAAGAAGTGTCATTATTCTCCTGCTGGGCTTTACTGTCATTGCAGGATATGAGAGCTTTCCCTTCTGGTCTCTCACCTCTATTTAATTGAGGATTCTTGTTATTAATTTTTTTTTTACATTTTTATCTTTTGATTAAGATCTTTTGCTGAAAGCATCACTGATCAAGAGTCAGATTTTCTAGTTTCAGTGGCTTTTTGCCCCTCAGTGTCAGGAAAGACCATTTCCAGTAGTGTCTCAGACTGGAAACCTAGTAAGGTCACATTTAAGTAACAAGGAGGGGCAGGAGGGAGAACTCTCAGGCACTTTTTATTTAAAGTCCATACGTTATCAAGATCATTGACCCTGGAGATCATCTGAATCTTTATGTCAGCGTCGAAGGTTGGTGACAAACTTCCAACAGGCCTGGTATAGATAACTTGGGAAAGCTGTGTCTTCAGATGTCGACTGCCTCAACTTCCGAAAAGTATTTCCTTTCAGGTCACTGAATGATGTGCAGGTCCAGTCAGGATTCTGCACCTTCTTTAGGTGCGTCACGTGAATCAAGAGTCTATTCCTTGGAGTTTGGTGGCACAAGTGTTAGTTAACAGCACTTAGTATGGTCTTTCCAGCAAGGTTGAGGGAAATTCTTCTGGTAGTGTCTTTTCCAATAGACAAAATCTCCAGGTTCCAAGGTATTTGTCTCCCAAGGGCACACTGAAAAGATTGCTCTACCAAAGCTTGGTTATTTTTAATAGAAGCAAGCAGGCCTTTTCAATACTACAGTATCTCTCCTTTTATAAGTTATGGATAAAAAAAGCAGGAGTCAAGTTCATCGGGCATCCTGTGACTATCTCAAAGGGTGAAAGTTTATGAATTCCCAAAAGGATGGATCTGAAATTTAAAAGGACCAATGGCAGTGCTTTTGGCCAAGGTATTTGGAGGACCTCTACAAATTTTGCCAGTTGGTAATAATAAATGTCATTAGTGTGTTCAACTATACTTGAGGATTGAGGGTTGTAACCATAGTGAAAGTGTTGTAAAACCAGCCAAACATCACAGACTTGTCAAAGCACCTGGCCCTTAAAATGGATTCCCAGATTGCTATAAAGTTTGAGAGGAGCTCCTCCAAGTAGGGGTAATCTTTCCCAAAAGGAATTTAGCCACAGAAAAGGCAATAGCCTGTCTGTGAGGGAAGGCTTCAGTCCAGTGGGAAAACATACAGACTGTGACTGAAACATATTTATATCCATGAGATGGAGGAAGTTGTATGAAATCCGTCTTCCAGACTTTGAATTGTCCATTAGACAGTTTAAAATATCCAGGAGCAGTACAAATAGGCTTCCCTGGATTGTACTTCAGACAAGTAGGACAAGTGAGGTAGGCACTTTTTGCAGCCTTGCTAATGTTTCCCCAACAATATTGATTCATCATTTTGTCAACAGACCAATAGTTTAGTGTATGTAGTATGATGAGGAGTGGGGATTTTAGAGTCTCTGGTAGTACTGAGTTATTTGGTCCAAACCAGAGCTTTCTCTTTTTTCCAAAGAAACGATTGTTAAATTTCCAATCTTGTTTTTCCTTTTCTGAGTCCCATTGTTAGGCTTCTGTAGTCAGTTTTTCTAAATTATCATTTGGGGAGATGTCCCTTTGGATAATGACAGAGGTTTGGCTACTGTTGGTCCCTTTAAGGACAGCATTCCTTGCAGAAATATAAGCAAGGTGATTTCCCTTCATTTCCAGAGAGTCAATTTTAGCCTGCATCGGAATCTTAATGATAGCTAAAATGGAAGGTAAAAGTATTGTGTTCAATAATTCCTGAACATAAGGACTATTTTTAATTTTATTTCCACTGGAAATAAGGAAGCAACATTCCACAACATTCCAAAATCAATGAGCTACTCTGAAAACATATCTCTATCAGTATAAACACTGGCACTTTTGTCCTTGACTAAAGTACAAGCCCGTGTAAGGGTGTGTAATTTATGCCTATTGGGCCAAAGTAGTCATAAGTAAAGACACTGCCTTAACAACATCGAAAGGAGTTATAATAACAGAACCACCACAGTATTTGTCATTGTTACCTTTTAAACAAGAACCATCAGTGAACCATGAGAAGTCAACACTACCCAGTGGAATTTCCTGTAGATCATTACAAGGAGTCAGGAGGTTGTCTGTCAACATTAAGCAGTCATGAAGGACATTGTTGGTGACAGAAGGGAGAAGAGAAGCCCGGTTAAAGTTATTATCATGTAAAAGAGTTACATGAAGGACAGATAACAAAGGGACTTCACGGGATATGAGGCAGCTAGCTGAGAAGTGTTGAGTATGATGAGAATTCAGGTTGAACTTCTACTGCATGAGGTACAAAAGTGATTGAAGGACATCCCACAATTTTCTCAGTGGCTTTAACAGAAAGGGCAGTGGCTGCAGTGATTCTAAGGCAAGGAAGTGGCTGCAGTGATTCTAATACATGTGCCACAGGGTCCAGCTGCTGGCTATAATACCCTGTGCATGGATGGTTGTCGCCAAGTTTTTGGTGAGTACCCCAAAGTTATTCCCTTTTCTTGTCATCTATGAAAGAGTAAAAGGGAATCTGATAATAAGGAAGCCCAAAGGCAGGTAGGTTCATCAAACTCTCCTTTAGAGCCTTGAGGGCTATATCAATCAGTTCTTCCCACAAAACTGGTTAGGTGGTTGTTATTGTTGAGAAAAACATAAGAAATTTGGCTTTAAAAGAGAAATTTGGAATCCAATTTCAGCAATAACCAACTGGTCTGAGAAAACTTCACAGTAGCCCTTAGTCTGGGGTTTTGGGAAACTTGGGACACGATGAAGTGTATCTGGATCTAGGTGTAGCCCTTGTTCTGATATTGGATGACTAAAATATTGAACCTGGGTTTGGGCAAACTGCAATTTTTCTTTGGCGACCTTAAGTCCTTTTAAGGCCAAAAGCTTTATTAAGTGGACACTGCCTTCCCGTGAAGAGACTTAAGAAGGAGGGCAAAGAAGCAAATCATCCACATATTGCAGCAAAGTAAAACCCTTAGAGAACTTTATATCATTCATACCGGCCTTCAAGATTTGCAGAAAATAAGAAGGACTCTCAGTATATCCCTGAGGCATTACTGTCCAGGTTAACTGTTTTTTTTACTCTCAAGTAAAGGCAGAAAGGTGTTGGCTGTCTTCATCAACTGGAATATGAAAGAATGCACTGCATAAATCAGTTACAGTGAAGAATTCATTTCTGGTGGGAAAGGATGTTAGTAACATATGAGAGTTAGGAACAACAAGGTATTGAAAGATAACAGTATTGTTTACTGCTCAGAGTTCCTGAAAAAACCTCCACCTTTGGCCCTTTGCTTTTCTCACTGGTAAAATGGAGTGTTACAGGGGCTAGTACAGGAGATAATGAGGACTTGAGCCTGTATTCTTCTATTATGGGCTTTAAGGTTTTCCTTTAGGGTATTGATTAATTCTGGGAAGAGGTTTTGAGGATTCTGTTTATATTTTGATGGGAGATGCACTGTGAATTTTGCAAACATCAGTTGGAGATTTTGCCAGTAAGGAAAGTGGTAGCTGATTCAATAGGGACAAATGATCCATATTTTCAGAATCTGCTCTAGTACCATCAGAGATAGAACAAATAAAAGATGTTAGAGGGCCACTTAATTTACCTGGTTGGTTCTTTGATGACACTGTCTAGAATTGTTTTCCCCTTTTCGGAGAAAGAATTTCTGGCATACTTCTCTAAGAAGTTTCCAGCCTAATAAATGGATAGGGGTAGAGGAACTAAGGAGAAAAGGATGTGTGTCTCTCAAAGGGCCTAAACAAAAGGGAATACGTTAGGACATAGGAACCTCTTGAGGTTCATTAGAAATCCCCACTATTTGAATTGTTTTAGTACCCCAAGGCAGGGGCTGTTTTATGGTAATGGGGTTGAGCACTCAAGAGTGTGGTATCAATTAGGACTGGAAGAGATTCATCCTCTTGGAGAAATGTTTCTCCAAGCTGGTTAAGAGGGAGGATTGGGAAGAGCCCCTCCAGTTCCTCAGAGCCCACCACTGAGAATTGGAGGGTGTTGGAAAGGCTGGTTAGAGGGATGAAGGCTCTACAGCACTTAAGTTTGTAACAATCTCTTTTCTAATGCTCTGGTTCTTTGCAATAGTAGCAAAAACTACGAGGGTTTTGGGTATGTTTAGGAGCCTTCATTTGTTGGAGTTGAAGATTAACAATTTTGATGGTCTTCCTTTGAGGTGATTCATATAGAGCACAAGAAATGTGGTTTGTCAGATTAACTAAATCTGAAGTGGACATAGTTTCCCATTTCACGCTGGTCCTTTTCACTAAAAGGGAAGGATCTTAGTTCAGCCCATTAATAAACAAAGAGTTAAAAGCTACTTGCGTTAATCAACATCTGAAGGAAGACCAGAATTTTCTTTAAAGACAATCAAAAGTCAACTGTAATTTTTATGAACAGATTTGCAGATTTTGTGTGCAAGCCTGAATTTTGTTTCAGTCAACAGGCTTTGGGAAAGCCCTAGTAATTGCTCAGTAAAGTTGCCTAGCAATTTTCTGAGCCTGACACATAATAAGATAGCAGGTTGTTCTCCTGGTTGTAATGCTGGGCATCTTTCAGGATTTTCTCAATTAGCAATTTTCACTCAGTGCTGGGCCTGACCTTCACTGATGAGCATATGAAGTAGCTGATATAAGTTAGAGAAACCTGGTTGGTGAGTTTGAGTGATTATATTAAATTCCTCAGCAAAACTATGAGGATCTTTGGTTACTTTGGGAAAATCTTTGACTATGGCTCACAGTTCAGCTTAGTTCAGGGAGTATAAGATATTAAAGATTTAGCCTCTGGACCTTCAGAAGGCTTAATTTTAAAGAAACATGTTCTGACAGGTTCAGAGGAAAAGGGAAGTTTGGCCAGAGATTGAGTATGGGGGGATTGAGGGTACAGTGGAGGCATAGGCAGCATAGAAAGGAAGGAGGGAGATGGCACCAGAGGTGGAGCCTGAGACAAAGACGCCAAGGAAGAAGAGCCTGAGGCTTTGAGAGCCACTTTATCTTTCTTTCAACATTTCTTTTCCTCAGTTAATCTTAAAATCTTATTTTGCAGAGAGGCAATTTTAGAGTCCTGAGTATATTGGGAAGCCTCAAAATACCAATTGAAATAAGCATTCCACTCAGTTCTGGAAATTTTTGAGCTATTGTAGCCCAATTTGGTTTTAAGGAAATTAAGTTTGGGGATTTCTGAAATTCCCCATAACAGCCATTGATATTCTAAATTGCATTTGGTCAGGTTGGTCCATTTAGTTAGTGCCCATGAGGAAGGACTGTGGCTTTTAAACATAAAATTGACCAGAGTCCCTATAACGGAGGAGGCCTTCAAAACACTTAGATAACTGGAGTCTCATTTCCTAGAGGTTTTTCCTCTAGAGTAAAGAACAATTTTCAAACAGCTTAAACAGCTTACAGCACAACTGGTTCGATTCAGACAGCTTGTAAGACAATCCCAGCCAATTCAAAGGAAACAGCTTAAAGGAGCCAGGCCAAAGGCTTTTTCAGCCAGTTTCCAGAGAATCGTCCTTTCAAAAGAATAGGCCAAAGGCTGAAAAACCTGGCACTGTTGCAGAGAACCCCTGTTTTCAGAGGAATGGGTCAAAGATTAGCCAGCTTCAGGTGAAGCAGTTCCTGTTCCGAAGGGAATACGCAAAGCTAACCAGTTTCAGTGAAAGAGTCTGATATCAAAATCAGACCTAAGTGCCGAACAAGTACTCACATGCAGAACAAGGCCTTAACCAGAAAGACAAAAGCTTTAAGTAGATTCTAAATAAAGCCTGGAGAGCTTCAGATGGAAAGAGGGTGTGAGTTTGGATCTAAGAGAAAGACTTGCCTTTAAACTCCAGGGACAGCAGGAAAAGCAGTGAGCAACAATAGACTCAGCTGTGGGTACTGCACCTGTATATTCACCAGCGCCGGAGCCATCGAGAGTCTTCTCTGGTCCCCATATGGGCCACCAAAATGTTGACCTAAAACAAATAGAGTGCCAGATATTTCTCCAGCAAAGACTGGTATATTTGGGATTGGCAAAGAATTGCAATTTGGAGTCTGCACCATGGTGAGCTATGTGCAAGTTCCCTCACAGCAAGGAAAAAGGAATGCTTTTATAGACAGTAAAAAAGGAAGATGCGAGGGCTCCAGTAAACAATGAGTCCATGGATTTTCATAGGCTGAGTCCTTGACAGGAAAGAAGAGTCTTTCTTCTTCCTGTTGGGCTCTGCTACAGCTGCAGGGTGTAAGAGATCTCCCCTTCTGGTCTCCCAACTCTGCTTAACTGAGGTTTCTGTTTATTGTTAGTTTTACAATTCCTACCTAATCAGCTCATTAAGTAATGAGAAACTCACCTGGACTTGCTTCAACTTTATAGTGATGTAGAATAATTGCTTTTATAGATATAATGTAAATTAATTGTTGGCTATAGCTACCTGAGATGCACAATAAACTTGTTATGTTAAAACTTTGGTCTAGAAAAATGTATACTAAAATATTTACTTTACAACAGTATTTGGAGATTCTGGTTATTATATCTCATAATATTAGATATTAATACAAATTTAATGTACTGCCGATTACAGTCATATTTTTCAACTGTTATACTCTAAAAGCATCTATATGCCCAACATTTATTTTTCCTTATTCTTGTTTATGCTTACCTACAAAATTTAACCTATATTTTTAGTCATCAGGTTTTGAGTGATAATGTTATCTGGGCACTATGTGAATTATTAATTGATAAATTGACTTTGATTGCATAGTGCCTCATAAAATTCTTTTGTGTCTGTTCTGATTCTAAACTTGAAATCTTATGTCCTGAATAATTTTTTTAATTATCTGAGGGTTTTGTTTTTCAACATTTTGGACATTATTCTTCAAAGATTTTGTTAGTCAGAATGTACTTCTTATTTTCTTTTTGGTTGTTTACCTGTTACCAGTGTGAAAGAAATTATCTAAAGAGATGTCACAAGATCAACAAAAGTCTAAACATTTGGAGTAGAATATGAAATCTCTTTTATGTGCTATAGAGAAAATACCTTCAACAATCACACTGATACTAATTAAAATCACAACAGAATATCCACGTACTATCTTACTGCTCTTTCTTTTTTTTCCTAACATTCATCACTTTTAGGAATTTTGTGGGAGGCAAGGACTATTTTCTCTAATTATTAAAGTTTCTAAAACAAATTTGAAAATACTAGAGAGTATTGCAGCTATTAAACAATAAAGTAAAAATAGATTCTCTCTAGGATCATTATAATTCTTAAAGAAGGAAAAAAATTGAAAAAAAATATTATCAAGTAAAATCATAATTCCTCTCTTGTCTTCCTCTCTCTGCCTCTCTTCCTCATTTCAATTTAAGAGATTCGTTCTCCTGCTGGTTGTAATGGGAATGAATTTCAATGTCACCCTGATGGAAATTGCATTCCTGATCTGTGGCGCTGTGATGGGGAAAAAGACTGTGAAGATGGTAGTGATGAAAAAGGCTGCAGTGGTACCTTACGATTGTGTGATCACAAAACCAAGTTTTCCTGTCGGAGTACAGGTAAGCAGAACACTAGGTTCAACTTCTACCTCAGGCCTGCTTCCTTGATGTAGGTTCCTTTGGGGCCCTCCTCAATCCATATCTCACCTTTATAAAAAGTATCCTTGTGTTTCTAGTAGGTTTGCTCACATTCTGTACATGACAGTAATAGTAGGTAACATTTATTGAGAACTATCTGTGGACTTGGCACAGTTCTAAGAATGTTCTCTGCATGAACTCATTTCATCATGCTGATTCACAATGAGAAAACTGAGGCGGAGAGCAGTTTTTAACTTTCTCAAATTAAAAAGTCAAAAGAATTTTTAACTTGCTGGCTCACAGAGCCAGCATGGAAGAAATGGGATTTGAAACCAGGCAGTCTGGATTCAGAGTCTGGAATTTCACAGTCCAGAAAGAGACATGTGTGCTAAACCCACTTACAGCATCCCCCTTTTCATAGATAAATCCTTACCATAAAATTTATGGAAGAAGACTAGGGAAAAAAAGGCATAATTATATGCATTTATTTTCGACCAGTTTCTTAAATTTTATTGTGCTGTCGCTAGACTCCATTAAGATGAAAGTGATGACTTTCAAATCATTCAAACCTTTGATTTGTTTTTAGAGTCACTGAAGCTTTTTTAAATGTTATTCTAATATTATGATGTTTCCATGTTGTTTTTCTCCATACAGAAGGTGCTACCTAACATGAAAAACTCACTTATTTACTTCCTTCTCTATGCCAGATGATGAGCTGAAGTTTAGAGAATTAACTATTGTAGTATAATTTGTGAAATGATTGGTATCATTATCCAAATAACCCATGGAAAGAATTTTCTGTAGATTTTAGGATACATTCTGGAATCATCTCTGGGAGTTCTTCTTAATGTGAAATTGCTTCCAAATTGCTTAATCAGGAATTCTTGGTGATACATTTTGCCCTTTATTAAGTATTTCAACCAAAAGATAGAAATGAAAAGTTATCACAGCTGTAAACAGATACTCTAGGAACCTCATGGCCCATGAGCATTTAAAGATATAAAAAGGAATTGTGTTTCTTTTCTTAAACACACCTCCTGGGTATAATTAAGCCTGTAAATAAGAGTTAAAGAAATAAATATAAGCTAACATGGACATAGGTAAATAAATAATCCTGAGGCCTACTCCTAGTGAGGGAGTTGTATTTTCAAATGATTATTTTTCCAACAATATTTTTAACAGGTAACTCTTTTCAATTATTACATAAAGATTCTTAGTTTGGGAGTTATTGGTTAGAAGAATGTGACTTTGAGTTTAGAAATTATCATAATGGAACATTTTATATTAGTTGAAAATCAATAGATGAATAACTTGTTAAATGAATGAATTATTAACTAAATAAGCAAGTTTTTATTTAACAGGCTAATTCTAATGCCAAAGAGCCAATTATTTGACTCAGGCTAACATTATTTTAAGTGCATATTTTTTCTCCTGTTGCTTCTGGCATTTGTTTGATTGGACTAATGCTGAAATATATCAGATAACAATCTTTAACAGGTATACGACTAAGGAGCTAGCAAGGCTATAGGAAAACAACATAAAAATATTAATTTACTTGGAAAATCCTGAGCTAAAACTAACTGAATATGCTATCAAGATTTAGCAAATTTAGAGGTAAAACCAGGCTGAAATTTCCTTATGAAGAAAGAAATTATAAATGCCTTCATAATAAAGTAATTTCTAAAAGTTGTATGTTAGTAAAAACTGATATGAACTGTCTATGACAGAAAACATAGAGAGAAAACATATAAATAATAAATAACAGGGTTAAGTAAAGTTAATAGAAAATTTCAAGTGATTGTGATTTATCTTGTATGTGTGTATTGGTATTTTGCAATGAACTTATGAAACAGCTTTTTCTGAATATGACTCAACTTAAAAATAAACCTGAATTACGATGAAGATGGCTGATGTAGGGAGGAAAAAACCTTTTCCTCTACCCACACAGAGGGGACAAGACAATGGAAAAGGACTTTGAGTTTATAGGGATGGCAAATTGTGGAAAGGTAAATATATGGGAAAACTAATGGAAGATAAAGGCTAGTTAATAACATTTGTGTAGGTCCATTTTGATACTGACTTCCCATCATCTTCATGGCCTTAGAACTTCCCTGAGAAAGTATTTTATGGCACTTCTCATTTCTCAAAAGTTTATGCTTTTAGTCAGATAGGGGAAGCTACAACAAGACTTCTTTCTGCATCTACTGAATCTCAAATGCTTCAGCTCAAAAGAATCCTTATGATAAAGTGTCATATTTCGGAAGTAGTGTATTTTGATCCCACACAGTGGATATCTTTGGAGAATTGGATCCTGAGAGACATTTTTATGCATGTTGATTTGGGATTTGAGTTATCCACTTAATAATGTTAAGATGTTTGTATCAAATGGTCATCACTGTAAACCAAAATTTAATATTAAAAAGCAGAACTGCAATAAAACTCATGTTGCATTGTAAAAGGGAAACGTGGTATAACATAGTGACTATAATTGATGATACTGTATTGTATAACTGAAATTTGCTAAGAGTGGAACTTAAGTGTTCTCACAATAAATGAATGAATGAATGAATAAATATCCACAGAATGTGAAAGGTAGTAATTTAACCATTGATCTGCTTCTAATTTAATCCCTGGCTTAAATATAGTAAAGCAAAATGTATCAAACTACTTGAGGAGTAATAATTCACAATGTATGAATATTTATGAACATTGCAGATATTAAAGTGAACCACAAATATACACATTGGATTAAAAATATGTACACATCTATAATCTTTGTGATTTTTTGTTTGTTTGTTTTTGTTTTTGTTTTTTGCGGTACATGGGCCTCTCACTGTCGTGGCCTCTCCCACTGCGGAGCACAGGCTCCAGATGCGCAGGCTCAGCGGCCATGGCTCACGGGCCCAGCCGCTCCGCGGCATGCGGGATCCTCCCGGACCGGGGCACGATCCCGTGCTCCCCGCGCCGGCAGGCGGACTCTCAACCACTGCGCCACCAGGGAAGCCCTGTGATATTTTTAAGTTTAATTAAATTCTCAGCTTTACAAGCTAAAAGACCTTTAAACTATTCAAGATGTTGAATTCAGAGTTCATATTTATTTTTTAAAAACTTCTGAATACTAGCTTGAGCATTTAAAAGTTTTCAGGGCAATCAATTTATATTTGTTGGTTACAATGGCTTTTATACATAAATTGCTATCATTAGTATAAAAACATAGGCACATTACTGTTTCTTTATTCCAATGAAGGAAAGAATGAGGGCTAAATTAAGTTAAAGTACAATTCAACCATTATCATCTTAGAGTCTCTAATCTCAGAGGGTCTATCTTTGACCAAGAACTATACTCTCCCACATCTGGTCTCTCACAAATTGCAGTTAGGGTGACCTTTGAACAGCAGGGGTTTGAACTACATCCATTTATATGCAAAATTTTAAAAATAAATATATTGGAAACTTTTTTGGAGATTGGCAAGAATTTGAAAAAACAAAGGAACCACATAGCCTAGAAATATTGAAAAAAATTAATTAAAAGGTACATCATGAATGCATAAAATGTATGTAGATACTTGTCTATTTTATCTATTGCTACCATAAAATCTACACAAATCTATTATAAAAAGTTAAAATTTATCAAAACTTACAAACACTTAACATATCAGACATGGTGCCATTTGCAGTCAACAGAAGTCTAAACAAATGTAAAGATACAGTATTAAATAACTGCAAAAAGTTAACTGTAGTACTTATTGTAATAATTTTGTAGCTACCTCCTGCTGCTATTTCAGTGAGCTCAAGTGTTGCTAGCATCTGCTTAAAACGTCATGTGACACTAATCATCTCCAGGTGAGCAGTTTATCTCTCCAGTAAACTGCATATCGAAAAAAAAAGTGATCTCTTTTGGTTCTTGCGTATTTTTCATCATGTTTAGCACAATGCCATAAACCTTGAATAACACCATGGGACCCATATGAAGTGCCACTGTTGATGCTGGAAGTGCTCCCAAGAAGCAGAGAAAAGTCATGACATTACAAGAAAAAGTTGAATTGATTAATATATACTGTAGATTGAGGTCTGGAGTGGCGGTTGCCCATCATTTCAAGATAATGAATCCAGCATAAGGACCATTGTAAGAGAAGAAAAGGAAATTTGTGAAGCCATTGCTGCAGCTATGCCAGCAGGTGTGAAAACCTTGCACTTTTTCTGAAATACCTTTATATCTTGTATTGAAAATGCAGCTTTTATGTGACTGTACCATTGCTATAAGAAAGGTATACCTAAAGACTCTAATATGATTTGAGAAAAAGTGAAGTCATTTTATGACAACTTAAAGCAAAAGGAAAGTGAAGGATCTAAAGGTGGAGAATTTAATGCCAGCAAAGGATGGTTTGATAATTTTAGTAAGAGGCTTGGCTTTAAAAAATGTCAGTATAACAGGAGAAGCAGCTTCTGCCAACCAAGAGGTAGCAGATGAGTTACAGATGCCATTAAGAAAATCATTGAGAAGAAAGGCTATCTGCCTGAATGGGTTTTTAATTCAGACAAAAGTGCCCTACTCTGGAAAAAAAAAAATCCACAAAGGACATTTATTAGTAAGGAAGAGAAGTGAGCACCAGGATTTAAATCAGAAAGGGATAGGCTAACTTTACTGGTCTGTTCAAATGCAGCAGGGCTTATGATCAGGACTGCCCTTATCTATAAAGCTGCAAACCCCTGAGCCTTGAGGGGAAAAGTAAATACCAGCTGGTCAATCTTCTGGTTGTACAAAAAGAAGGCCTCGACAAAGAGAAACACTTTCCTGGACTGGTTTCATTAATCCTTTGCCCCTGAAGTCAGGAAGTACCTTGCAGTAAGGGACTGCCTTTTAAAGTTCTTTTGATGTTGGACAATGTCCCCTGGCCACCCAGAACCCCATGAATTCAACACTGAATGTGTCAAACTGGTTTATTTACCCCCAAACAATATGTCTCTAATTCAGCACCTAGATCAGTGAGTCATAGGCCCTTTAAGGCTCATTACACAAAATGAGCCTTTTCCTTTTCTCAAAGGAAAGTATTGTCAACGCTATGGAAGAGGACCCCAACAGAGAGAACATCATGAAAGTCTGGAAGGATTACACCATTGAAGATGCCATCATTATTACAGAAAAGGCTGTGAAAGCCATCAAACCCGAAACAATAAATGGCTGCTGGAGAAACTGTGTCCAGATGTTGTGCATGACTTCACAGGATTTGCAGGAGAGCCAATCAAGGAAATTATGAAAGAGACTGTAGATATGGCAGAACAGGTTGGTTGTGGGGAGTGAAGGGTTTTAAGATATGGATCTTGAAGAAATTCAAGAACTAATAGACACCATACCAGAGGAATTAACAAAATACAACTTGATGGAGATGAATGCTTCTGAACTAGTGCCAGATGATAAGGAAGAAGACTGAGAAGAAGCAGTGCCAGGAAAAAGCTAACATTAGGCAGTTTGGCAGAAGGGTTACAATTATTCAAGATGCTTTTGGCTTCTTTTATGGCATGAACCCTTCTACGATACAGGCACTAAAACAAAAGCAAATGATAGAAGAAGAATTAGTACCATATAGAAACATTTTTAGAGTATTGAAAGAGCGTAAAAGAGAGAAATTACAGTGTATTTCTGCAAAGTTACAGAGAGTGTGCCTGCCTCTCTCGCCTCCCCTTCAACCTCCTCCACCTCTGCCTCTACCCCTGAGACAGCAACACCATCTTCTCCTTTCCTCCCCCCTTCTCAGCCTACTCAACATGAAGATGACAAGAATGAAGGCTCTTATGATGGTCTGTTTCCACTTAATAAATAGTAAATAATCATCATGTCCTACTATTAATAAACTTATCTGCTGTATGGTATATGTGTGTGAGTGTCTTTGTGTAAAAATCTAATAACTGTGCAGCAAGAACTGTATGATAAGTTTTTGTGTCATCATCATTATTATCACCTAAGTATTCATGATGTAGAACATCATGTGCAAGATTTGTATTGAAGTGGATAGCCTATCCTAACAGAGATATAAAGTGAGTGATATGTAACATAAAATTAATAATGTGTTAGTTTTCCTAATGTTTTATAACTTTGCTTTCAAAGAATCATATTACTGTACAGTATGCCTCTTTCTCTCATCATTGGAGAAAGCCTATTATCACAGGTATTTTTTTTTTAATGTAATGATGTTTGTAATGCTGTAATCTGAATATGACTGTAATACTATATGCCATAAAAAATTTATAACAATTCATCCATTAGTGTATACCTGGGCTACCATGAAGTAATCATATTGCTGCTTCTTCATTATCAGTGCATGAATTATTATACCTGTAAATATAAATCTCATTCACATTATTTTTTTCATTTTTGATGTCTAGTGTTAGTAACACATATAAAATCTACAGTATTTTGTATCATATAAGACAATATTGATGTAGGCACTGACAGATGATTCATCTTGTGAATAGACAACATAATCTTATGGTATTGATAAGGTAGGTACTGTAAACGTATTTTCTCTTATGATTTTCCTTAATAACATTTTCCTTTATCTAGCCTACTTTATTATAAGAATACAGTGTATAATACACATATCATACAAGATATATGTTAAGGTTTCCAGTCAACAGTAGGTGATCAGTAATTAACTTTGGGGGGAGTCAAAGGTTAAACTTGGATTTTCAACTGTGCCCCTAACCACCTCGTTTTTTGAGGATCAACTGTATATTATAGTCAGGGAATCAGGGGAGGAAAGTCCTTCTCTCATGGAAAAGAAACTCAGAAATGCCATTCTTCAGAATGGGAAAATAAATGAAACCTTTGACATTATACATTGATGACAAGATTATAAGGAAAATAGGGCCCCCAGCTGTTAGTAGAAATGTTAATTTGATCTAGCCTTCCCACTTCTAGAATTCATATAAAGAACAGCAGGAGTATATACAGATGTAGAAGATCTGAAGAATTACTGTTTAGATCAAATTAATAAAAATATAACTCTGTTTTTAGAAGGCCAAAAACAAACCTTCTTTTACAAGGTTCAGGAAATATTTTTTAAATGAGCATTTATTGTCACAACTTCAATAAATTCCAAGAAATAGAAATAAAGCAGGCAGAATTCTCTGATTATCATATAATAAACCCATAATTATGAAACATAAACCACTCTTCTGCTTAGAAATTAAATAATAAAATAAAACATTTTTTATCTTAATTCTAGGGGGAATCAAACTAAACTTGTAGAACTTTTACAAAATAAAGATATATACTTATCAGAATATATTGAATATAAATAAAGCATTGCTCATGAGAAAAATCATAACTTTCTAAATTTATATGCAGTGTCACAAAACTCTCAATGTATTTTTAATCTTTAACAATTTCAGAAGTATAAATACTGTAAATTTACAAAAGACATCATTTGAAATTTTAGTTATTGTTAACATATATTTAGTTTTATGAATCCTGGATAATACATTTTTAAGTTTGGTTCTAGTAGTTTTCCTCTTTACTTAGAAGGGCTGAACTAAAAATATATTTAAAATGTTATATTCAAAATTTATAGAATTATATATAACTAAAACTCAATTTACAAAATTATAAGTAATTGACATAAACTTTTAAATGATTTTTATGTTTGTAGCATGTATATTTCTAAAATTATTAAAGGTTAAAACTATTCTGAGACTTTTGAGACACCTGTATTTATACTAAGTAATTAAAAAAATAGTTTTGGGACAATATGTACCAGAAACGGTGTTCACCAACTCCTTATGCTTTACTGTATTTCTCTACTCTCTTGCATTTAGATTGGGGTCAAATGACTAGTTCTAGCTAAGCACTGTGAGCCAAAGGGACTATATTATTTCCATGCAAGGCAGTTAAGCTATAGTGAGCATCTCCTTACTGTATGGGTCTAGAGGGCACACATACAAGATGGACGAAAGTGACCTTACCTTCCCTGATTTTATGTGGACAAACAATGAAGCTTTACTGAGTTAGGCCCCTGGATTTTAGGGTTTGTTACTGCAGCATAGCTTATCCCAACTAATGCAACATCAAACTCAAGAAGTTAGAAAATAACAAAAGAAACCAAAGGGAAACAAAATCAAATTAATGTTTGAATTTAGAAAAAAGAAAGAAAATAGCATAATGTGAAAATTCAAGAATTAGATTGTTGAAATAATAACTAAAGTCACAAATACATTAATTGACCTAATAAAGAAGAACACATTGAAAATGCAGTGCACAAAATGAGAATGGGAAAATAATCACAGATGCTGAAGAAATTATAAAAGTTAAAGAAACTTTGAAGTATTATAGAAGTGAACATAAAAATCTATTAATAAAATATAGTTTTTTAAAAATATAAATTTTCAAAATTAACTCTAGAAAGGAAAAAAATAGGCAACATATTTTATAAAAATTAAACAAATAATATATAACCCCTGTCACTATTCCACCAAAAGCTTCAAGTCCAGATGAAAATTTCTACCAGATATTTAAGGAACATTGCTACAATGCTGTTTCATCTCCTCCAGAGAATTTGAAAGGAATAGAAGCTTTTAAGCAACACAGTGTTGATTTTCCAACCACAAAAGTTAGTACCTCCCATCCATACACACAAAAATTGCAAACTCTCTGATGACCATGACTACCATTATTCGAGATAAAATATGAGCAAACCCAGCAATATATTAAGAGAATAATTCATCATGAAAAAACATCCTCCTCTGGTATATTTGTTGCAATTAATGACCCTGCATTCCTACACTGATAGATCATTATCACCCAGAGTCTATAGTTTACATTAGGGTTCACTCTTGATGTTGTACAAACTATGGATTTTGACAAATGTGTAATGATGTACTACCATAGTATCACAGTTTCACTGCCCTAAAAATCCTCTGTGCTCTGCCTGTCATCCCGCCTTCCCCCCAAACCCTGGCAACATCTGATCTTTTTACTGTCTCCATAGTTTTGACTTTTCCACAGTGTCAGATAGCTGGAATCATATAGTATGTGCGGCTTTTCAGATTGTCTCCTTTCACTTAGTAACATTCATTTAGGTTCCTCCATGTCTTTTCATGGCTTGTTAGCTCATTTCTTTTTGACACTGAATGATATTCCATTGTCTAGTTGTACCACAGTTTATTTATTCATTCAACCTACTGAAAGGCAACTTGGTTGCTTCCAAGTTTTGGCAATTATGAATGAAGTGGCTATAAACATCTGTGTATAGGTTTTTGTGTGGATTTAAGTTTTCATCTCATTTGGGTAAATACCAAGGAGTGTGATTGCTGGATCATATGGTAAGAGTATGTTTGGTTTCGTAATAAACTTCCAGACTGTCTTCCAAAGTGGCTGTAGAATTTTGCATTCCCACCAGAAATGAATAAGGAATTTTTATTGCTCGATAGCTTCGCCAGTATTTGAGTGTATCAGTGTTTTGGATTTTCGTCATTCGAATAGGTTTATAGTAGTATTGCTTTAATTTGCATTTCCCTAATGACATATGATGTGCATTTCCCTAATGACATATGATGTGTAGCATCTTTTCATATGCTATTTGCCACTAAAGTGTTTTTAAGAGCTAAATGTCACAAACAACCTAAATAGGCCAAAGTAGGGCACTAGGTAGAAACATTATGGTATATCAATATGGTAGAATACCTTGCAACAATTCAGTAAATGGAAATCATTATAATACACTGACATGGACGTTTCCCTATGATTAAATTTTGAGTGAAAAGTCAATGAACATATTAGTGGGCATAGTGTGTAATATTATTTAAATAAAAAGAAAATAAACACAAGTATATTCTTTTCTATAATAACAATATTTCTAGAAGGTTTCACAAGAAATTGTGGTCAATATTTGTCTGAATGGAGGAAAGGATGGCCAGGGAAAAAGAGTGAGAGGTGTCATACTTGTACAGTCTACCCCTATGACTGACTGTCTTTCCAAGTGATAGATTGGTGTTGACCCATAACCTTTCACTCTAGATTGCACTAGAAAAAGTAACATACATTTTCAAGTAAGGTCCCAGGGTTGAATTAAGAGTTAAGGATGAAGTAGTCTTTAGCAGGAGAATGTAACAAAACTAACTGGCACACAAGGGGATTTAACTCTGACAGTGGCTTCATAAACATCATCCTCTGTTCTGATCTTCTCATGTAATGAAAATCCATTGTGGGCTTGTGTGAATGGCAAAGTGTTATTCTTTTCTATGTTTAGGTTTTTTTTGGGTTTTTTATTTTCGTTTTTTTTTTCCCTTACCCCGTTGTTGTATCAGTAAATAAAAAGTGAAATGGTGAGTTTAATCTATGGTAAAAATCAATCTGGATAATTAGAACCAAACTTATCCTACAATGGAATAGTGATTTTGTCAAAATTATATGGTGAATTGTATATGAAGAATTCCTAAATAGAGCACTTTTTTTTCCCTTCCTGTAACTGACCCTATGGTATACTTTTGTTTATTTCTGATGAAATAACATGGTGAGCTCTCCATTGTCTATGTGCTCTAAATCTAATAGATTTTTTGTGCATATAGCTTCTTATAAACCTTGTACGTTACTTTCTTTATTCCTCCCACTGGCATTTTTAAACACTTTGCTATATACTTAGTCTTTTCCTGTATCTTAAGTAGGAAATACCCTCCATTCTGCCAAAAAGGTGTCTTCTTTAGCTGTTGATCCTGTGACCTCCTATATCCCATGGGACCTTAGTCATTTTTCTTTCTCATGTCTTCAATTTCTTTCTCTACACTAATTTTTCTTTCTCTTTATAAATATACCTAGCACAATAACCTCAAAAACATTTTATCAGTTTTCCTGTCTTCCTCCTTCCCTTCGTTGAATCATCTTGTGTAGTGTACCTCAATGTCTTTTTCCTCATTCATTCTTTTACCTTTTGCTGTCTAACATCCTCTCCCTGCCTTTGATGGAAATTGCTGTTTCAGTTGTCACCAGCAATGATTTTTCAGCCCATCCTCTTCTCAATCTTGAGTCCTCCTCTGCCATTCAGTAATTACATGAGTTTGCATAGATTACCAAACCTCTCTAAGGTGCAGTTTTCTGATCTGTAAAATAGAGATATTAATAATGATAACCAATAGACTGTACAAAAAGTGCCGAGAATATAGTATGAACTTAATCAACAATACCTTTGACTGTTAATACTGTATAGTAACTTCTTTCTCTGCAATACTTGACCTTTCTCTCCAATACATATCCTTTCCTTGAAACTTTTCCTTATGAAATCTCATATTGAATTGTCCTCTTTCCACTCAGCATTTAGATTTCTATTTTTATTTCACCTTCCCTTGCTCCTTTTCCCTTTGCCTATCCCTTATATTTATTTTTAAAATATCTGTTGAATACATAATCCATCTCAGACATTGCACAGATTTTTCTCTTAATTTCTCTGTTTTACTCCTCTCATCTTTCCGTAAGGTGTCCATAGCAAATTCTTCTGTTCCCAAAGTTTCAACCATCACCTCCAGGTAAATGCCTCCCAAATTTCTGTCACTGATGTTGAACCCCACACTTCAAACCTATTTTTTCCATTGCTATGCTCAACATCCCACTTTCTCTCCAAAGCCAGAAATTCTTCCTGTCTCCTCTATTTCTGTTAGAAACATCTTCATTCTCCCAAACATTTAAATTTAAAGCAGAAACTACCTTTTGACACTTCCAGTGTGTAATAATTTTCCAGGTCCTACTGATGCTACCTTTACAGTTTCTCTTAACAGCACCCATTCTGTTCTTTCCATTCACACATCAGAGTTTAAGGTTAAGTCTGTATTATATCTCACTCAGACCTTTGTGTGGTCTACTATTTTTATCCCTGACAATTATTATCTTCAATCCATTCTACATGTGTTTTTAGGTTTCCCTTACTTCGTAAGCTGGGACCTGATCACAGACCTTCTCAAAATCTTTCAGTGGTTCTCCACTGTAAGATTAGGAGACACTCTTGAATTAGGAATCAACATTTCATGAACTGTAGTCCCAAACTGCTTTATTGCTGCCTCTGGAGCAAGTCCCACCCTTGTTCTGTCTATGCATTTATATAGGAATTGCATCTTATATGTGGGTTAGATTCAACAAATAAAGTTAAAACTGCCTATGTTCAAAATTACCATTGAAAAGCATCCACAAAACTCAGTATACATGGTTCTGTATATACAGTTTTGATGAAAATTTGTACATAAAGCTGTATCATTAAGAAAATATGTAGCATAAAACAAAGAATAAATATACAAAATATAATTTTATAGTGGATTCACTCAGAAATGGAAGAGAGACCAAATTAAGAGAGAGTTGATTTACTTTCACCATCTGTGCCCTGACACACTCCCACTGAGTAGCAGCAGTAAAGTACCATACTATTAAATTGTTCTCTCTCTCTTTCCTTTTATTTGCTTTTGCAGAGGGTATGTATTTGAATGTTAAGACTATACACATAAGACAGCTGTTTGGATGAAATGCCTTTTTTCTTGTGTCCGTATCTACTATTCACTGCCACTCTTCAAAACCCCTTTCCAAATAACATCTTAGTAAAGCTTTCTCTTCCTCAGCCTTTCAATCATACATCTTTTCAAGCTTCTTGAAATTCCATAGCACTCTGTAATTGTTATAAGGCTTTTTTTTTTTTTATCTCATCCTTTTATTATAGAACGTTTGTCAGTACTCAACTTATTCCTCCACAAGGTCAGGAATTTGTCTTTCCAATTTTCCTACAGTGTTCAGTAGGTAGACAGATACAAAATACTCAATAAATATTTGCTGAATTGAATCAAAGCCAAACATTGTTAGAGAAATAAATATGTATGTGGGATTAAAGGTTAGTAGTATATAAATTAAAAGACATTGTATTTCAAAAACCAATATTAAAAAAAATCATATTATTAAGTAAATCCTTTTGGATTTTTTCAAAGATTCACTTTTCTTCATACCCATATTCTTGATATTAACTGCTAGTCATATCCCAGGACAGAAATTGTCCTCTTGTAGCGTGTTGTCTTTCATAAAGACAAAAGAAAGTCAAGCAGTTCACAAATTAATAAATCTATTTTTAAAAAATAGCCAAAACAGTTTAACGGAGAGAAAAGGAACTTTGGAAGCGATCATATAAGTTTATTTGAGGAAAGCAGCACATTTTCTAGGAAGTCATAGAACCTCTTAGTTTTCCGATAGCTGTTGACTTTCTACTGACTTTAGACCTAAACTGTATATTTCAAGGTTACACAAATCAAAATAGTCCTTACAAATTCCTGAGTGTGTGTATGAGAGAGAGAGAGAGAGAGAGAGAGAGAGAGAGAGAGTGTGTGTGTGTGTGTGTGTGTGTGTGTGTGTGTGATTGTAGTAGCTGCCATGATACCAACATGCTGATTTTTGCTATTTCTGTTTTTTGTTGCTGCTATTGTTGCTTGGGCATTCTTATTCTCTTTTGCTCAAAGGACAAAACTACAATTCCCACAAGAGTGTGTCTTGCACACATAGTAAGAATCAAGTTGAAAACATCTTTATAAATAAATCAGAAAATATTGCGTAGAACTCAACTTGATAATAAACACCAAATATTTTTTTAACCTATGGTATCTCTTTAAAGAAGAATTAATAAAGACAATTTGAACTTGGTTTACTTGGTTATTTGAACTTATTTGTGCACAGTATTTTTAAAAGTTATTTTTAAAGATTTTGTGTTTTTAGATTTTGGATGTGTATAATTTCTGTAACACATTTTAGAATTATTAATCTTTATTTTGTTTTAAAAATACTAATTTGACCTGAGTTTCAACTTTCTTATATATATAAAGGAAGGAGCTTAAACAAGGGAAGTTGTAATACTTTCCTTTTTACTACATTATGTCCAGTGATTTCACTATATAAGTATTTGTCTTGATACAAATCAAGTAAAAATCAACACTCTTTAAGCATATTTACTAAGGTAATTTGCTTTTGGGTTTTATTCAATTAATGGGCATGAAATAGAAATTTAACTAAACTTACCATACCTGGTGTACTCTCTTATCTACATTTTTATAAAAATTAAAACCAAACAAGAAAGGAAAAAGCAAATAAGTTTCAAACATCCCCTGCAAAATCAGTGGGAAGAGAGAGCTATTGAAATTTGTACATTTTATCTAAGCTATGTATTCATATTTATTCATATCTCTGGTAACATAATCTATGTTAAAGTTATTAGTCATTTGCATAAGATTTTTCTTTACCTTTTCCAGGCAGCATTTAGATCAGGGATGGCAAATAGGTTTTACTGCTACTCTGACTCTAAAAGATTGATAGTGATTTATGGATGGGTTTGTTGAAACAATTTTAGGGTCATTCTGGAGTCAGTGGTTAAGAATGTCATTATGGAGTGTGTATGAGGAAAATGTAAGCTGCATCTTGATTTACAAACTAAAAATGGAAATTACTATATTATTCTTGAATTCTCCCTTCATTCTATTATACTTGCAGATGATCCCATATAATTTAATACTTAAGTACAGGATGTCATATTTTAGACTACAAATATGTATTATGCATTGATCTTGTCTTGCTAACTAGATTATAAACTCCTTGGTGACAGGGAACGGGTCTTAGGACTTTCTTATACTACCTAAACTCTCTAGGAAAGTATAAGGCACAGAGTAACCTCTGTATTTGTAGAAACTATCTGACTTTGTGGCATATGTGTATATGTTTCATCTTTATCATTTTAAAATGAGCTAGTGTTTTCTTTGAAAAGTTACATGGAAATATAGTGGAAGGAAAATAAAATAACAAAAGGATTCAATGAAAAATCCATCTGGTTTCTACTCCAGGCACCTCGTCTTCCTCGCCAGAAGCAATCATTTTTCATTATTTCCTGCATAACCCTCCAGAAAGAATTCATGTAGAGACAAGCCTATGCATGTGCTTATATTGACATATGTATGGAAATATAGTCACAGATATTGGTAAACAGATAATTCTCTTCTAATATTAAAGAAAGCCTACAGCAAACTAAGGTGTAGGCCTTTTTTTTTTTAACATGATTTGAAGATTGTTTTATTTTAATTTATGCAGAATTATCTCATTGTTTTTCACTCAAGTGTATAATTTCAATGTATGGATGCATTGTAATTGATGTTACCAGTCTTGCAATGCTGATTTAAGTTGTTAACAGACTTTTGCTAATATATACAAAGCAGCAACACATATCCTTGCATATGCATCTTTGCACATCGGGCAAATATACCAATGAAAAAAATTCCAAAATTAGAATTGCTGTGGTGAGGAGTTGATACATTTTTAATATACTAGATTTCATAATATTGGCCTACAGAGAGATTATCCCAATTTGTAGCCCCTTCAACACTGAGGTTGTTTTTATACCCTTGTCAAATCTATCTTTGTGTTATACAACTTTTTAATCTTAATCAATATGAGAGAAAAAATGCTATCATATTGCTGTTTTTGTTTACTTTTTTAATTGAAAGATTTTTTGAACATCTTACATTTGTAAGCCATTATTGATTCATTGTGAATCTTGCACTTATATTGGTTTATTGATCTTTATCATATTGATTTATGAGCCTTTTCTATTTTAAAGAAATATGCCCTTTTTGTCAAATATAATGATTTTTTTTCTGTTTTATTGACTTTATGTTGACTCTGTAGATGGATTTTATTGCTCAGTGTGGACAATATTTAAGTTTGTCAATTTGTCCTTTATGTTTTCTATGTTTGTAATGTTCTTGTTTTAATAGCTATTTTATTCTAGAATGTTTATTATCATTGTTATTATTTTAAAACACTTCTTTGATCTGTCTATAATTTTTTTTGGTGTAAGTATCAAGTAAAGATTCAGCATTTTTTTTTCCTCCAGGTGGCTCATCAACAATCCTAACATTATTAATTTTGTAATTATTTATTCTCTACTATTTTGAATTGCCAGTTTTTGTATATTAAAACCACGTAACATAAATGACTGTACTTCTCATGTCTCTATGCTGTTTAATTATTGATGCTTATTGATATCCTGTTATGAAAAAAATTTAACTAATGTTACTTTAAAACACTTCTAAATTCCTGGCATATATAGTTCCTACTCATTAGTGTTCCTCTATTTTTTTAGAAGGCTCCTCATGATATTTGCAGTTTTATTTTCTTAAGTTTAGGATAAGTTCATGGGATTACAATAATATTGTTACTATTTTATTGGGATGGTATTAATTAGGGGAAAAATAATACCTTTAATATATCTTCCTCTCTAAAACCAAACTATATCTTTATTCCAGGCTTCTTTTGAGTTTCTTTATAAACTTTTAAATTTTCATATAAATTATATACAGTTTTTGTGTAGTTTAACTCAAAATACTTTGTTGTATGGTAGATATTTTGGTTGACCTTTTCTTCTATTATATCATCTTTGTATATATGAAATCTATTGATTTTTGTATAATTTTTGAAACTAGCTACATATATTTTAAATTCTTAGTTTCTTATAGTTCTTATTTAGTTTTTATTGATTTATAATTATGTGATTATATTAACTGCATGTAATGATATTCTTCTCTAGTTTTATACCTCATTTCTTTCTATTGTCTAATTATATTACATAATATTTCCAGGCAATATAAAATAATAACATTATTAGTTTTATTTATGATGTTAAAGCAAAATTTTATAATGTTCCTCCATTTATATTCAAATTCATTAATAAAGTGTTTATTTTATGTGAATAAAATAATTCATTTTAAGAGTATTTTGATCAATAAATAATGTTGAATATTATCAAATTTATTTATATTAACTGTGGAACTGATCATTTGTGTTTTTCTCTTATTTGATATATAGTAGCATAGAGAATTATTAATATGTTTCTATAAATAAAACATCTTTTCACAAATATTTTAAATATTTTAAAATTCAGTAGCCTTAAGTTTGAAGAAGACATTTAAATACATAATGACTCTTGGACATATACAACCTAACATTTTTCCATTTCCATTTTATTTGCCCCACTCATTTTATGAGATGTTGGTGTAGTCAACCGATAACCAGTATTTATCTTTAGGAACATTTTTTATTCACATTACACATTAACATTGTATAATTCAGAAAAGATGTTTAATTAGAAGAAAAATACAAATATTCTGGAAAGGAAGAATAA
Organism: Lipotes vexillifer; assembly: GCF_000442215.2. Classification (NCBI taxonomy): domain Eukaryota; kingdom Metazoa; phylum Chordata; class Mammalia; order Artiodactyla; family Lipotidae; genus Lipotes; species Lipotes vexillifer. The sequence continues at coordinate 501,434 of NW_006780574.1, forward strand.
TTTGCAACGACCAAAAACAGTTTACATAGTCAATACCCATTGCTTTCTAGGAATTTCACATTGTTACTTTTGAAACATTCTGGCTAAACCATAATCACTTCATTTTTTTCTTTCAGCGTCAATAAAGAATATATTTCTCTAAATTTTGTCTGTATATATCTTAGCTACTAAAATGTTTAGTAACATTTTACATTCTTCTATGAAAGGGCATGTACATAAGTCTGAATGTGAGGAGTTGAGTTGCTAAGGTTATAAATGTAAATAGAAGGACATCTTCACCTTCAAAAATAAAGCATTTGCTTAATTTTAGGTCTCCAAAATACAGTGATAGCACTTATCTAAATTTAGGGCTCTGAAAAGGATTTATACTACTATAGATGTAGCTTTAAAATTTGCTTTTAAAAGTAATTAAACTTTCAATGAGTTACAGATTTTTTTTTTTTAAATAGGGTAAGGCAATAACTTGAAACTAAAGAAAATATCAAGGCTTTAACCCTAAGAGCACTATTACAATGAGGACAAGGACTACTCAAATGCTGTCATGAAAATGCCAAACTATCAGCAAATAGATTTCTTGCTAATGGCAATTTGTTCTGCCTCTGACTGAGGACAATGACTACTCATTATTCCAGTGGCTTAATTGCAAAAATTAAATGCATGTTGTTGCTATTTTCTTAAGGGAGGTGCATCAACAAAGACTGGGTATGCGATGGAGATATCGATTGCGAAGATCAATCAGACGAAGATGACTGTGACAGTTTCTTGTGTGGGCCACCCAAGTACCCTTGTGCTAATGACACTTCAGTCTGCCTGCAGCCAGAGAAACTCTGCAATGGGAGAAGGGATTGTCCTGATGGGTCTGATGAAGGCGACCTCTGTGGTATTGCACGTTTCACTGCATTGCTTCTTTCTGGAAACTAGAACCTTTTAGTACACTAGCTGATGGTTATTATAGTAGCATTTGTTCCTTCCAGTCATTTCTTTAAATGTAACTTTTAGGGTTGAATCCTGTTTACATTTTACAGGCACTGTATATTTATTTAAAAATTAAATATGATCAGAAATCTCTAAAAATGAAGCAGAAAAGGCTACCTGATCCAACTAACTTAACAATTGTTACAGCTGCGTTCATCATTTAGATCTCTGAATAGTCAACGATGTTCCCACAATTGAATTGATTATATTGTCAGTGAGTTGCTCAGAAAAGAAGACTCCTGTTATTATTAAACTATGGGATGAAATTTACTACCACCCAATGTATTTTGTCAGGACTTTAGATCATTACAACAGAAACCTTTTTTAAAAAGAGGAAAGGAAGAAACTGGATAATGAAATCAACAGAATATTACTTGATTTTATATAATTTTCTCAGAAGTTTTTAGTTTTCATACAGTAGCTTTCTTTAGTATGCTTTATCTAGTTAAAATGATGATTTCAGTGGGATAGCTTTGGAGCTTTAAAATCACTTTTCACTAGCCATCTCCTTATGCCACCAGCACATATAAAGCAATTACATTTCCTTCTCTGTGGGGAGATCAGAGATTTGGCAAGGAGATTTTAAAAATATGTTTTCTAGATAATACTGAAGGTGACATCAATAGAGTAATGACGAAGATTTATAGCATGATAAGAACAATAATGAGATGACTTGAGGCTGTGAGAAAATGACTTTAGGAAATGATGAACCTGCCTGATTGGAAATACGAAAGACAACTACATTTAAGCCTAAAGTTATCATATATTGATCTGAATTGAGCATTAATAGCATACTGAGTGATATAAAAAAAGACTATTATTCTTTTTAAAATTTATGTAATAAAACATCCTTTCTTCCAAATAGTCTGTGATTCTATAAAACAACTTTGAAACAGTAAATGCAACAGTCTTCATTCAGTGATGCTATCATTTAAACAAACAGAAACCCTAAAATTAAATCAAAAAAATTACAAATAAAGGATGACAGACTTTATTTATACAGTTTATCTGTATTCACTTCTTTTTCTCCCAGCTTGTTCTCCCTGGTGGAGTAGTTCGGTGGATGGAAAGATCTCTTACATTACCATGTATGAGAATTGCTCATGAAGTTTGTAAGAGCAATTCTAAAAGAAGGAAACTATCAACAGTCTTAAAATTGAAAGTGTATAATTATAGAAAAAAATGAGATTTTGACAAGTTTGAATTTTATTCTTCAATTACTTCAATTAAGTCACCTAGGCAGGGGGCTTAATTTCTGGAATTGTCAGTTTCCTTATAACAAAAATGGAGATGATATCTATTAGGAAATCATGGTAATAATACCTAATGCACTATAGGTCTTGAAATAAATTAGTGCTTTTCCATCTTTTCTTCATCCTTTGGGTTAAATGAAGTAAATAAAAGGTGAAGAAGAGAAAATACAGTCATTAAGAAAAATGAAGAGAATCATAAGAAAATGCAGGCTTATTTTCCTATTCTCTGCTCCCTAAATTGGGAAAATAAAAGAGAAAAGGGGATTTCTTCTGAATTCATTTCTCTGTCTACTTCAAGATTGAAAATCAGTTCTTGCTTATCAAGCTACTGTACTCATTGGCTAAGAAGCCTTACTCAAAGATTTTAAATGATTACAGGGAGTGGAAAAGGTCACAGTAAAGCTAGGTGTGGAAGTACCAGAGGAGATAAAAAGACATTTTTGTACTGATTGCAGCACTGTGGCATATCGAACTCACATACTCTGTCCTTTATCAGGTGAAGTTGAGGGAGAATTAGAACAAGAAAAGCAAAAGCAATCACTGGTCAAGGGATTGAGTGAATTGCAGAAGGCTCTTCTTTTCTCTGAAAAGGTGCTTTTATGTGCACCTTTGTAGTGTCAGTTGTAGATGGTCGGCGATATTGGTTCCTGTAGGGGAATGACACTT
>NW_006780574.1:504483-582752 GCF_000442215.2 Lipotes vexillifer
AGGGAAATGACACTTCGGTCTCTTCTTTTCAAATCCTTTTCCAACCAATACTAGGTTAGGCCCTGTCCAGCCAGCCGGGGATGTTGGTTTGAGTGCTGCAGCAATGGGCATGATGAATCATTTACCCAGTGGACATGAAAGATATACCAAGTGAATTAACTTTAAATAATTGGCATGAATTGGCTTGTAGCTAAAGAGTGGATTTTAGAGAAAGATACCCAAAGTTGAAAGGGTTTTTTAAACCATTTGCTATAGATGGTGAAAATGTAGGGTTTGCCCTCTTCATGTCAACTCCTTCCAAATAGTTGTATCTAAAATAGCTGTTTTTTATCCCCCTACTCTACCCTGCCCCCATTGAAACAAAAACAGGGATTGATTCATATCCTGTTCCTCAATACATGTAAAATTTATGAAAATTACTTGTAATCTGTAGACAGTATTTGGGAAGTGTCTTGAGATGTAAATGTCCATCGTTTGGGTAGTGAGGTTGTCTGTTTTCTCCAAATAAATCTGGTCTATAAAATTTTAAGAAAAGAGAGAGCTCAAGAAGATAAATTCAATCCTGGTGGAGAGATTATTTTTTCAGGGGGAATTTTAAGTGATTTCAAGAGGAAAGAGATATGCACTTAAGAAAGAAATAAGAGATTTCAATCATTCAAGAAGGGAGTTAACTGTTGATTTTTGTTATAAGGGTATGTCAAAGATAAAACTGGATACTAGTTAAAGTGATATTTACTCAGTAATAACTATTGCAATAGGGAAGAGTATCCAACATTAACTGAAATCAGCTTCACCAAAACAAAAGATGAGAAACTTTTTAAAGACTGGAATGTGCTATGGGAAAGGCACTAAAATGGGGCATTGGCCCATGTGACTAGGCCATCTGGGTTTGTTAATTGGTGCTCATCCCAGAAAAGAGACAAACTTCTCATATCTTTATGACTGGAGGCAGTGGTACAAGTCAGAGCAAGGTACCCACAGGGTTGGGAGTAAGGGTGAGAGAGTTATCTCCTTAAGTGTTTGCATTTCAAAAAGATGGCTTTCAAATCCTGGGGTTGGGAGGAACAGTTCTGGGTGGTAGATGATTGACATCTCAAAGGTACAGAGAAAGGATTTATATTGCAAGTTTTCTAAAGTAACTGCTCTGAGATGGGGCTCAGGGCCCTATCTGCCTATCATCAGGTTTGGGGGGAAACAATAGTAAATTTCTGCAGCATCGTGGAGTCATAGAGCTTTCTCAGGAAGGCACTTTAAGGAGGGCTGAGGTCATTTTAGGGATGCTGCCATGAGCTGTTAAAAACTGTGCTAGTGTTTGTCCTAGTCTCTTATTGGCTTGGGAAGAGGAGGTTGGGGAGAGGATTAGACAATGAAATTGTTTGTGCTGAGAGTCTGCAGTTTTATCAGCCAAGACTGAGGGTTCAGAGGTGCTTGACTAGAGTTTGGTCAATGAGAGAGTCTTTGTCAGGTAGCAAAAAATTTAAAAAGAAGCTGCAGGATTTAATAATAGGTTTAGGGTTAAGGGAAAATTGACAAGGGACTAGCCATACAAATATTGCCATTAAATTTATATATTAAGTTGTAGAGTTTCAACGTGAATTTTGTTTATCCTAAAATCTAGGATTTAATTCCACAGGTAGTGTCAGAAAGAGACATTTGAATGCTGAGAACAGTCGTACTTGAAATAAGCTAAAAGCATTGTAACAATTTTTTTTCACCCTCTGTGTACGATGACATTTCTTTACAGTAATTCTCTTGAAAAAGAATGTCAATGGAACAAAATGGGGCAAAGACTTTGAAACGACTGCTGTTTTGAAATGATTATGATTACAGGTGAACAAACATGTTTGAAGGAACCAAGAAATGAATCTATGGTTTTTTTCCTTCTAAAATAATGCCAAACTTGAATTCTTAGAGAAAACAGTTAATGTAATCATTTTTCTTTTCTTATTACTGTTTATGGTGACAAATGTGAAGAATAGTTGACCCATACAGAAGTTTAAAATGTGTAGAGAATGTTTTTGAAAGCCTTACATTCCAGTCCAATTTTTTGAGCTGGATGAATTTCCATAGAGAACAGGAAATATTAGAGGTATATAAGTAATTATTATTGCAATTCGCCAGTCATTGAACAACATTCCTTTTCAGTATGTCTCAAAACACACCTAACTGAACAGTCTTTGAAAACTACTCAAACATATTTTTAAAGCAAAGAAAGACAACGCTTCCTTTGGCCTTATTACTATGCACCTAATAGTATATAATAATAGGTAATATCATGGTTGCGAAAACAATTATTTGCTATTTTTGTCAAGGGCGTAAATATGACATCTTGAAATTTCCCAGTTGGACAAATACTAGCTCAATTTAGGGGCAGTTGTGTGCTTTTGGATGATTTTGTTAAATTTTGTTATTCAACAAATATTTTTAACTGCTTACTCTACGCTAGGCACTATGCTAGCTGTGGGATATACATGGTAAACAGAATGAATATTTTGCATACCCTCATGGATCCTACAATCTTCTGATGAAATAGAATGATAAATAAATATATCTAATGTGTGATTATAAACTATAAGTGCCCTGAAAGAAAAGTTCTCTTTCTTTATACAACAGTCTACTTGCTGATTATTTCAGCCAAAATGCCAGGTCAAGTATTTTTGTGTATTATTTATTATGTTTCCATGGCCTCATTGAATTAATAATAATAACCAATATATGAAGTACAATGTATAATTTACCTAATTTAAAAATAAATATCAAAGAAAATAAAAGTAAATAAATAAATATCTGTAGACAGTAAAGGACAAACTAATCCATTCTGGATTATTATTATAAATCACACTATAGATGTAGAAAAAGATATATAGATATAATACATACATGTGTATGTGTATGCCTGTTTATTTATGAACACTGAGATAAGTCAGATTTTCAGATCACCAGTGTATGTGAGTCCCTTTTGGAAGCCCTCAAAAACTGATTTTGCATAACAACTAAAAGGCTCAGCATAATCTTTCCAGTAATAATGGAAACATTGAACTCACTTTACCTCTATGGAGTAAAACAAAGTGTATTCCAAAGATTTATAGAAATGAAAATCTTCCATTCCCAATTTCTGTCATATAGAACTCTATTTGGTCATTAGATGAATTCTTTCATCATTTCTACCCCAACTTCTGGGACAAAAATCTAAAGAGTGCTTTCTCCATTCATTTATAATATCCTTTCTCTAATTCCAGCCTTAGAGAATTGAGTTCAATGATTAGTATTTAATTGAGCAAAACAATTGATGATGCCCTATAATCTGTTCCTCTCCTTTTATAGATGAATGTTCACTGAACAATGGAGGCTGTAGCAACCACTGTTCTGTTGTTCCTGGAAGAGGAATTGTCTGTTCTTGCCCTGAAGGACTTCAACTCAGCAGAGACAATAAAACATGTGAAATTGTAGATTATTGCAGCAATCATCTGAAGTGCAGTCAAGTGTGTGAGCAACACAAGCACACAGTCAAGTGCTCATGTTATGAAGGGTGGAAGCTGGATGTGGATGGTGAAAGTTGCACAAGTGTCAGTAAGTAGATGTGTGTTGTGCTATATTTAAGAATAGCAAGTGATATGTGTGTGTGTGTGTGTGTGTTGTGTATCTTGCTATATTTAAGAATAGATATTGAGAAAAAATGCAAAAACACCTCAGAAAATCAATAATGGGTACAACTAATTTTGGAAAAGGCATTTAAGTATAATGTGTCATATTAGACCTACTTCAAAATCTTCTGGACAGAAAATATTACAATAATCCTTTACCATTACAGTCCATCTGATTATCTTTTCCTTAAATAACTGCTTTTGTCATCTTCCTCCCTTGGTGCTTATTTTTGTATGCTCCAAAGCATTTACTTTTATTTCTCTTTGAATGTTTAGAACCCTCCAAAGGCTGGCCCTGTCCCACACTTCCAACTGTATTTCTACTACTCTTGAAAACAACTCCTTGCTCTGGCTGTGTTCATCTTCTGATTGCCCATTTAAGACATTCTGCTGATTCTCTAGATCATATTCCACAGTAGGAAAAGCAAAAACAAAGGCTATGGAATCTGAAATTTGAACTCTAATCCTATAAATGGCATTCATTATGTATGTGGCTGCAGGCAGGTTACCTAAATCTCCTTGAGCCTTAGTTTTCTCATCTTTCAAATATCAATTCCTATTACAACAACATGCTGTAAGAATAACATGAAGCACTTTTTGCTGTGCCCTGTACCCATTAGGTGCTTAATGAATGATGGCTTCCCACTGTCTTCTCCAGATTCTTAATTTGAGTCACAGGACACTTACAGGTCCATGGATAGAATTGAAGGGGTCCATGAATTTTGTTAGAGAAAATTTTACACCTTTATTTTCTTTAATCTCTCACTGAAGGTTAACATTTCTTTCAGTTGTAAATGTATACCACAGACCAGTTCTTAGCAGCAACTATGACTGTGTTTCCAATGGGAATGATAGGCATATTCATATCATGTTAAAGTTGTTGCTAATATCGCAAAATATCACTTATGTTCAGGCTTTGAAAACCACTGGTACTTCAATAATGGGAGTCATTAGACCCACTGCTCAATCTTGTTATTGAATGCGCTAATTTTAAAAAGTACATATATTACTCCATCAAAAATTGTGTTTTTTGAATTTTGATAATTGTATTTGAATATATTTGATACTTTTTTCTATGTAAACTTTTTTTTTTTTTTTTTTTTTTTTTTTTTTTTTCTTTTTTTTTTACTTTTTTCTTACTGTTTTTGTAGTCTTTAAAAATTTCTTATTAGGAGTACCCAGGCTTCATCAGGCTCCTAAGAACCCATACATCATAAACTTTTTTCATTTTGTTTCTTCTGCTTATATTGCACTTTCCCTCTTTGTCTCTAAAAATCCTGGATATTTTTTAAAACCTACTAGGTCAAATCTTTCTTCTTTAATAGAGTCTTCTTCCAAATATTCTTGCTCCCCACTTATTTCTCCTTTCTATATCTAGAATTTGTCCAAGAAAATATGTGATCACATTTTTAATTCGCTTTTTAAATTTCTATCTTCTTCCTTTGCTCTTTACTTCTCCAATAAAGTAATAAGCATCTTGAAGTCAGAAATCAAGTTATAGATTTTTCTCTTGTGTTTTACATAGTATCCAATAAAATAATATGCAATTAAAAACATGATTTTTTTCAGGGAATGTTAAATTATTTTCTTATTTTATTTCAAATGTTGTCTTGTAGTTGTTTTCTCCTAGCTGTTAAAATTTGAGTCCTAGAGGTATAAGTTTCACAAACATTTATCTAACTCTTTCTCCTTCAAAATTCTTGCACAGCATAATTGGCATGAAAAGCTGAAAAAAAATAGCAGTTTGTTGTAATAAAAATAGCCATTTCATATACATGTTTGGAGTAGGGAAATGATAGATCAAACTTTGACCTCAGATATATTTATAATCATGTTTTACATGAGAATTGACTCTATGTCTGGTTTTAGGATACAGATGACAAAATGATTGACTTATTATAGTGGCTTTGTACTCTGAAATCAATCACAACTCAAGCTGAATATTAGAACAATTCAACATTTGAATATAATTTACCAGGTGCAAAGATAATTCTTCTAATGGAATTGACCCCTTCTACCCTCAGCTTAGAAAGAAACTCTAATAGTACCATATCATTTCTCACTGTTAAGATTGCTGTATTTCACACCTGGCTTTGTTTATAATTTAACAGAGAAGCAAAAGTATATTTTATCTTTTAAAGTTTGTACAGAGCTTTTCTTACATGGAAACTTTAACCTGCTGGTAATTTATCCCTTCCTTAACATACAGTGTATTAAATACCATTATCAGCATTTATATTGTTACAGATAATAGAGGTTTTGTTAGGTATTAAAACTTATTTTTTATTTAAACCAATTTTCATACATAAAAAAATTTATTCTGTGTTTTATTCATATCATTTCTTTTTGAAAAACCTACAGCAGATTCATAGTTCAATAAAAATGAATTGACTATTAATTATTGGACTTTAAAAGTAAAATTTCTTTTTTCTTGCTCTTCTTTTGTTCTTTTTTCCTGTCATTCTTAAGCTGAGTGCTTCTTTTTAAAATGTGTTCTCTCTATTGAATGCAATATCTGTGCTTATTCTTCTTGACATTTAAAAAATAAAAAATAATAGTACTCTTTATGCCTCAAATTAGAAGCATGACTCGCCCATTTTTTTCCTCCTGAATTTTCCTCTGTAGTTGTCTCATATTCTCTTATTTCTTTCTAATCATCCCTTCCTAAATTCTTTGCACTCTGCCATTGGCTGAATTGCTGAACTTACTCTATTTTCTCTAAGTTCACTTTTAACATCTTATTAGTTAACTATAATTATTTTCAAAATACTATTTTTATAATTTTTTGTTTTATTAAAAAGAATAAATCTCACTTCTCTTGGGTACCTGTATACTTTATTTTATCAGTGCCTTACGTGTTCCCTCTTTAATACATAATTTATTAATCACCTTTCTCTGAAGTATTTTCATTTTACTTATGGAAACCCAGACTGTTGCTACTGACTGCATTTCTTTTCTATCTCTGGTTTCTTTGCTCTTTGGTAGCAGCCTACTTACAAATTTGCAGCATATTTCTAGTAACATTGGAAAGAACATTGTAGCATCTCCCTTTTATTTTCTTTTAGCCTGAATTAGGTTAGATTTACCCACCAATATATTTCTTTGTTCTTAATCGCTCATTTTTTAAAAGATTTTTTTATAAATGTATTTATTTTAAAACATATCTTTTTAAAGAAAGAGATCATGGATATAAATACAAAACTGCGCAAACATAATGATCACCTAAGCAGTACACTGTGTCCATCACCCAAACTTTTTTTATTTTTTGGATCCCCATTTACTTTATATTTTTTTATTGAGTTATAGTTGATTTGGAGCTCCATTTACTCCATTTTTATTTATTTAAGCAAATTTTTTTTATTGCACCCAAACTTTAATTCTAAAAAAAAGCATCTGTGCCACAGCACAGTCCAGGCATGTTGTAATGATGATGGCAGTCTTCTTTCCGGCCTATTTTTTTTATCATCCTCTTGTTTCTACAGTTTGTGAGAAGTAAAATATCAAAAAGTTGAAGGAATATAATATTTTTATTGAAAAGGGAGAGGGTAATCCAGATCTGGAAGATAAGAATTGATGAAAAGAGCCCAGACATATAGTAAAGAATAAAGTGATGTTAAGCAGATGGGCTATCTTGGGGAATAATGGACGATAAAGGTGAAGAGATCAGGTCAGTGAAGCTGTGGTGGTTTACAATCTGGCCATCCATTCCTTTATTTATCTTAATAAAGTGAGAGTTTTACATATCAGTCTCCATCCATGATTTTAAAAGTAACTCTTCATTATTTATGAAAAGAACCTCATATCCTCAGCCTGACATTAAGGGCTTTCTTCATTTTTGTTCATTTAATCTCTCCAAACTGATGTTTCATTGTCTTCCACTGTGGGTTTCCACTCCACGCACATTATTTATGATTATTTATGGTTTTGTCATTAGTAATGATAATAAATGCATCATGGCCAAGAATGTAAAGTACTTTCACATATATGACTTCATTTTACCACCTCCTTCATGTACGCTGCTCATTGCCATCTATGACTTTTCAGTATGACAGTATCTTCTACATTCTCCCTGGAAATCTGAATCCTATACTCTATTCAAAACTCCCACCTCTATGAATCATTTCTTTTTTTCCTTTCTGGTTTTTCTTTCTATTTTTCTTTCTATTTATTTTTTATTGCAGTGTAGATGATTTACAGTGTTGTGTTAGTTTCAGGTGCACAACCAAGTGATTCGGTTTTATATATGTATATACATGCCTTTCAGATTTGTTTCCCTTATAGGTTATTACAAAATATTAAGTATAGTTCACTGTGGTTATATGTTTTATACAATAGTAGGTCCTTGTTGGTTATCTATTTTCTATATGGTAGTGTGTATGTTAATCCCAAACTCCATATAAATAATTTCTTAAATTTAATTATAATATTACTGATAGCTACCATTTACCAAGCATCTAAAATGTCATAGATAATTTATTTATAACTCACAAGAAGCCAATTAGATATTATTAATTATCTGATTTTATACCTATGGAAACTGAGACACAGAAGGTTACTTCATTTGCCCAGAGCCTTGTGGTAAAGAGATGTTAGAGAAGAGCTTTTGAGCTTCATTCCTCCTGACTCCAAAGCAAGAGCTTTTACAAGCCATTCCAAAGATCTAGGCCATCTCTATGTACTGTGTGCTCTCAGATTCCCACGATGCCTTTGAACAGTCTGTTTTATAAGCTTATTTCTGTCCCTTACACCTATGCTTTTTTCAGAGTGGAGGTTGAATCAAATTATTTTATAGTTCTTTTGAAATATATGAAAATTGTGACATATATGAAATTTTGGTAACATTTCTCAAGAAAAAGTCTTATTTTTACCTATTTTCATATATTATTAAAGTATATATCTCACTCTATCTTTTTATTTTGTATATTCTTACTTATTTCCTACTTTCATTCCTTCTGTTGTTCATTTGTACATATATTGTATATATATATATGTATATCTACCTGTATATATATTGGTCCTGCCATAGGTTTATCTATACTTTATTAATCTTTCAGACAAATGACTCTGGGTTTTTTTGATAATCTATTTTTCTCTATCTTATCAGTTGCTGTAGTTATTTTATTTTTTCTAATTTCTTTGCATTAATTCTTTTTATATTTTCTGAATTATTGAGTTTAAATAAGATGTTAATTTTTAATGGATGAATTCTCAACTTTATTCAACTAGCACAAATACACAGAGAAGGAAAACATTAAATTGTCAGAATGTTACATTGTCTTTCCTTATATAGATGGAAAAGTTTTCAGGGCTGAGGATAGTTATGCAGATTAATCTGAATGAGGTAAAAAATATATGATTTTTAGTTAACAGTGAACTAAAAATAGTTTATGTACAGTTTTTTACTCTTTATAAATTTCCACACTTATTACCATATTTCTTTTTTCTTATAACAGATAGATTGAGATATACACTTCAGTGGTTTATAGTATATTTAGAGAGCGATACAACAATTACCGCTCTCTAATATTATTATATTTTGATCACCCTCTCAACAAACCCCACAGGCATTAAAAGCCACTCCCCATCAACCCCTACCCCAGCCCTGACAACCACTAATTTATTTTCTGTCTCTAGAGATTTACCTATTCTGGACATTTTATAAAAATGGAATCATAGAGTATGTGGTCTTTTCTGACTGACGTCTTTCACTTGTCATAATGTTTTCAATGTTCAACCATGTTTTAGCATACATCAGTACTTTATTTCCTTTTATTGTAGAATAAAAATCTCTTGTATTGATATACCACATTTTGTTTATCCATTTATCAGTTGATGGGCATTTGGATTGTTTCCAATTTTTGCTTATTATGAGTAATTCTGCTGTGAATATTTATGTACAAGTTTTTGTGTGGACATGCATTTCATTTCTCTTGGGTGAAAACTAAGAATGGAATTGCTGGGTCATATGGTAACTCAATATTTAACGTTTTCAGGAACTGCCAAACTGTTTTCCAGAGTGGCTACTTAATTTTAAAACCCCATCAGCAATGTACGAGGGCTTCAGTTTCTACACAATCAATTTCCATCAGTTTTTACTGTCCATCTTTTTTTTATTATAGTCATCCTAGTGGGTGCAAAGTGGTATCTCATTGTGCTTGACTTTTTTCCCTTATGACTAACAACGTTGAGCATCTTTTCTTGTGCTTATTGGTCATTTGTGTATCTTCCTGGATAACATGCCTGTTCAAGACCTTTGCCCAGTTTTAAACTGGGTTATTTATCTTTTTAGTTTTGAGTCATAATTGTCTTTTACATATTCTAGGTATAAGTCCCTAATCAAATATGTGCTTTGGAAATAATTTGTCCCATTTTGTAGGTTGTTTTTTCACCTTTTCACTTTCTTGATGTTGTCCTTTGAAGCTCAAAAGTTCTTTTTTTTTTTTTTTTGGATAAAGTTCACTTGTTATTTTTCTTTTGTTGCTTGTATTTTACTGTGATAGCTGAGAAACCATTGCCTAATCTAAGGTCATTAAGATATACTCCTATGTATTCTTCTAATAGTTGTACAGTTTTAGCTCTTACATTTAGGTCTACACTACATTTTGAGTTAATTTTTTATATATGATGTGAAGTTTGATCTTCTTTCTTTGCATGTGGAAATCCAGCACAATTTCTTTTTTCTTTTTTTTTTTTTGTGGTACGTGGGCCTCTCACTGTTGTGGCCTCTCCCATTGTGGAGCACAGGCTCCGGACGCGCAGGCTCAGCGGCCATGGCTCACAGGCCTAGCCGCTCCATGGCATGTGGGATCTTCCCAGACCGGGGCACAAACCCGTGTCCCCTGCATCGGCAGGTGGACTCTCAACCACTGCGCCACTAGGGAAGCCCCAGCACAATTTCCTGAAAAGACTCTTCTTTCCCCGTTGAACAATTCCCTGGAGATTGGGCTTTTGGAGGAGCTCCAAAACCCATCTATCTCCTCTGGTGGTTTCTGGGCTGTTTGTGTCCAAGGCTGCCACAAAGCTGGGGAAAGGGAGACATGATTGGTGCATGTTTGTTTTTTTATATTAATTTATTTTTTAATATTTATTTTATATTGGAGCATAGTTGATTAACAATATTGTGTTAGTTTCAGGTGTATAGCAAAGTGATTCAGTTATACATACACATGTTTCTATTCTTTGTCAAGTTCTTTTCCCACTTAGGTTATTTTACAGAATATTGACCAGAGTTCCCTATGCTATACAGTAGGTCCTTGTTGGTTATGTATTTCAAATATAGCAATGTGTATAGATCAATCCCAACCTCCCAGTCTATCCCTCCCCCCCAGCCCTTACCCTCTGGTAATTATAAGTTCATTCTCTAAGTCTGTGTGTCTGCTTCTATTTTGTAAATAAGTTCATTTGTATCATTTTTGTTTAGATTCTGCATGTAAACATATCATATGATATTTGTCTTTCTCTGTCTGACTTACTTCACTTAGTATGATAATCTCCAGGTCCATCCATGTTGCTGCAAATGGCAGTATTTCATTCTTTTTTTTTTTTAATAAATTTATTTATTTTATTTATTTATTTTTGGCTGTGTTGGATCTTCGTTGCTGCATGCGGGCTTTCTCTGGTTACAGCGAGTGGGATCTACTCTTTGATGCAGTGCCTGGGCTTCTCAGTGAGGTGGCTTCTCTTGTTGTGGAGCACGGGCTCTAGGCACGTGGGCTTCAGTAGTTGTGCTGCACAGGCTCAGTAGTTGTTGTTCGCGGGCTCTAGAGCACAGGCTCAGTAGTTGTGGCACGTGGGCTTAGTTGCTCCGCTGCATGTATGATCTTCCCAGACCAGGGCTCGAACCCGTGTACCCTGCATTGCCAGGCAGATTCTTAACCACTGTGCCACCAGGGAAGCCCTATTTCATTCTTTTTAATGGCTGAGTAACTGGGATTAATGCATGTTAAAATGCTACAAAGTTTGCTGTTCTCAATGATATTCAGCATTTTTTCTTAATAAACACTCACTGGATTGTTACTAGAATTTGGTTAATTTCTAGAGTTTAGAAGAAAGATAATTTTGACCATTTTGCTAGTATTCTCGTTGTTTTTATAGAGGAGAAAATTTTTGGAAGTCCTTACTCCACAATTTAGGAATTATTCTCTATATCATTAATTTTTAATTGTCTCATGATTTTTAATCTACACATTTAATGCCATAATATCTCTATTTCTGAATTCCCTATTTGAGGTCCTGTTAGTCAAGAAATTGTTTACTAATTATTTTTAGTTTAAAGCATATGGGGAGCTTAGCAGTCTTTATTGTTGATTTTTAGTTTCATTTCATTGTGCTCAGAGCATGTGTTCATTATTAGTTTGATTCTTTGCTATCTCTTGAGACTTACTGTGTGGACTAGAACATGATCATTTTGTTAAATGTTTCATGTGTACTTAGAATATGCCTTCTATTTTGATGGCACCAATCTCTATATATTTCCTGTGTGTTGAGTTTTGTGTTTATTTTGTTGTTCTCATTATATTTGTTATAATTTTTTCTATCAGTTTGAATGGGTTAAGGTTGAAACTCACACAGTTTAATCATGGATTTATTAATTTCTCCATTTAATTATGTCGTTTTGCTTTATATATTTTTTAATCTATTATTGGGCATATACTATTTTTGTTTGTTTGTTTGTTTGTTTTTTGTGGTACGCAGGCCTCTCACTGTTGTGGCCTCTCCCATTGCGGAGCACAGGCTCCGGATGCACAGGCTCAGCGGCCATGGCTCACGGGCCCAGCTGCTCCGTGGCATGTGGGATCCTCCCAGACCAGGGAATGAACCTGTGTCCCCTGCATCGGCAGGCGGACTCTCAACCACTGCGCCACCAGGGAAGCCCTGGGCATATATTATTTTAAGAGTTATATTTTATCTGTCGAACTGTTCATATTATCATATAATAGTGAGCCTTTTTATTTCTATGAAAGCTGTTTGCTTTGAAGTTTCTTTTGGCTAATATTAATGTTAATTTATTAATAAGGCAATTAATATTTTATGACTATTCACAAATAAAATTTTAGAACAAACACATCACCAAAATTATTTATTTAAAAAATCAAGACAGCTAGACTTATGCAGTTTTCCTGATGGCCTTTTATTGTTAGGAGAGGCAAGAGTAGAATCCAGATCTTCTATTATAAAATTTCTTTCTACTCGTAACAGAGAGTAACAGAGAAGGCAATAATTTTTGTAACAGAGAAGGCAATAATTTTTGGTTCAAGAGAATATACTTTCTCAAATAGAGCAGTAAACGATCTCTTAAATATGAATCCGCCTGAAGGGAAAGCATGTTTTACAGTATTTGTTATGCTGAATTACCTTGCTCAGCATATATGTCATGCCCAAACAATTCTTGTTTTATTTATGAGTATTTCTTAGAAGGTGATATGAAATATCTTCTATTACTAGTTTAAAATTTCGTTCAGAAAACTAATTAATTTATATAGGAAATATATGCAAATGCTAAAAAAAAAAATGAACCTATGCAGAATAAAGTAAAACTTAGTTTTCTTCCCACTCCTGAACTCATCACCAGTTCCCATGGCAGAAGTAACAGCATTCCTTCATTAATCTTTTAAGATGTATTCTGTGATTTACCATCACATAGGTCTAGAAAAATCTTTTATTTTTTAACTTAAATGGTACCATATCACGCACACGGTTCACATCTTGCTGTTTTCAACTTACAAAATATTGGAAGTTATTCCACATCAGCGCATGTATATTAATCACATTCATTTATGTGGCCTTATAATATTACACTCTGTGACTATCATACATTATTTATGCAGCCATCTATTGAGGAATATTAATGTTGCTTAATCTTTTGCTACCAGAAATGATATTGCAAAGGATTTCCATCCTCATCTGCAAATTATCGTATGTACAACTCTATCTTTACAAATGGACTTACTTGATCAAATAGTGTAATATATATATAAACTTTTGATGGAATATTGCACAGTGACTCTACTTAGGGGTTATACTTTCGTTATCAATATACCAGAGTGCCTTTTGTCTACATTTTAATCAAAACAGTGTCTTATCAAATATTTTCATAGTTTTAAAATCCATTTATCACTTTATGACAGAAATTGAATACTTTTTAAAATTTCAAAGTTGTTTATATTTTCCTTTCTTTGAATTTTCTTTTTAATATCCTTTGCCCCATTATTCATGTATTTTTTTCTTGTCAATTTGTAGGAGCTCATATGTATTAAATAATTTAATCCTTTATTATATTGCAGATATTTTACCCAGTTTGCCTTTTGTCTTTTGACATTTTTTACATTGTTTTTTCTCCTACAATTTCTTCAGTAACATTAAATGTCATTCTTTTCTTTAGGTCTTCTATGATTTGTATCAAACTCAGGAAGGCTTTCCTCATTCTAGCATACTAAAAATAAAATAACACATTTATGTATGTAAGAAAAGTAGATACTTTTGAAGAAGCAGTCATTTTGTGATTTAAAAACTTTGTTCTTTAACATTATTCAATATAAGCTTCTCTAGCAAGTACCTGCTGCACCTACAATTTACTACTTAACTAAGGGCAAACAAACTATAAGCCAAAAGAAGGGGAGGCTCTTCAGAGCTGTAATGTCCCTAGTTTCAGCATATGCTAAGAAATATCTGACTATTTTTGGTGTGTCATCATCCAACCTTTTCTCTTACCCAGTATCTCTTTTGCTTTCCTTTGAGCGATTTCTGGAACTTAATAGTCATAATAATTATTAAAGATTTATTAAGATATTATTAAGTATTCACACTTTTAGCTGTCAATTATCCTGATAACTTAGTATGTTATACACTTTATAAATAAAATATTGAGGATCAGAGGGTCTGAGTAAATTTCTCAAATTTATACAGCTAGTTGATAGCAGAGCTCTGTCTTAAACCCACAGTTTCTGACTCCAAGTCTGTTACTTGCTGACTACATCACAGTTACTGCTACATTTGTGTTTACTGTGATGATTTTCGGCTTATAAAACAAATTTGCAGACGTCATCTAATTGGATTCTGATAGGAACAGTTTAAGTTAGATTGAAAGGTGGTTATTGTTAACCTCATTTTACAGGTAAGGACACTTAATTCCTGAAAAGATAAAGAATGTTTCTAAGCTAATAGTTGTTTCATAGCCAAAGCAGGTAATCAAATAAGGATTGCTGATCCAAAATTAGTTATTATTTCTTTTAAACAACTGTGCATCTAACACAACCTTTTTTTATTTTTTTTTACTTTAAAAACACTAAGTTTCGGATTTTAAATTTTATGAGTATTTGTTCTATTGGGAGCTTTCTGGAACTGGTTATTTTGTACATGTTTGGTATCTTGTATCAGTTAGCTATTATCACAGTAATGTTATGCAATAGACACCATAATACTATGCAATAAATATCCATAATACCTAAATGATATTAGGTATTATATCAACAATGTACATAATGTTTGCTCACAAATTCTCAGGATTTCTGGACAGTTCTTATGGTCATGGCCAGGCTTGCTTATACTATGTGATCAGCTGAAGGGCAAGTAAATGACTCTGCTGATTGTGGCAGCATCTCTCCCATGCTAGCTGTCAGATGGTCTCTTAGGATGGATTCAACTCTTCTCCACATTTAATCACTCAAAACACATTTATTTAATGTGCTGGGCAGAGCTCCCTAAAGTAGATTCACCTCCAGTGAAAAAAAATGGCAGGTGACTTCCCTCCACCAAGGCAACCAGCACCTTCTAATCTAAGACCTGGTATGTACTATGTATTCCCTGGTGCTAGGTGTTAGGGACAGTATAATGAGCAAGACAGATGAGATCCCTGTTTAAGAGAGTTTATAATCCAGTGAGGAAGATCAATAGCAAACAAGGAAATATTGATTTTAAAGTGTATCTCAAAAAAAAATAAATAGGCTATGATGGTATAGAATAATGGAGGTGTGCTTTTATTAGATAACTGATCTGGAAAGACTTCTCTGAGGAAATAAGATTAATAAGAACAGTAAACCTGGTTGCAATTGACAAAATCCCAGTTCAAATGAAATTGAATAGAGTTAAGTGCATTGGCTCATATACTGAAAGTATGAGAAGTGTATAGGGTATTTGAAGGAAGGAGCTAGTCTTAGGGGTAATTGGAACTATGGATTTGAATGTCCTTAGGACATCATGGTCTCTCCCCTGGTCATCACTACTTCTGTTTCTGAGGCTTTTTTTTCTCTTCTCCTACAATACCATGAGTAGACCTACACAAACTACAAGGACATGAACTGACAACACTAGGCTGAGAAATCTGTGACCATAGAAGAAAAGAGACTCTTTCCCCTCAGCTTGAAAACTTCTCTGGAATTTTACAAACCCGTCTTCCTGACTTAGATCTCACATCCACCTCTTGAGTCAACCACTTTGGTCTGGGATAATTATAACAGCTCACATTCACAGACATGTATAGACTTGGGATAGGAAAACCAGTTTCCCTAAAGAAAAACACAAAAGGGTGGCACTAACATGGAAACAGGAGAAATCTTTGTGAACCTGGATCCCTCCCTCAAAATGTATATTCATCAAGTGAATTCATGTCTAACCCATATTAGTATGTCCAATGGTAATTGGTATAGGACTTAATACATTTTCAAAATTTTCAAAATGATAACATAATTTTTGTAAATTTTGGGTATTAAAAATTCTTTCTTTTAGGTACAAAAATATAAAACTTTAATCTCATATTTGTTTTCAAAGCTTCTTCTGTTTTTCCCTACTCAGGCCTGGTCCAGGATTAAAAACTAGTGGGGGAAGAGTTGTAGACATGATCTTCTTGGGTTGTAGAGAGAACCACCATCTTCCCTCATGGAGAGTATTCACTAATTATCAGCCCAATAATTGTTTTTTGTTGAATCTCTCTCCTTTATGGATCTAGAGTCATGTGATGGGCTAAGAGTGGCAGCGTTGGTTTTATTCACCTCTTAGCAGCTCCTATGGTGATGTTTCTGAAGTTTAGATTATCAGCTGAAACTACTTTAAAACAGAAAGTCTTGGGCTTCCCTGGTGGCGCAGTGGTTGAGAGTCCGCCTGCTGATGCAGGGGACACGGGTTCGTGCCCCGGTCGGGGAGGATCCCACGTGCTGCGGAGCGGCTGGGCCCGTGAGCCATGGCCGCTGAGCCTGCGCGTCCGGAGCCTGTGCTCAGCAACGGGAGAGGCCACAGCAGTGAGAGGCCCGCATACCGCAAAAAAAAAAAAAAAAAAAAAAAAAACAGAAAGTCTTACATTTTGTCTTGGAATTGCAACAATTCTTGTATTTTAAAATCAGAATCAGGTGTATAAAAATTCAAAGAATAAAGACACATTTATATGTTATTTTAATAAATACAAATAAACCTAAGTTTTTCAAGTTTCTTTTACATTTTGGATTAAAAGAAATTGTTCCTTTAGTGACAGAAAATTACATAATAAATTATACTTTTAAATAAATGGATTTTGACCTCAAGAACTTTATTCCACTTACTAAGCCTATAAATATTTTCATAAGCCTATTAAAATAAATTTATTTTCAGATCCTTTTGAAGCATTCATCATCTTTTCAATTCGCCATGAGATCAGAAGGATTGATCTTCATAAAAGAGACTATAGTTTACTTGTTCCTGGATTGAGAAACACAATAGCACTTGATTTTCACTTCAATCAAAGTTTACTTTATTGGACAGATGTTGTAGAAGACAGAATATACCGGGGCAAGCTTTCTGAAAGTGGAGGTACGTCTATTACAATGTTGACTTAATGTTCAGATTGATTTCTAACTGAAAATTCCAGAAAAGTATGCTGTAATCAGAAGGAATTTTGATTAATCTTTGGCCTTTGGTTCTTCATCTTCTCCCTCATATGTGTAAAACCAGGGATGTGAAGTATATGTGTGAAGATAGGGGAGGGAAGTGGTGAAGGCCTGTACTGTTCACACCATTTTCAAGTTGTGAACTTTTTCATGCATATTCGGTGAAGAAATTTATTTACAGGAAAAAAAAAGCACTGTCTCCTACATACTAGTAGTCATATTTTTGTCAGTTAATGTAGCTTGTTTTTTATTTGGTTTTCACCTTTCAGCATAATTCAAAGAAATAATGAATTATTACAAAGATTACAAATATGAGCTAAATATTTTTTTCCTATGATTTGACATCTCTTTTCTCCAATCTAGGCCATTCTTTAGTAGCAAGGCCTTGAGATAAATATATGTAATAATTCTCTTGAAAATTTTAAATCTGTGTAGCATTCCAAAGGCCAGGTATTTCTATCACCATCTAAATTCCTCCTTAAATCACCTATACAATTTTGGAAAAATATAGTATTTGAACACACTATATAATTATGATCTGTGATATTGCAAGGTACTGTGTCATATTGCAAGGTACTGACTTCAAATGATGGATTTAGATCCATGACTTTAGATGGTTAACTGTTCAAAAAACCACACTATTAAAAAGTCTAACAAAAGCACTGGCAATGTCATAAATTATAAAGAGCTATCCTATTAGAAAAAGGATTGTTTTTGAAATATATATATATATTTAATTCCAAAATAAAGGAATGGATAAATAAGAATAGTGCTGGGTATTACCAAATTGCTTATTTTTATTTAGACCACACAACTGCCTTCTTCTCTTATTTGCAAACATGTTATATCCTGCAAGTCATAAAACTTGGCTTATGGTGTGGAGGTGGGTGATTTAAGGCTTTTGTTAAGGTTAAATGCAGCAAGAGTGATCTTATCAGGCATGCTTAAAAAAAAAGAGTGGGTGCTGACTAGCTATGATGCATGTTACCCCAGGTGGGCTTTTTCTTTTTATTCTACCCCTGAAAATCAATGTTTTAATTAAATTGCACCAATTTTAACCAGCACATCATTATTTCCAAAATCCCTTGTTCTGACTAAAAAGTCAGAAGCACGAAATAACTTTTTTGCAACCTAAACATTGTTATTAGCCTCAGAGTTGTTTTAAAATTCTGTTATACTGTCACTGAAAGGATTTAAGAGATTAAAAAACTCTGCTGGGAAAGATCAGTGATTCTAAATTTGGGGCCTTCTTAGTTTCCTCTGTGCCAGGTAACACTTTTGCCCTATATCTCTCAAGGTTAATATAATGTTAAGTACTTCATATTGCTAATAAGTAGGCCTTTTCCTTTGTGCTTAACATGTTCCTTGAATGGGTGCAAGTGCTGGCTTCTCTTTTTTTGTAGGTGTCAGTGCCATTGAAGTGGTTGTGGAGCATGGCCTGGCTACCCCAGAAGGACTAACAGTTGACTGGATAGCAGGCAACATATACTGGATAGACAGCAATCTGGACCAAATCGAAGTGGCCAAACTAGATGGTTCCTTAAGAACTACACTCATAGCAGGAGCTATGGAACACCCCAGGGCCATCGCTTTGGACCCAAGATATGGGTAAAGAAGTTTCCCTTTCACAGATTCACTTTGGCATAAAAAATAATCTTTCAAATTAATACTGAATTCAATTATCTCATAAATTATGAGTCATAGTGCTTATTTTGTGCATGTAAATATGTGTGTATATATACTTGTGCATAGTTGTGTATATATGTGTGTGTTTATATGTACATATACAGTTATATACATACATAATTGTGTGTGTACGTATATCTATATATATATATATATATATAGCTATAAATATAGATATATCTCAACCAGTTTTAGTTTGTTACCATGAATTTTGTTATAGGATTGCTTACATAGGTACTTTTAGAGGATAGAACTTTTTTTTCTAAATGTGGGCATTCAGCCTTTTTGGAAGCTATTGTAACTCTATTTTGAAGCAGTAATTTCATGAATTTCTTTTTGACCTGCCAAAGAGATGCTGTAATTGTTTCTAAGGGTTGCAAACCACAGTCTTTGGTCTGAACAGTCACCGATGTTAACCACCTCACCCTGTATCTGTATTGGTATTTGTATATACTTGGAGTTAGTTTGAAAGAATATTAGAATAAGGTTGAAAGAGTCCAGTATTGAGATGCTAACTACTGGGATATTTGAAGGACAAGACACATGATTCTGGAAAACAAGGTCAAATGTATAATTCAGGTCATTGCCCCCACTGTTTCCCTCTGTTCCTTTGTGAAAGAGCAGAAGAGAGACAGTGGATTTGGAGCTGGAAAACAAGGGTTCCAGCTCTGCTCAGTCATTTATCCTCTGGGAAACCTACTCAAGTGTATTGTCTTCCCTTAGATTTCAGTTTTCTCTTTTGTAAATCAGGGATAATAATTTCTTTATAATTAGGTTGTTTTGAGGATCTGGGAAAATGTGGAAGATAATATATAACTCATCTACATGGGAATGCTTTGCTCTTGCAGTTAATTGTTTATTTCTTTGGTAATTATTTCATTAATCCAAAATCACTGTCAAGTCTAAAGGATGGTAGAAAGGAAATTTTTTTTGGCTCTGTACCTTTAAGTAATACAAAGTCTAGGGAGGACCAAGGTGAGGGGGGAGTCAGCCAGGAGGGACTTTAATGAGATGAAGAAGAGAGAAAAGGGAGCCTGTGTTTAAGTCAGCTTCCTGGCCCACACTCTCTGCTTTGTGCCCTGGTTTATGCCCAAGACCCAGAAATCAATAGATTGGGAAGTCTGTTTGTTTTCCTTTTCCTCAATTCAAATACAGAAATTAAAGGGACAAGGCAGCTTGTCTAGACCAAGGCTCCAAACTGGCAACTCTCATTGCTGTGTTTGTTTTACCTTCCACAGAGTTTGAAATTTATTTGAATTAGTTGCCAAAATTTAAAAGATTGAAAGATTTTGTATACAACTCTGGATTTCTGGCTTCTTTCAAAAAAGTAGGGAGATCTGGCCACAATCAACAGAGCAGCAATTGTATCTTTTTTTTCTTTTTTTAACATCTTTATTGGAGTATAATTGCTTTACAATGGTGTTAGTTTCTGCTTTATAACAAAGTGAATCAGCTATACATATACATACATCCCCATATCCCCTCCCTCTTGCATCTCCCTCCCATCCTCCCTATCCCACCCCTCTAGGTGGTCACAAAGCACTGAGCTGATCTCCCTGTGGCTATGTGGCTGCTTCCCACTAGCTATTTTACATTTGGTAGTGTATATAAGTCCATGCCACTATGAAGAACAGTATGGAGATTCCTTAAAAAACTAAAAATAGAACTACCATATGAGCCAGCAATCCCACTACTGGGCATATACCCTGAGAAAACCACAATTCAAAAGACACATGCACCCCAATGTTCGTAGCAGCACTATTTACAATAGCCAAAACATGGAAGCAACCTAAGTGTCCATCGACAGATGAATGGAAAAGAAGATGTGGCACATATATACAATGGAATATTACTCAGCCATAAAAAGAAACGAAATTGAGTTATTTATAGTGAGGTGGATGGACCTAGAGACTGTCATACAGAGTGAAGTAAGGCAGTTGTATCTTCTAGCCTGGAGGTATGTCCTCCAGTTTACATGGTTTACACTTTGCCCATTTCACTCATTACCTCCTGTAATAACAGTTCACTAGGAAGAGGTCATCTGTGTCTAATGAAAAATTCCCTTTTTCAAACAGACTCTCCCTGAGGTTATGAGTAGATTACCAATCTTGACCCTTTACTTCCCACAGAGGTCCATCATCAACAGAGGTTTTTACCCTCAGTGTAACAGCTACTGGTGTGAACTTTTCACCTATTAGACCTATCTACGTTGTACCAGCACCGTATCTGCATGAGAAACTTTCTGTATAAGGGAAAGTGGTATTTTGGAGAAAGTTGTAATTTTAGCAAGTATACCAACATGGTAGGAGAACTGCTTCCCAAAAAAAACAAATGGCACACAGAGAGAAATAAAACAAAAAAATAAAACAGGTGTATAAAAATCTTGAAAATAGTCTGATCAAGCAAAGCAGTAGGTCTGGGAATTGAAGCTTCTTTTCCTATAGCTTGGAACTGACAATGCTTAGAATAAACTTATTTATCTCAGCTTGTTTGGGGAATAGCCAACCTGAGAAGAGAAAAAGAAAACAGAAATGCAAAAGACACACAACCCACAAATGCTATTTAAATGAAAATATCAGGCACTATTTCAGTGGTATAAGGGGATTTCCAGAAGTAAAATATTCTCTAAGAGTTGAAAGTGAGTATAGAAAGCTAGTCTCTGAGGAAGGAAAACTTGATAATGCTTCTGAGAAAGTTGATGTCCTCCATTGCTACTACGAAATTGTGAGGCTAATTAAGATAATTACAGTGGTAATAATTTTATTTAATGGGTGAAGAAATAACACTTGTAAAATTGTTCCTGGTGTAAATGACCAAAGTTCAAATGGCAGTACCAATTCACTAACTCTAGGAATAAATTAAAAGTTTGACAGTTTTGGGTATCATATGATATGACAGAATTTTTATTATTAAAAAGTATTTTATAAAGGATTGATATGGTTAAATATGAGGTTCATGTAAATACCTTTACAGCCCAGTTGTAAATTTAAATTTAAAATGTAGCAATTAAATTTTAAAAATGTAGTGCAAATATTAAAATTTATTTTCAGGTTTATTGGATATTTTGGTGAAAAGTTTATAGACTTTTTAAACATTGGACCTTTTATAAAGTAGGCTGAGAGACTAGTAAAAATAAGTATTCCCCTATTTCTCACATTATTGATGAAATAGGTAAGAAAGCTGTGAATCAAAATTATAGGAGCTCCAAAGACATTTAAACTTTTTTTGAAAATTTTTATTTTAGGATAAACCCACCGGATAATTTTTTGAGAAATGTAGTTTGTGTAAATGCTATTACCTTTCCTACTAGATCATAAGCTTTCTGATGGCAGAGTTGCTTTCATGTCTATGAAATCCTTCACTGCTCTTGATATATATAATTGTGCTCAGTAAGTGCTTGTTCAGTAAATTAATGCATATGAATAGACCTTTATTTTACATGAAACTTACTGGAATTCAAGGATACACCTTAAAGAGTGAAGTATACAGTAAAATACGCTAATGGGCAATACTATCATCTTTGACAATAATGAAGGAAAAAGTTTGCAACCAGCCACTTTGTTCCCTCAGCACAGCTGAGAAAAAAAGCAGGCGATAACATTAACCCCATAAAACATGTTTACATCACATGATCTTCTGAAGCAGTCAAGGCCTTGTGACCTTTTTTTAACAAATCTCAAAAAAAGAAATGTTTCAATCAACACTTTGCTTCCTCATCATAGAATCCACAGACCTTCATTTTACATTATAAGACATGTTTGCTATCATATCACATTCCTTCAATATTCTGGGTTTTGACCCAGTGTCCCAAGTGATAAGTTATTCCAAGATGTTAAATTGGGAATCTTAGGGAGGAGCTATTTTTCTTTCATTCCATTTTAAAGGAATACACTTATTGCTGAGGTGACCTGAAAGAGTACATGAATCTCCTCTAAACATCAAGCTTATTATTAGGGAGTAACAAGCACCAGGGAGTTCAGAATCTACAGGGTACTCACTTCAGTTCTTGAACATTCATTGCCTTTATGCTCCTGTAACTGCATGGTGTCTTCTTGCTTCTTTGCTGGTATTTAGTTTTCACTTGTCATAATAAATGGACTCTGCTATAACCATTGCAGCTGATGAAAGCAGATATAGTAATTGTGAAGATTAGTGAGACATCTAAATAAAATTTTAATTTTATCTGGGAGCGTTTCTAAATGAAACTAATAACATTGTTGGTTTCAGAAGGCCTAAAGATTATAGATAACCTCTTTTTTGTTTTGCCAAGATCCTTTATTTTCACCTTCTGCATCTTGACCTGATAGATTATAATAGCTCTTTCATGCCCATAATGGTGCAAGTTGTTCATGGTCCATTTACCCAATTTAACCCTGATACAGACTAACCTGTGAATGCAGGAACTATAGAATCAGTAGACTGTAGTCTCTTTTTTAAAAGCAATCATGGTTGAACATTTCCATACGTCCTGTAAGAAGGGATACTCAGTCTTTGTATACCTGAAGAAATAATGCAGTCATTGAAATGCTAATACATTTTAACCATAAAAAGAAAGTAATAAGGGAAAAATGATTCTTTTAAAATACCACAAAGTGTACAAAAGAGTGCCTAGAATTTTATGAAACAATGATCCTTGAAATTAACTTTTAAAATTGATTGTTAACTGACTATTGTCAAGGTTAAGAATATTTTTAGGAGAACTAATTCTAGAACATGTATTTTATAAAAAGTGTTGGAAATTTCCCACCTAAATTAAAGAAAGATAGGACTCTAGTGACCACTGCAGAAGAAACAGCTTAATGCTGCTATGTTTAGTGAAGAAATGAAGGGACCACTTATTTTATAATTCCTCAGAGTGTCCCAAGCCATACATTTTTGTCCACTAGAAACATGCATTTGAAAGTCTACAGTGTCTATTTCTGGTAAACCTACATATAGAGAATGCAGAATTGCAGGGTTACTTATATGCATGTTGGGAATTGCTGCAACCACATAAGGCAGAAGAAAGTAGAAAGTTAAGAGAGACACCGATTCTCTATTTGTTATACAGGCAAAAGACAGTGTTTCAGAAGTCTTTGGGTCATCAATCCAGTGTGTGGAGTACAGTGTTCTCTACATCTAGTGGGATCTTATCCACAGATACTCAGACTATCTATGACTCGCAAATTCACTGTGTTTGTTTTCAGGGATTATTTTTCCTAATCTTTTTCAAACTTGCAAATCTCTCTACTTTACCTTGTTTGTCAAGATATCATCATAAATTTAATTGATGCTAGGTTGGTCTTGTTTCTTCAAATAATATTAATTTTTTAATGTTACGTTTAAAGGGAAGCTGATAAGTAACAACCTGGTGTCAGTGAAAAGTTGTGTGCATCCAAAGTTAAATTTGAAGTGAGACACATAATTCATTTCATATTCATCATTTTCAAGAAAGGCATTCAACTACTTAACGAAATAACCTACCAGCTTTATATTAATTAACCTTTGTTTTATTTTTTATTTAATTAGCAACAGATTACATATGATAACTTATAAGCAATATATAGTACTGATATTTCCAGATAATTCGCACTTTCTCATACAAAACAATCCTATTCTTAAACTTTAGTCTTTTCAGAAAAAGATCCCCAACAATAAGATTTTACAAATGTTCTCTGGTACATTTTTAAAAATTATCTATTTACTTAATTTTGGGTTAGTTAAACTTTTAAACTTTTATTTTAGAAATTTTTAAATACACAAAATAAAAGGAATTGTAAAATAAATTCCCTCGTATCTATCACCCAGCTTCAACAATTATCAATATATTGTCCTCTGATATATTAATGTTCATCTTTATTCTTCCCCAACAGTTTATGTAACTTATTCAAATATTTGGTGGTTAAACAATGAATGATTTAGATATTGTTTTTGTGGATATACTCCCACCACCAGAGCTATGGAAACTCCTAAAGATGCTAATGAAGCAAAAACTTTTTTTTTTTAATATAAACTCATTTTTTAAGAGCTATTCTGTGAGATAAACCTATTCTATGACCTACTCCTCTGAATTTTTTTCTCATGGCTTTGACTCATGCTCACTTTGTAAAACTAATCTACCTTCACATACATGCTGTTGTAACATTTAAACATTGACATTAGTATTAATTCTCATTCTTTCTCTCCCTGTGTGTGTGTGTGTGTCTGTCTCTCTCTCCATTTCTTTAATAGTTTGGAATGCCTTTGAATTTTGCCTTTAAAAGAATATTCTCTGTGAATATGTGTGTGGATGCTTGTGTAAACACAAATGTTGCTATGTGCTAGCCATTCTGTGTGCTAAATTGTTTACATCCATTACCTCATCAAATACTCGGATCAGTGGTACTATTAGAGTTTTTATTTACAGATGAGCAAAAGGAGGCTGAGATTAAGTACGCTAGAATCAGTGACAGATCAAAAATTTGATTGCAAGCTTGTCTGATACAAAAACATATGCACTGCCACCATTCAATGCTGACACAATTATTTAATGACATTTTTTGAAGGTCTAGTACTTAAGTTGTATGGGAACCTACTCATCAAGAAGGTCAATATCTTCTTGCCCACACATGCCTTTAGCGCACATACTTACTAAATTCTATAATGTTTTGTATTGTCTTCCAATCATTTCATATTTGTAATTCCCATATCCTATAAGAGATTATATACCTCTCAAAAATTGAAGTCATAATGAACACTTAGTTTACATCACTCCACATTTCCTTAAATGGATATAATAAATTTTTTAAAAGAGAAGAAAGTTTGAATTGCATTTTGAATTTTGTTTCAGGGAATTGTTTCATTTTTCCAAGATATCCACCAAATTCATATACCTAAGGATCATTCATAGTAATGGAAGAATTGCAAAATAGCAAGGCTATATACAATTATAATGAAAACAAATTTATGTTTACCAGTAACTTTACCACTTCTGACCAAAATGTTGTCAGAACTGATAATAGGAAAATTTGTTGGACTGTCGCTGTCTCTCCAGTTCTTTGCATTTTCCCTACCCAAATCTCATGCTGTCCATTGGGTTGGTTCTATTACCAAGGTAGAGAAGGCAACTACCATTTATTGATTACCAAACATGTTCCTACTCCAGTACCAGATGCTTTCCCTTTGTTATTTTATTTAGTGACATGATATTAAAGAGTTAGATGTTAAAAGCATGAGAACAGAAGTTAAGCTATCCAGTTTCCCAATTCCATCTGCCACTTGCTGGCCATATAACCTGGTCAAGTAATTTAACTTCTCTAAGCTTGTTTTCTCATCTGTAAAACATGGATAACTTTAGCCATGGCCTCATGGTGGATTAAATGAGATAATCTATATAAAGCTCTGAAAATAGTATTTAACGTATAACACTCAAACATTAGCTAGTTGTAATAATTGTGGAATTGTTGTGTAACTATATTATAATACTATAGAAACATGCATCAGCAGTTTAGGCCACAGTCAATGAAACAAACTATCTATTACCTAATAGCCTTAGAAATCAAATGCACAACATGAAACACTTGATGCCTATAGTGTGGAACTGTTTATACACCATGAATTTGTAGAGTTACAAGTAGTATTTAGTAAAAAATAAATTGTATTATAACACTTGCATGTTGGTATAAATCAAAATATATGATATCCTTCTGTTTCTCCTCGGTACCCTGTCATATGACCTGTTCCATTCATGTGACTCTAAATATCATCTCCATGCAGAATACTTTCAAATTCATGTCTCCAACTCTGCCACCTTCACTGAACTTCACCTTGGTGTATCACACAGGTTCCTGGAAATCTCCTTTTTTATGTCTTAACATCTCAAGATCCAAAAATTCAAAACTAAACTTTCAGTTGCTATCCACACCCATGCACACTCAATTCCCAGCTCTTAAAATCTGTTTCTCTTCCATTTTTCCCATTTCACTTAATGGATTTCCTGCACACCCTCTGTCTGTCCTTACTCTGAGTATGCCAAAACAAGAAACTGACAGTCATCCATGATTCTGTTCTCTACTTCATTCCCTACATCCAATTATCATTTAGTCCTGGCACTTAGTTCTACCTCCAAAATATTCCTGGAATCCATTCACTTCACTGCTATCACCATATCCCAAACCACTACCATCTTTGCCTGGTCCTTTAAAATAACCACCTGATGTACCCATTCTCCTGCCTCTCTATAATCCACTTGTATATGATATCATGTTTCTCCCCTGCTTAAATGTGCTTCTATTCCCTTGGAATAAAATCCCAGGTAATTACCTTACCCTGCAAGATCACCTGCAAGATCACCCTCTTCAACTTCACCTTTCCTCCTCACTGCCCCATTTCTGATACATTGGCCTTATTTCTGTTCCTCAGTCACTCACTTTTCTCCCCCATTAGGGCTTTTGTATCTGCTGTTTGTTTTTCATGTCCTGCTATTTATACTGCTTTCCTCATCTCTCAGATTCAGTGTAAATATTACCTCCTCAAAGTGCTTTCTTTTCCTGATTACCTTCTCTAAGTAGATCACACACCTGCTATTCTCTCTCATAACAAAATTATTCTTGAACATATTTCAGTTGCTGTAATTTTATATTCATGTGTTTATTTAGTCTCTCCCCCACTGGACTATAAGCCCTGTGAGGGTAGATAATGCATCTGTTTCTGTTGTGATTGTTTACTTAGACTTAGTGCCTAGCATGTCATAGGCACTCAATAAATATTTGTGAAATGAATGACTGAAACAAGAGCATTCTTTCCTTTTCTTCAGAATTCTTTTCTGGACAGATTGGGATGCCAACTTTCCTCGCATTGAATCTGCCTCCATGAGTGGTGCTGGGAGAAAAACCATCTACAAAGACATGAAAACAGGGGCTTGGCCTAATGGACTCACTGTGGACCACTTTGAAAAAAGGATAGTTTGGACAGATGCCAGGTTTAGAAAATGATTTTTTCTTTATTTTCTGTTACCTTCCTTGGATAATATTTACAAAATAAAAATTGTTCTCATGTGCATGTATCATGTATACACACATTGACATCAGTGGTGATTTTTGTTTGTTTTCATTATGATGGCTTTTTTAATGTTTTTACAAATCAGATACAGGCCCATAAAATATATTTTATACAATTTTTTTTTCATTTATCTAAATAGTATAAGCATATCACTGGACTATCTGAATGAGTTTTGATATACTACTGATGCATTTCCTTTTCTGTAGGTCAGATGCCATTTATTCAGCCCTCTATGATGGAACAGGCATGATAGAAATCATCCGAGGTCATGAATACCTTTCTCATCCCTTCGCCGTGTCTCTATATGGGAGTGATGTCTATTGGACGGACTGGAGGACCAACACATTGTCAAAAGCCAATAAGTGGACAGGGCAGAATGTCAGTGTGATTCAGAAAACTAGTGCACAGCCATTTGACCTACAGATATACCATCCCAGTCGTCAGCCACAGGGTAAGTGCTTGTTATGAATTAACCACCAGAAATATTTTTACCTTAATCATATAATATTCAAACTGTAAAATAACTTTTGTAAGTTAACAGTTATTAATACTTTATGTATTGTATGATGGACGTGGTGCCAGCCTTCATTTTAATTAGCTCAGGATTTTTTTCTTTGCTTTTTATTTATTTTACACACAAATAGAGAAATCTTAGAAATTAAGTGTTTTAACCCAAGTCCCCCAATTTTTAGTCACTGCTATTGCATCAGTAAAAGATACTGTGGGAAGCTGTGGAATGTCTTCAGATTTGGAGTCTATTACCTAAATATGATCAGTTAATTAAAGGAAGACACCAAGGACACATTTATGTTGGCCCGCAAATGGTCACTGTGCATTATATCGGGAAGAGAGGGAATAGTGTATAATAAAGGATAAACCATCTGCTTTGAGCTTTTCTATTTTAAGAGAATTCAGTTCACATGGACATGTGTGTTACCTATCCCCATGTATTCCACATTTTGGTCAATAGTAATCTCTACCTTGGTTTTGTGATTTCATTTCCTCCACTCAGTCCTTGTCAGAGTAAATTCTAAGCCTCACATTTCTTTTTCTTTCTTTTTTGTTTCTTTTCCCCAGGGTACCATGGCCATTCTGTGTAACATCAGCTCATTCTTTTATACCTCTTACCTGACTCTTCCCCATCATGATATATGTCATAACATATGGAAATCTCATTCCAATGCAAATAGTGTTCCCATTATCATTAGCATATTTTTGTTTGAGACTTATGATACTCAAATGACAAGCTCTTTCTCAAAGAGGATACATTTTCTCCTTTTCTCCCTCTTTCAGTGTAGAGTAAGCAGATCTTACACTTCCTTGGCATTTCTGGTCTTATGGACCGCACTTCAAGACTAATTTTAAATTCATGTGGTATTGTCTTATTTTAGACTTGATTAAAAATACTCACCTCTGTGGTTGAAAAATTCTATGTCTGTCCTGTGTCTTTCTTCAATATTTGGCCTTAATTTTCCCTTGAAACTATTTCTCCTACCAAAATGTCCTCATTGGTAAAATTTTCTGTGCTCTCTCTCTGTGACTTACTCTGATTAAATCTAGTTACCTTTCCAGAAACTAGAAATTTCTCACTTTTAATTTTCTTATATAATTGATCCTTCTTTGTCACATGGGATTTTCTACATACCCTAAATTATGTGAGCAGTCACCTTAATCCTTTCCTATTACCCTTAGCTCCTCTACTCCTTTCATCCTACAGATGTGCAAAGCATGAGAACATTAAAGGGAGAAAACAGCTTAGTCATTTTTGTGCCTAATAAGTATTCAATAAATATACTGGATTTAACTAAATTGAAATAAGGCAATAAATCATGATTCTGACCAGAATATGCCACTAGTACAATAAAAAAGATACTCTTCTCTAAGACATAGAGATTGCCACCAAACACATGAAAGGCTGGTCAACATCACTAATCATTAGAGAAATTCAAATCAAAACCACAATGAGGTATCACCTCACACTGGTCAGAATGGCCATCATCAAAAAATCTACAAACAATAAGTGCTAGAGAGGGTGTGGAGAAAAGGGAAGCCCCTTGCACTGTTGGTGGGAATGTAAAGTGATACAGCCACCATGGAGAACAGTATGGAGGTTCCTTAAAAAACCTAAAAGTAGAACTACCATATGACCCAGCAAGCCCACTACTGGGCATATACCCTAAAAAAACCATAATTCAAAAAGACAAATGCACCCCAATGTTCATTGCAGCACTATTTACAATAGCCAGGACATGGAAGCAACCTAAGTGTCCATTGACAGATGAATGTATAAAGAAGATGTGGCACATATATACAATGGAATATTACTCGGACATAAAAAGAAATGAAATTGAGTTATTTGTAGTGAGGTGGATGGACCTAGAGTCTCTCATACAGAGTGAAGTAAGTCAGAAAGAGAAAAACAAATACAGTATGCTAACATATATATGGAATAATAAAAAAAAAAGGTTCTGATGAACCTAGGGACAGGACAGGAGTAAAGACGCAGAGGTAGAGAATGGACTTGAGGACACAGGGAGGGGGAAGGGTAAGCTGGGACAAAGTGAAAGAATAGCACTGACATATATACACTACCAAATGTAAAATAGATAGCTAGTGGAAGCAGCCACATAGCACAGGGAGATCAGCTTGGTGCTTTGTGACCACCTAGAGAAGTGGAATAGGGAGGGTGGAGGGAGACACAAGAGGGAGGGGATATGGGGATATACATATGCATATAGCTGATTCACTTTGTTATACAGCAGAAACTAACACAACATTGTAAAGCAATTATACTCCAATAAAGATGTTGTGTTAGTGCCTTAAGAACCACTGCCCTAAAGGAAGGAGAAATACATTAAAAGTATTTGGTCAATGGAGTGAAAAGAGCAGATGTACATGCTGAAACTTGACTTCATCTGTACAAAGGGTAGACTGGAGAGAGAGAGAACTACAGTAGGAGACTGAAAGGATGCTACTTCAGTAAATCAGGAGATAGCTGATACCAGGACAGAGAGAATGGTAGAGTTGAGATATACTTAGAGGCAAAGTCAGTAAAACATAGTGATAGAGATTTGTGGAGTAGGGGAGTTTGGGGAGAAAAGGAAAATTTGGGATGTCTTTATTTTTCTGGTTTCTGTAATTGGTTTCACCATCAAAATGTGACATAGAGACTGCATAAAGGAGAGGTCAGCAAAATTTTTCTATGGAAGGCCAGATGGTAAGTGTTTGAGGCCCTATGGGCCATATGGTTTTTGTTGAACTACTCAGCTTGGCTGAGGAAGTGTAACAGCAGTCATATGAAAAATGAACGAGCGTCTCTGTGTTTCAATAACATTTTATTTATGGACAATGAAATGTAAATTTCATATAATTTTCACGTGTTATGAAATGTTATTCTTTATTTTTTTCCTACAAATTAAAAAAGTAACTCATGGACCAGTATTAGCCTGCAGGCCAAAGTTTACTGACAACTGATTTAAAGGATAACCTGAAAACTTACACTTTGGATATATGGAATTTTAGGTACCTCTGGGACATAGTTGAGTATTCAGGGTTATAAAGGCAAGAAGAGTTTGGGCTGGAGCTAGAGCTTTTGTAGTCATTCAATTGTAGGTTGAAGACAAGAAAACAAATGAGATTTCCTAAGAATATTACAGAAAATGAGAAAAGGACAAGGACAGAACCCTGGAGAAAACTAACATTCAAGAGAGAGGCAAGAAGGATGCTGAGAAGAGGGTGGCCAAGGGATTCCAGAACCAAAAGAGAGCACAGTCAAAAAAAGTAAGAGAAAAGTTTCAAGATGACAGTGGCCAAAAATGTTAACTCTTGCAGAGAAGTCAAGAAAGATAAAGACATACAGCACGGTCTTCATTAGATTTGGCAACCTGGAGGACGATCAGCTGTAATTTTATTTAGAACAATTTCAGTGAGATTGTTTGCATATGTCCTAGTGATCTTAAGTATGTCTGAGGCTAGATATTAGTATAAATGTCCAAGTCTTTTTACTAAAAAATATAACTTATTAAACAATAGTACTATATTCTTAAGTAACAAAATGTAAATACAAAGAAAGACAACCTTCATAGCAATCAGCTTAGGAGACCTAGTAATCGAGAGGAAGATTCTGGAGCCAGACTGGTTCACATTCTAGCTTTGTCATATCCTGACAACATGATCATTATATACCTTAATTTTTTCAAATATAAAATTTAATAGTTTAATAAAAATGCATTAGTCTCTTAAAAGCACAGAAGATACCTGGCAAATAGCACGGTATAAGTGTTGTTAAGTAAATGATAGAAAGACAGACAGATGGATGGATGGATGGATGGATAGATAGATAGATTTAGACAGATGGACAATTCTCTTAGTTACTTTGTTTTACTTTTCATCATCCCTCCCCTCACCTTATAAAAGAAGTTGTCTGTAAACATGGAGAAAGTATGAGTTTCTTCTTTAGTATGCACACCTTCTCCCATCCAGTGGGTTCGCCCTCTTTTTCTGTGTCCTCTCTTGGAGCAAAGATTTTTTTTTAACTAATTTATTTTTTTTGAATTATAGTTCACAATATTATGTTAGTTTTATGTGTACAATATAGTGATTTGACATTTATAGAATACATTAAAAATTGGTCACTACAATAAGGCTAATAGCCATCTGTCACCATATAAAGTTATTAAAATATTTATGGCTATATTCCAGATAATATATTTTACACCCAATGACATATATCTTATATCTGTACCTCTTAATCCCCTTCACCTATTGCATCCAAACCCCTGCTCCTGGACCTCTAGCAAATATCACTTTGTTCCCTGTATCTATGACTCTGTTTCTGTTTTGTTTTGTTTGTCTTTATATTTTGTTTTTTAGATTCTACATATAGTAATTTGTTTCTCTGACTTGTTTGACTGAGATCAATACAATATCTTCTAAGTCCATCCATGTTGTTGCAAATGAGAAGATTACATTATTTCTATTACTGAGTCATATTCCATTTTGTATATATACCACATCATCTTTATCCATTCATCTACTGATGGGCACTTAGGTTGCTTCCATATCTTGGCTATTGTAAATAATGCTGCAATGAACATAGGGGTGTATATATCTTTCTGAACTAATGTTTTTATTTTTTTGAATAAACACCTAGAATTAAAATGACTGTATCATATGGTAGTTTTCTTTTATATTTTTTGAGGAACTTTCATACTGTTTTCCATAGAGGTTGCACCAATTAACATGCCTGAAAACAGCTCATGGGGGTTACCTTTTCTTTACATCCTCGCAACACTTTTTATTTCTTGTCTTTGATAATAGCCATTCTGACAGGTGTGAAGTGATATCTCATTGTGGTTTTGATTTGCATTTCCCTGATGATTAGTGATGTTGCACACCTTTTCATGTACCTATTGGCCATCTGCATGTCTTCCTTGGAAAAATGTATATTCACAACTTCTGCCCATTTTCCAGTCAGATTGTTGGTTTGATATTGAGTTCTATGAGTTCTTTATATACTTTTGATATTAAACCTTATCAGATATATGACTTGCAAATATTTTCTCTCATTTGATAGGTTGCCTTTTTGTTTTGTTGATGGTTTCCTTTGTTGTGCAGAAGGTTTTTAGTTTGATATAGTCCCATTTGTTTATTTTTGCTTTTGTTGCCGTTGCCTGAGGAGACAGATGCAAAAAAAATATATTGCTGAACCCAGAGTCAAAGAGCACACTGCATATATTTTCTTCTAATAGTGCTATGATTTCAGGCTTTACATTTAACTTTTTAATCCATTTTGAGGCAATTTCTGTTTATGGTGTAAGAAAGTGGTCCCATTTCATTCTTTTCCAAATGGCTGTCCAGTTTCCCCAAAACCACTTATAGAAGTGATTGTTTTTTCCCCACTGTATATTCTTGGCTCCTTTGTTGTAAGTAAATTGACCATATGAGTGTGGGCTTATTTCTAAGCTCTTCATTCTATTCCGTTGATCTCACGGTCTGTTTTGTGCCAGTACCATACAGTTTTGATTACTATAGATTTGTAGTATAGTTTGAAATCAGGGAGTGTGATACTTTTAGCTTTGTTCTCTTTTCTTGAGATTGCTCTGTTTGAGATCTTTTTTGGTCTCATACAAATTTTAGGACTATTTGTCCCACTTCTGTGAAAAATGTCATTGGTATTTTGATAGAGGTTGCATTGAATTTTTAGATTGCTATGGATAGTATGGACATTTTATCAATATTAATTCTTCCAATCCATGAGCATGGTATATCTTTCTATGTATTTGTGTCATCTTCAGTTTCTTTCATCAGTGTCTTATAGTTCTCAGTGTACAGGTTCTTTATTCTTTGGTTAAGTTTAGATCTAGGTATTTTATTATTTTTGATACAATTGTTATCGAGATTGTTTTCTTAAATTCTCTTTCTGCTAGTTTGTTATTAGTATATAGAAAGACAGATTTGGGTATATTAATTTTGAATCCTACAACTTTGCTGAATTCATATGAGTTCTAATTGTCTTTTGGTGGAATCTTTAGGGTTATACTATATATAAGTATATATATGTATTTATATATATTTATATATATACATATATTTCTATATATTACTATATATAACTAAATTCTATATATATAATATATAGAAATACTATACATGTGGTGTATTACTATATAAACGTATATATAGTTATAGACTGTACATAGTATCATATCATCTGAAAACAGTGACAGTTTTACTTCTTCCTTTTCAACTTGAATATTTTTATCTCTTTTCCTTGTCTGATTGCTGTGGCTAGGACTTCCAATATTATGTTGAATAAAAGTGACAATAGTGGGCATCCTTGTCTTACTCATGATCTTAGAGGAAAAACTTTCAGCTTTAAACCCATTGAGTATTGTGTTAGCTGTGGTTTTGTCATATATGGCTTTTATTATATTGAGGTATGTTCCCTCTATACCCACTTATTTGAAAGTTTTTATCATAAATAGATATTGAATTTTGTCAAATGCTTTTTCTACATCTATTGAGATGATCATTTTATTTTTATCTTTGATTTTGTTAATGTGAAATTTTATATTGATTGAGTTTACAGTTATTGAACCATTCTTGCAACCCTAGGATAAATCCCACTTGATCAAGGTGTATAATTCTTTTAGTATATTGTTGGATTCAGTTTACTAATACTTTTGAGGATATTTCCATGATCATCAAGGATATTGGCCTGAAATTTTCTTTTCTTATCTGGTCTTGGTCTTTATCTGGTCTTGGTAATCTGTCTTTATCTTGGTCAGGGTAATGTTGGACTCATAGAATGAATTTGGAAGTGTTCTTTCTTCTTCATTTTTTTTGGAATAGTTTGTGATTGAAGATATTAATTTTTTAAATGTTTGGTAGAATTCTCCTGTGAAGCTGTCTTTTCCTGGAGTTTTGTTTTTTGGGAGATTTTTTATTACTGGTTCACTTTCATTACTAGTGATTGGTCTATTCAAATTTTCTATTTCTTCCTGGTTCAGTCTTAGAAGATTGCATGTTTCTAGGAATTTATCCATTTTTTTTAGGTTGTCCAATTCTTTGGTGCATAATTGTTCCCAATAATCTCATGACCCTTTGTATTTCTGTGGTGTAAGTTGTAACTTAACTTCTCTTCTTTCATTTCTGATATTATTTATTTGGGCATTTTCTGTTTTCATCCTGATGAGTGTGGCTAAAGGTTTATCAATTTTGTTTCTGTAATCCAAGAACCAGCTCTTAGTTTGATTGATTTTTTACATTAAAAAAATCTTCTCAATTTATTTCTACTCTGATCTTTATTATTTCCTTCTTTCTACCAACTTTGGGCTTTGGTTGTTTGTTTTTTTCTAGTTCCTTTAGGTATAAGGTTAGATTGTTTATTTGAAATTTTTAAATATTTTCTAGGTAAGCCTGTGTTATTATTAACTTCCCCTTTAGAACTGCTTTTGCTGTACCCCATAGATTTTGGAATGTTTTGTTTCCATTTGTCTCAAGGTATTTTTTTATTTCCTCTTTGATTTCTTTGTTGAACCATTGACTATTCAGAAGCACATTGTTCAGCCTCCACGTGTTTGTGTTTTTTTCCAGTTTTCTTCTTGTAATCAACTTTTAGCTTCATATATTTTCATTTGGAAAATATGATTTTAATTTTCTTAAATTTATTGAGACTTGTTTTTTGGCCTAACATGTGATCTATGGAGGATGTTCCTTGTGCACTTGAAAAGAATATGTATTCTGCAGTTTGGGGATGGCGCATTTCTGTATATATCTATTAAGTCCATCTACACTAAACTGTCATCTTAGGCCAATGTTTCCTTATTGACTTCCTGTCTGGATGGTCTATCCATTGATGTAACTGGGGTGTTAAAGTCCCCTACTATTATTGTGTTACTGTCAGTGTCTCCATTTATGTCTGTTAATATATGCTTTATGTATATAGGCACTCCTACTTTTGGTGCATAGATATGTACAAGTGTTATATCCTCTTGCTGTATTGATCTCTTTGTCATATGTAATGTCCTTTTCCTTTTGTTACAGTCTTTCTTTTAATGTCTGTTTCATCTGATATGAGTATTGCTACCCAACTTTCTTTTTGTTTCCATACACTTGGAATATCTTTTTCAATACCTTCACTTTCAGTCTGCATGTGTATTTAGATCTGAATTTTGTCTCTTATTTTTTTTATTTTTTTGCGGTACACAGGCCTCTCACTGTTGTGGCCTCTCCCGTTGTGGAGCACAGGCTCCAGACGTGCAGGCTCAGCAGCCATGGCTCACAGACCTAGTCGCTCCACAGCATGTGGGATCTTCCCCGACCAGGGCACGAACCTGTGTCCCCTGCATCGGCAGGCAGACTCTCAACCACTGCACCACCAGGGAAGCCCTGAAGTTTGTCTCTTGTAGGCAGCAAACATAAGGGTCTAGGGTATTTTTATCCATTCAGTCACCCTATGTCTTTTGATTGGGGAGTATTTAGTCCATTTACATTTAAAGTATTGATAGGTATGTACTTGCTGCCATTTCGTTGTTTTTTGGTTGTTTTTGTAGTTCTCTGTTCAAGTCTTCTTTTTTTCTCTTCCCTTGTGATTTCATGACTCCTTTAGTGCTATTTTTATATTTCTTTGTCTTGATTTTTTGTACATCTGTTATAGGCTTTCGGTTTCTGGTTACCATGTCATTCATATATAACAATATATTTATTTAGCAGTCTATTTTAAAGTTGCTGGCAGCTTAGTTCAACACATTCTAAAAGCACTACATTTTTACTCCACTGCCTGATATTTTATGTTCTTGACATCACATTTTACATCTTTCTATTTTCTATCTCTCTTAACTATTGATATTTTAGATATAGATGATTTCTACTACTTTTGTATTTTAACCTTCATACTAGCTTAATAGGTTGTTTATTCACTGCCTTTACTGTATGTTTGCCTTTACCTGTGAGACTTCATTTTCATAATTTTCCTGTTCCTAGTTACAGCCTTTTCTTTTCCATTTAAAGATGTCCCTTTATCATGTCTTGTAAGGCCAATTTAGTGGTGAAAAACTCCTTTATCTTTTGCTTATCTGGGAAACTCTTTATTTCTCTTTAAATTCTTTTTTTTTTTAATAAATTTATTTATTATTTTTGGCTGCATTGGGCCTTTGTTTCTGCACACGGGCTTTCTCTAGTTGTGGCCAGTAGGGGCTACTCTTCATTGCATTGCACGGGCCTCTCATTGCAGTGGCTTCTCTTGTTGTGGAGCACAGGCTCCAGGAGTGTGGGCTTCAGTAGTTGTGGCACGTGGGCTCTAGAGTGCAGGCTCAGTATTTGTGGCATACTGGCTTAGTTGCTCTGCAGCATGTGGGATCTTCCCAGACCCGGGATCAAACCTGTGTCCCCTGCATTGGCAGGCGGATTCTTAACCACTGTGCCACCAGGGAATTTGGCCTAATCAGTTGTTTTTATCTTGCTGGTTTTAAGATTCTTTCTTTATCTTGAACTTTTGACATTTTAATTATAATATATCTTATTGTGGGTCTTTTACGGTTCATCTTGTTGGGATTCTCTGTGCTTCCTGAAATTGGATGTCTATTTCTTTAACCAGGTTAGGAAATTTTCAGCCATTTATTCTTCACATAGGTTTTCTGTCTCTCTCTCTTTTCTTTTTCTGGGACCCTATAATGTGATTATTTGTATGCTTGATGTTGTTCTACAGATCCCTTAAACTATTCTCATATATATATGTATGTGTTCTTTTTCTTTTTGCTGTTCTGATTGGGTGATTTCCACTATGCTATCTTCCAGATCCCTGATCTGTTCTGCATTCTCTTATTGGCTGTTGATTCCCTATAATGTATGTTTCTTTTCAGTTGTTTTTTCTGTTCTGATTTTTTTAAAAATATTTTCTATCCCTTTGTTGAAGTACTTACTGAGTTCATCCATTCTTCTCCCAAGTTCAGTGGGCATATTTATGGCTATGACTTTGAACTCATCTGATAAATTGCTTATCTCTGTTCCATTTAGTTCTTTTTCTGATGTTTTGTCTTGACCTTTCACCTGGAAGGTATTTGTCTCCTCATTTTGCCTAACTGTACTGCTTCTCT
This sequence comes from Lipotes vexillifer, assembly GCF_000442215.2. Lineage (NCBI taxonomy): Eukaryota > Metazoa > Chordata > Mammalia > Artiodactyla > Lipotidae > Lipotes > Lipotes vexillifer. The sequence goes on from NW_006780574.1 coordinate 543,283, forward strand.
ACTGGGACTCAAAGCTAGCAAGTTTGTGTACAAGCCCTTCTAGAGCTGTCTCTGTTTCCCACAGCCCTTCGGCTCTCCTGGAAGTAAGCCCCACTGGTTTTAAAGCCAGACTTTCTGGGGCTCATCTTTCCAGTGCAGGTACTCTTGGTGGAGACCTGAACTTGGAGCTTGGGCCTTTAGCTCCTCAAGGGGCACCTGCACAGTTGTGATAACCCTCCCACTTGTGGATCTGTGCTCTGAGGGTGTAGCTTCTGACCAGATGGTGTCTGTATCTATTCTACCTTTCTCATGGTGATCTTTTCAGGCTGTTGCTCAAAGAGTAGTTTTAACAGTGAAATAACTTAAGTGCCTCCAATTGCTTCAGGAAAATATTTCTATAGAAAATGAAACTTTTCTTAACAACATTTGTAAGAAAATTGGCTGAAAGCATTTTACAAAAAAAAATCTAGATTCTAAGCATATTAGTAATATTATTGCTGCTTTAGGAGATAAGGTATCACTTATAAAACTTGAAGAATGAGAGGTTCTACTTGGAGATATTAATATATTCATCTGAAAACATCATTTTTAATATAATTAATAAAAAGTTTTAAGAAAAAAATGTAATACTCTTAAAACTATGTTTCAGTGTGGTAGAGGTGAATCTCAGATATTTTAAGGTTACTTAAATTGTTCACGTCCACAGTTTATTATATCAAAATCTAACTACCTGTCATATAAAACACACACATATTTTACATCTGTTTGCACATACATATGCCTTCCATTCTACATATTATTAATTCTGTTAAAAAATATTGCTTTCCCTGCTGTTTTATAGTATCTCTTTCTTTCATATAATTATATACTATCAGTAGGAGATTTTTTTTTATTATAATATTTTAAATGGACCTTAGCTTAAAATACTAATATTTCTAAGAATGGTAAGGTGGTGTGAAACAGTTAAAATGCTTCCACCTTTATTTGTTGATATCAGCAGCTTTGAAGGGGTGAGATTTCTGACTGAGGCAAAGTGAAAGGCAGGTGATAGCAAAACAAAGAGGAATTTCTGAGATTTGAGTAGACTTGTTAGGCTTCTGTGAGGTCTTAGAACATTGTGCAGTACTGAGATCCTAGTAGAAGAGAGAGACAAAATTAGCAATGAAGAGGAGAAATAAGAGTTGAAACATGCCAAAGACATGTTGCTACCTCATTCCAACTATTAATATGAAAAATCACCATGGAACTCACTTTCTACTCTTACACCTCCTTCCTATAACAGGTAGTCTTTTGCTTCCTCTACCAGTTATATAGACTAGCACCTAATTTAATTTCTCAATAAATCTTTCTTTATCATCTTTAAACCATATTTTGAATTAGTGTGTTTTGTTGGTTTACCTGAAAAACTTAATTACCATTTTTAGCATTATTTCTTTGGCAAAATATAATACAAATATCAAACAACTAAACTGTAAATGAACTTATATGCAGGCAGTAAGTTTAGCTGCATTATAAATTGCTGTTTTTAAAATATGGTACAATACAGTTTACCTTGGAACAGTGGAAAAGATTAGTAACAAAGAAATCATAATATTCTTTCTTCCTTGGTACTGGTTGTTTGATTTACTTGCCTCAGTTGTACAAATGTAAATGATTATGCACTCTTCATTCAGATACATTAAGACGCAGAATCCATAGTTCTAATCCAGGATCAGAACTTCTCAACCTCTGTACTTTTCACATTTGGGGACAGATAATTCTTAGTTGTGAGGGGCTTTCTTTTGCATTGTAGGAAGTTTATTAGCATCCTTAGCCTCTATCCACTAGGATGCCAATAGTACCCCCAGTTATGTCATTCAAAAATGTCTCTAGATATTCCCAAATATCCTCTGAGGGGCAAAATCCCCCCTCACCCCCACTGCCATTGGTTGAGAACCACTGTTCTAGATAAAAATTTTTGTGATTATTAAATCATTGTATTAAATCTTTGACTTGCTCACACAAAGCTTAATAAAATCTAGTTAATCAGTGGAAAAAATCATTGTAAAGATAGAAACTTTTCTGACACAGATGTTTCTTCTTTTAAATTTTACAGCAAGTGAAATAAACAACAAGTCAGAAAGACATATCACCTCTTTAGAAAATCTGAAAGTTCATTGGTATTTTAAGATACACTTCACCAATAAATATAACATGATATTACATGTTTGACTTCACTCTTTTGCTGAAAAGTGTGCACAAATAAATGAAAATAGTATATGTGACTTTTAAAAATTTTTTCTCTGAAATACAGGTATCTATGGAAGATCATATAAGAATTTTAGTTTATTTTTTCTACTTCATAAAAATAGAAAACAGTATAAAATTAATCTGTAAAATATAACTTGATGAAAGTAACTCCTGCATACCCAGTATTGCTGGAAACTGGTGAAACTAAAGCAATAAGAATGTCTTTTACTTGCACACATTTTGTTATATGTGTGTGTTTTAAATAAGGAATTCACTCTAGTTCTTCAACATCAAATATTAAAATTACAATTTCAAGATATTTGTCAAAGGGAAAATAGGATTTGGGATTAGTGTTAAATTGTAAGATCCTTCTGAAACTTCAATTCAACATATTAAATTATTTTCTAAAATGAAAATTATAGATACATTGTTTTCTTATGTTAGTAGTTGTTTTTGTACCAATAAAGTTCCTTAGCAGGATGAATATTAGTTACTGTCAAAAATGACTACACAATATTCCTCTTATCTAACACATTGGATCCTGACATTTTTCTGCTTTGAGCTTAGTTTTATGAGGTAAATAAATATTGTACATATTTTATATTGCATCAACACTTTATATATATATATATATATATATATATATATATGCCCAGCGGCCATGGCTCACGGGCCCAGCCGCTCCGCGGCATGTGGGATCCTCCCAGACTGGGGCACGAACTCTTGTCCCCTGCATCGGTAGGCAGACTCTCAACCACTGCACCACCAGGGAAGCCCAACACGTATATATTTTATTTGAACTTACTGGATAAAATAATTGGGTTTAAAGTGTTTATTTTTTGCTGATGAAAAGTGGACTGCAATTAAACATAGTATGCATGAAATATGAAATTATCTTTAATGATATTGTTTTCTTCACAGAGCATACATCAGTCTTGTATGATTGCATAATTAACATTTTGTTCTCCAGTGAAGTATTGTAGTTTTGCATTATTTAGTCTCTTCACCTACAGCTATGAAGTGCTTTAGAAGTTTAATTTACTTTTGAAATTTTAGATTGTTGCCTTTTTAGAACATGTACACACATACATTGATGAGTATGCATATGAATCCAAATGTCTTTAAGTCTAACACAATAATAGGTACCATATAAATTTTAGGAAAAAACAATATGTATGTTGATAAGTCATAGTTCCTGCCAGCATAGAATTTGACAAACTAAGGCTCAGAATTTGACAAACTAAGGCCCTCAGGCTAACTTCAGCCTTCTGCCAGTTTTGCAAATAAAATTTTATTTAAACATAGCTATACCTATTGATTCACATATTGTTTCATGGCTGCTTTTTGCTGCAATAGCAAAATTGAATAATTACTAGAAAGAGCATAAAAGCTGCAAAGGTGAAAATATTTGCTATCTGGCCTTTTACAGAAAAAAAAAAAAAAAACTTGCCTACCCCTGATTTACCCAGAGAGACCACGGTATACTGATATAAAATATATGAATATATGTCACAGACAATTAGAAAATAAGACAGTAAACAATAAATGCCTAATGCCTTGTATAGTAATAATTAAAACTAATATTTAGTAATGGAATAAATCAGCATTAGCTGGCTTCATTAGAAATGAAGAAAATATTTTGTGAAAGAAAAATGACTTGAGCTGATTCATGAAGGAAGGGTAATGAAATTCTACAGAAAGAAAAGTACCTTATGTGGAAGTGGAAAAGGACAAGCTATAGATACTCAGAGAACAATAAGGAGTTCTTTTTAGCATGTGCATAATGTGTATGTAGAAGGAAAGTGATAGATGAAGCTAGAAGATAAGATGGTATCTTAGAGAGATTGTTATATTTTTGGCACTACCATAGAATACCAGTTACATGGTTGTAGTGGTTACTCAAAAGTGATGAACTAAAACTTTATATTGGAAGAGGAGAGATAAAAATGGAAAGAAAGGAGCATGTAATAGGGGAAGTCTGATAATACTTGACAACTTATTAAATATGGTAGTGAAAGAGAAGTAAAAAATGCGAGAAGTTAAAAATGCTTTGAAGTTAAAATTTTGTGACTTTAGAAGACATGACATCTTTAATAATAAGAAACAGTGGATCAGGATTAAAAAAAAAAAAGCTGAAAGAAAAAAGAGCAGCAAGTAAGCCAGTGTGGCTAGTGCTAAGTAATCTTGCGGGAAGTGATAGCAGATAAGATTTGAGACTTTGTGAGGTAGCTAGTGAGAAGCTATCCAAGATTTTTAAGCAAGGCAGCTATATGATCAAGTCTTTTTTAGAAAAAGAACTGTAGGCAATGGGAAGAGACTGAAAATCAAGAGATTATTTAGGAAGTTAGAGCAGCAATCCAAGCAAGAGATGGAGAGAACCTAAATTGAGCCAGTCACCATAGAATTGGAGAGAATGGTGTACGGGTTTAGAGTACAGACTCTTAAATTCTTTGGTGCAAGAACTATGTCTTGTCTACTATGGTATCCAGCTTTTTAAAACTAAGCAGAACACTGAGGTGCTTCCTAAATATGTGTTACATGTATCTGAGGTTCTTTTTTCGGTCACCTTGAGTTTTGATAATATGAACAATCAGTAAACCCGGTCTGCACACCTATATATGAATTTCATCTGTTAAGATTGCTTATAGCATTCCATTGACTGCTCAGCTTTTCCCATCTCCTAGATATAATAGATGGGATAGCCTTGGTTTGGTAGGAGTTTACAACCTCTATATTGATATTGGATTTTGCAGTAGTACTTCTTATAAAATAGTTAATTACTTTATATCAGGTGTTGGCAAACCTTTTCTGTAAAGAGCCAGAAAATAAATATTTTAGGGTTTTGTAGGCCAAGTGGTCTATGCTGAAACTGCTCAACTCTGCTATTGTAGTGTGAAAGCAGCCTAGATAATATGTAAACTAATGAGCATGGCTATATTCCAATAAAACTTTATTTGCAAAAATAACCAGATGAACCAGATATGGCTCCAGGATCCATATTTGCTAATCTCTGCTTTATATTAAAATGTGAGTATGTGAACCAAATTCCTTAATTTGATAATTAGAATAGGTATCTGTTTAAATGCATGATTAGAAAGAATCTTCAAAAAGATTTAACACCACTCTTTCAAAGTGAGAAGAGATAAAAAGTGAAAGAAGATTTTGTGGATTTTTTCCATGCTGTGAAGCATAAAATATTGTGAATATTACCTTACAGTGTTATCATTAATACAGATATTGGGCTACAAAGTCAATACATTTTTTACTTTAGTATGAATATAGAAATTTAATATGTCATCATTGATTTTAAAAAGTTTTTAATCACAATTACAGGATGTTGAGAAGAGCTAGTATGATTCTGGGCTAAAGATAATGATGTTCAAAGTGAAATCCAAGTACCTATTATTGAGCTGTCATGGATTAGGCTTTTAATTCTTTGAGAGGAATAGCATTTCCTCTGTCGATGTTTTTAAACAAATTTCTCCTCTTCCTTCTTCCTTTTCCTCCCTATACTCCTCTTTATTTTTTCTGTTTTTCTCCTTCTTCCAACAGTGCCTCTTCATTTCACCACCTTTTCTGTAACATTTTTCCTCCTTAAAAACCTTCCCATCTAACCTCTTGCTTCTCTAACCTGCAATTCCTTAGAGACTCCAATTATGATAGATAAGTTAAACGGGAAGAAAGTAGAATATGTGGCATTTATACCATGTGACAGAGGGACATGCACTCCTACAGAATCTCTCAACTTTAGCTTCCAGTATTTTCTAATAATTTTTGCTCTTAATTGATTTGCTTTGGAAAATGTTTCTGAGTCTTTCATTTCCATTTATTTATTTATTTATTTATTTATTTATTTATATTTTTTGCGGTACATGGGCCTTTCACTGTTGTGGCCTCTCCCATTGCGGAGCACAGGCTCCGGACACGCAGGCTCAGCGGCTGTGGCTCACGGGCCCAGCTGCTCCACGGCATGTGGGATCTTCCTGGACCAGGGCACGAACCCATGTCCCCTGCATTGGCAGGCGGACTCTCAACCACTGCGCCACCAGGGAAGCCCATCATTTCCTTTTATTTATTTTTTAAATCGAATACACAGACATGAATTGTTTTTGTTATCTTGTGGGGAGGTTGTGAAGACTGGCAAAAGCCACGGTGAGTATTTACTAAATTCAGTTAATTTCTCTACAATTTTTATTATAACCTATTGATTTTTATTGTTTGTGCTTTAAAAGTCTACAAGACTAATATTATTACACTGAGCAATAAATCCATTTGTTAGGAAGATTTTAGTTGAAAACTAAAATATTGCTGGTGGGATCAGAGGGTATAACTCTTTCATGCCTTCAACTGACAAACATAGTTCTAAAGAATTTATTTTACTAGATAGGCTCTATAAAAATGAGATTTGAAAGAACAATTTGATCAATTGACATTAAAATCTTATCCAAAAGGCATGATGACAAAATAAGAAACACAAAAGAATGAGAGAATGACATTGAACTGCAAAATTTAATATTCCATTCTAAATTTGAATATATCATGTTATTTATACAGTGGAATATAATAGTATGAGTATGTGGAGCAAACTTTAGCCATGGAATAAGTTAATACAGAAAAAAATAAAAAGTAGATGTCGTTATAATGAAGGAAGACAAACATGTTTTTCACATAGGCCTCTGATTTGATAAAGGAGAAATGGCCTAAAGGGGTATACAATATATGTAACAGCAGTTTCCTATGGAAACTGTTCAGAATGTCGTGTTAAGGCAAGAAGGGAATCTATATGCTATGGTAGGAAAATAACGACATCCACTGGAACTCCCAACACTGGCATGATAGTCTACCTGAGTTTATTTTATACTAAATGTGATAATTATTCCTGATTATTTCTCAGACTAAATCCTTAAAAAAATTTTTTTTGCTTCTAAAGCAATAGAATGCATACCATTCCTCTTACAGGAAATTGAGGGAGTTATCTTAGTTGTTATCTTCAAGGAGGAAAAATGTTTTTATTCATGTAATTGTTGTGTATGATTGTCTGTTATTGTCATATTAATCACTCGAGTAATGGGTGCTATGTAGGGAACTTCACTTTGAATCATTACGTGAATAACCCTTGTCAAACTCAGAGGTTCCCTAGTCTTCCTTCTTCACTCTTAATATTTCACTGTGTAATTACAGCTCCCAATCCTTGTGCAGCTAATGATGGCAGAGGCCCCTGCTCCCATATGTGTCTGATCAATCATAATAGGAGTGCTGCTTGTGCTTGCCCACACTTGATGAAGCTTTCCTCAAACAAGAAGACATGCTATGGTAAATTTCTTACAGTTCTTATCTAAACTCCAAATTGAATTCTCTCAAATTGTATTAGCATTCAGATTTTCCTCAAAGTAAAGTGGAAGAGGTTTTTAATGTCCTTAAAAACATTAGATGTGGTGCTATTTTCAGACTCTGTTGATGATTCATCGACTTTTGGGGAGACTGACAAATTCTTTAAATATGTGATATGCTGCACTTTGCTGTTTATTACCTTATTCACTTTTTTTCTTGCTACTTTCTTATTTGGTGTGTTAGCAGAATTTATCTCTACAAAACAGGGAGATTTGTAAGTGAAAGTGCATTATCAGAAAATGATGATGTAGGTAACCTGCATAATAAAGAGGTACTTAACAGCTTTAATCTCCTCCTGCTCTTCTACAGTTACTTTAGCATCATTTTATAGGGTAGTTTCAAGTTGAAGGGAGAAAATATGAAGTAAAATATGTAACTTGGAAAGGTTTGTAAAAAATACTTAAACAGCATATTTAAACTAAAAAATGAAAATAAAATTTGTGAATGAAAACCAGACTGTGGGTTCTTCAGAACCATTTATTTTTAGATTCCATATATATGTGTTAGCCTATGGTATTTGTTTTTCTCTTTCTGACTTACTTCACTCTAGATGTATATGTATAGCTGATTCACTTTGTTTTAAAGCAGAAACTAACACACCATTGTAAAGCAATTATACTCCAATAAAGATGTTAAAAAAAAAAGGATACTTAATAAAAGTTGGTGGTTGATAATAAGATATGCTGGGAACTGTGCTTTAACTCTACACAATTTAGGGGTGAATTCAAGAAAAGTGAAGGTACCTTGAACTCTACATAAGGTTTTTGATGTAAAATAATGTCATGTGTAATTACAGATAGAGATCTAATTTACATGCCTCATACACATATTCTACATTCTTGAATATACCAAGTTTGCTCTGGACTTTGGGCTAGCTGTTCCCTCTTTTAAAAAACTCCTCTCTTAGATTTTCTAATTGTAGGCTCCTTTTTGCTATTCGTCAGAGGGCTTCCATGATGACCTAATTTACAGTAGCTCTCCTACTGATATTTTCTTGTTTCTGGTATCCTTGTTTTTGATATTTCTTGTTTCTGTTCTTTATTTATCGTTTGTCCTTCTTAGAATGTAAACTACTGCATGAGAACACCCTCATTTATCTCATTTACTTCTGTTTTCCGAGGACCTGTAATTTTGATTGGCATATAGGAAACATTCAGTTAATATTTGTTGATGTTAAATAAATGGTTGCTCTCTTATTAAGTCAAATGTATTTTTGATGTTGCTACCATGCCTTGGAAATTAGAACTTCTCAAATAACTTCTCAAAAAATAATCAGACTGTGGGTTTTTTTAGTTTTGTTTTGTTAATAAGTTTTGTTTATTTGCAAAGCACTTACTTTTAAGGGCAAAAAAAGAGTGTATTCATCAAATCTTAACTCAGGAATTTAGGCACATGTGGCTTTAATTAATTTTATACAATAATACCGTATCTCAACTATCAACAATAACCCCAAAGAGAAAAACAAGAGAATAGAACATCTGTGACTCCTATTTCTATTAAATCTACTAATATTTCACAAACTCATTGCAAGACAGGTACCTATTTAAGTAGAAATGATAGAATGCCTCACAAAATTACTACATATTCACAAAAATTTACAGTACAGCATGCTTTAACATTATATGAACCCTAATTTTGATAGGGAAAATGTAAACATGATTTTTAAAAGCAATGTTTAATCTCATTTTATTCAAAGATAGTATAGAAAAAATGTTCTTAGTTTCCTTCAAAAAGCACTTAATGCACTGCAATATTGTTATAGTTATAAACAAAGAACAAATATGGCTGTTTGACATTTTTAGAGTTCATGTCCTTTAACAAGTTTCTTTGAAATTCTAAGATCAGATCAATTACTGATAATTTCTTGGCATTTCTAACTAAAGAAAAATGACCTAAGGATTCTAACTTGTTTTACATTTGTTATTACTAAGTACTTTCATTTAAGAATAGATAAATCATTTCTGTGTTCATGTTTCCATCAAATGTTGGTCATGATTTTCTAGTGTTAAAAACCTATTAAATCATCAACAAATAATATTTAGAATTTCTAGACAGCTTCAAACTTGCCAAGCTTATAAAGAAAAACACATTTCTATTTCTTTTCTAGAAATGAAAAAATTTCTTCTTTATGCAAGACGTTCTGAAATCAGAGGAGTGGATATTGATAATCCATATTTTAACTTTATCACGGCATTTACAGTCCCTGATATTGATGATGTTACTGTGATAGACTTTGATGCATCTGAAGAACGTTTATACTGGACAGACATTAAGACACAAACCATTAAGCGGGCTTTTATTAATGGAACTGGATTAGAAACTGTTATTTCTAGAGGTAAAAGATTTTCCTTTACATCTTAAAAAATGTTTGTTATTCAGTTTGTAACAATTGCATCTCTTTTGTATTCTTTTTCTATTATCCAATTCTATGTTGTTAATTGAGAGTTGGAATTGATTATTCAGAGATTTAATAATATGCTATATCCTAACAATTGTAGAATGCTATAATTATGTTGCACATAGTAGTCTGATAACTAGAAATTTAGTTTCACAAGAATAAAAAATTTCAGAACAGATAATTTGCAGATTTCTAAATAAACAGATTTGAAGACTCCTTTTTGCTGATGCGGGAAAAGTTGTATTTGCCTAGAGAAAATATAGGATATTGATAAAGACTGGTTTCCCCCTCTGATTCAAGCTTGTTATCAACTTTCTTTTGCATGTATTTTTATAGAACTAGACTAAACAAATAAGAGAGAAAACTTGTTCCTATCCACCTCCTGACTCAGCAGGTTGAATCACAGGTTTTCAGTAATGCTGTTGATTAACCATTAAAAAAAAAAAAACTTTTCCCAAAATAGAAAATATAGCTGAAATGAGACATACATATAAATGCAGTGGCTGAATTCTAAATATTTAACATTGAGTTATCTTCATTTTTGCTTAAATTTTGGTATAATGTGATTTCTGGGTCAGTTATCATTTTAGTGAGTGAATCTTAGTTGAGCACCTGCTGTTTGCCGTCACTGCAAAATCAAAGAAGACAGTTTTTCTTCAGTTTCATGCCCCCTAGGCATGATAGAGTGATTTGAAGGAGGATGGAGGAAGGCATGATCAGTGATCCATATAGATATACCAAACTCCTCTGCCTTGAAGCATACTGACAATTTAAAATCAGACCTTATTTGAGGGCTTCCCTGGTGGCGCAGTGGTTGAGAGTCCGCCTGCCGATGCCCGGGACACGGGTTCGTGCCCCGGTCCAGGAAGATCCCACATGCCGCGGAGCGGCTGGGCCCGTGAGCCATGGCCACTGAACCTGAGCATCCGGAGCCTGTGCTCCGCAACGGGAGAGGCCACAGCAGTGAGAGGCCCGCGTACCGCAAAAAATAAATAAATAAAATAAAATCAGACCTTATTTGAGCAATGATCAACTTCTTAACGAAAACAATAAGAAGTGCAGGTTTTAAATTTACAGTGTTTTTCAAGAGTTTCCACTGGCTTGAGTACCATTAGTAGATCTGAGAGTATTTGAGCACTCAGGTGCTCTTGTATGTATGCTAGCTCTTTACCCATCTCAGGTTAGTACTGTTAATGCAACTTGAATGAATTGGTTATAAGCTTGTTTAAATATTGAATTACAAACTTTCCCTAAGAGAAGAACCTTTCTAAAAAAGCTAATGCAAAGATTTCCTTTTTGTGCAGGATTTTTTTACAGGAGCAAGGGAAAAAATAATTATTGTTAGACTAGATTTAAAAAGACTACCTGGTTAGTGATCATGAAAAATCGAGAGAACAGTTAAAGCACATAAGGTACTCCCAAGACTGACAGTCAGTTTTGGTGGTCTTCTCACAAGAAATTCATCAAAATCTAATAGAAAATTGTTCACATACTTTATCGTGAATGTGAAATACTTTCCAAAGGCTCTATGAATTGTATAAAGTAAAAGATGTTCTATCTCAAAAAAAATTGGATAAAGATTTTCTGTCTCTAATTGTAAATTGATAACTAGTAGTAATTTGGTGAGTTTATCTTTGAGAAAATCACAGACTTATCTCCATTTAGCAGACTCTATTTACAATTATTAACCAAAAATTGAGCAGTAATATTTTCTCACTAATAATAGAGGTACTCATTAGGATCAATAATTATTAATTCAGTCATTTTGAAAAGTATTAGAATATGTTCTATATAATAAGAAATTGAAGGAGGGTCAGTATAGACTGAATAGTATGAAGTACGGAGCAAGAGGGTGTTATACGAGCTGATGGAGCTAAAAAAACAGGAACCAAATCATGCCAGCCTTTATAGGATAACTCATTGATTTTTATGTTAATACTAAAAATAATGGAAACTTATGAAATGTTTTAAGGAGAGTACAACTACATGATTATCTTTGTTTTGGAAAAGATCACTCTAGATATTATGTGTAGGGACTTCCCTGGTGGTCCAGTGGTTAAGACTTTGCCTTCCAGTGCAGGGGCTGCATGTTCCATCCCTGGTCAGGGAGCTAAGATCCCACATGCCTAGCGGCCACAAAAACAAAACATAAAAAATATATAGATATTATGTTTAGTGGAGAAATGAAAAGGTCTGGGTTGGGGGATAGATGAGCAGTAGACTCTGGGAAACAAGGCTGCTATAGTGGTTTTAGTAAGAGGTGATGGAAGCCTGGACAAGGGTGGAAACAACAGAGATAGTGAAATGTGGAAAAATCATTGAGGTGTCAATGAGTAAATATATGAAATAACTGAATATGAAAGTTGAGGAATAGACATTTTCAAGGACAACTCAGTTTCTGGCTGCCCCACAAGTTAAATGACATTGCTTTTCCCTTTCTTACAAAGTGAAACCTTGTTAGGGACTGATATGTCCTTCCATTAAAAGAGAAACTTGAGGGGCTTCCTTTCCCTTCCCTTCCCTGGTGGCGCAGTGGTTGAGAGTCCGCCTGCCGATTCAGGGGACACGGGTTCGTGCCCCAGTCCAAGAAGATCCCACATGCCGCAGAGCGGCTGGGCCCATGAGCCATGGCCGCTGAGCCTGCACGTCCGGAGCCTGTGCTCCACAACAGTGAGAGGCCCGCGTACTGCAAAAAAAAAAGAAAAAGAGAAACTTGAGATGAACTTTTGACAGTTCAGTTTCTGAACGCATCAAAGTATCTTAAATCCTGCCAGTAATTGTACTTTATTTTATGCTTTCATCTTTTAGATTCCTTGTAAATGACTCTTTGGCCTTTCTCTTACTTCTTATACTGTTGGCCTCTGTATTTTCTCACTTCATTGTCTTCCATCTACTGGAATTTTTCTTGAGACACTCTTCATATTTTCCTCAGCCCAAGTCTAATGTGAAACCACCAAAAAAAAAAAAAAAAAATGGATCGGGCCCCAAATCAGTGAGATCTAGATTTTGGAAACAGTCCTTGAATTAAAGTAGAGAGTTTAGACAGGGAACATCTGTTGTTTTGCCTATTACTGAATAGAATTTTCAATTTTCATTTTCACCCAGGAAGCCTTTTGGTGGAAGAATGTCAACATCTGTGATTTAAAAAAGAGGAGAGCAAAGAAAAGAAAGAAAGAAAGGCGAAAATGATACCTATAGATGCCATTCCATTGAGAACTGTGTATCTATAGCAATGGGTGCTAAATGAGCAATACTTCCCACATATATTCTTTATCTTTTAGTTAGAAAGATAGAAATGCTATTTTAGTTTACTCCATATATATATATTTTTTCTCACACCATATTCTGGATTTTGTATTTGGGATGTTGAATGGGTGGGGAGATAGCAATTATTTCACTAAGACAATCTATAACCTCAAAGAGCTTTATATCTGGTGAGAGTGAAATGTAAACATCTAACTAAAGTATAAGACTCAATGAAATAAGGAGGTTAATAAGGTGTAAGCCACTTCTTACAAAATTAACACAAGGAGTACTGAGTTCTTACATGGGATTACTAAATTTCCCACTTAGCAGGAGGTGGTGAAATGAGGGTTCTGGAGGAAACTGTAGCAAGATCAATCTGGTTAAGCTATCAGGAAGCACAAAGATCTGGACGTACATACATACAGAGTAGCAAGCAGTGAGGGGCAGATAGATCTTGTAAAAGAGTAAACTAGAAGGTTCATATCATAGCAGATCACAGAGAGTCTTATACCAGAGGAGCTCTTTTTGTTTTTTGTTTTGTTTTAGTTTTTTCACTCAAGACAATGGAAAGCTGCTGAAGACTTTTACAGATGTATAGTATAGGTATAGGTCATTCAAGCTCCACGTTATCAACCTGATAGTTAGATAAGTGAGAAATTATAGACAAGGATACAACTAGAAGGTTACAAAGATGTTCCAAATCTGAAACAAAATTTAGATATAAGAAGGTGACAGACACCAAGAGTAGATGTAGAAGTAATTGAACCTGATGAATGAAAGAGAGGTGAAGTTGACCAAATTATTGGAAAGATATTGGAGACATTGATCCAGATGAAAATAAAAGAAGGAAGCTTGCTTCAGAATTTTTTCCCAAATCAGCAGTGAGTTGTTTCTATAAGATAGGAATAATTATAGGTTTAGGGCATTAAGAATATAAAGATTAGTCAAAAAGTTTTAATTCTGCCCCTATGTTCTCTCAAAAAAAAAAAAAAAAGATTGGGAATGCATACATATGTGTTAAAAGTGACAAAACCAAGGCCATGGTAAATGCTCAATTGTTCAGAGTTGGAGAGGCATAAAATTAGTGAGGGTGAGCATAGAAGGCTCCTAAAGTATTTATAATGTTCCTAAGCTGGATCATGGATTTATGGATGTTTTATTAATTTGCATACCATGTGTTATATATAGTAACATATATATGTATATACACATATACATGTATATATATTTGTATGATCAGTTTTTCATAAGTGCAACAAATAGAATATTAATATTTACAAAGTTCCCTTGAGAAAGCTTTTTACAAGCAATACCAATTTGATTTTTTAAACTTTGCTTCTAAGAACAGTAAAATAATTGTCCAGAAACCTACTGCAGATGAGTTTTGATTGGATGAAACCATAACTGCCCTCAGAAAGTTATAAGGATTGGGATCCCTTCCTCCTCTGAAGGCATGCCTGATTTGCGGTAGAAGTCTTTGTGTTCACACCCAAGAAGCTGGTGTCAGCAGGTCCACTTCATAGGAAAAAAAAAAAGTTGTCTCACAAGCAGAGAACTGACAGCCAGTCCTTTTTCATTTAGATTTCTCTGCATTTTAACCAATTTGTATGCTTACCTCCATCCCTCTTTCATTTAAGGCCTTCTTTCTGTAATCTTTTTTCTTCTCTCTGAATTACATCCTTTAGTGTTCCTTTAGTTTAGTGAGAATCTGTTAGTGATAATCTGATATAATATCTGAAAATATATTTATTTATTCTTTTTTTAAAGATAATTTTTTTAAATTGTAGTAAAATACACATAACGTAAAGTTTATCATGTTGACCTTTCTAATTTTTTTTTTAATTTTATTTTTGGCCACACCATGCGACATGTGGGATCTTAGTTCCCCAACCTGGGATCGAACCCACACCCCCTGCAAGGGAAGTCCCTTGACCCTTCTTAATTGTACAGTTCAGTAGTGTTAAGAACATTCACAGTGTGTGACCAATCTCCAGAACTCTTTCTGTCTTGCAAAATGAAATTATACCCATTAAGCAACAACTCCCCATGCCCCTTCTCTCATC
Source organism: Lipotes vexillifer (assembly GCF_000442215.2). Lineage (NCBI taxonomy): Eukaryota > Metazoa > Chordata > Mammalia > Artiodactyla > Lipotidae > Lipotes > Lipotes vexillifer. The sequence goes on from NW_006780574.1 coordinate 558,589, forward strand.
TCCTGGAAATCACCATTCTGTTTCTGTGTCTATGAATTTAACTTCTCTAGGTACCTCATATAAGAGGTATCATATAGTATTTGTCTCTTTGTGAATGGCTCATTTCACTCAGCATGATATCTTCATGGTTCATCCATATTGTAGCCTGTCAGAATTTCCTTTCTTTTCAAGGCTGAATAATATTCCATTGTATGTATGTATCACAATTTGTTTATACATTCATCAGTCAATGGACATTTGGGTTGTTTCACTTTTGGCTATTATGAATAATGCTGCAGTGGATATAGGTATATGAATATCTTTTTGAGACCTTTAAATTCTTTTGGTCATATACCCAGAGGTGGAATGGCTGGATCATATGGTAATTCTATTTTTAATTTTTTGAGGAACTGCCATACTGTATCCCACAAGGCTGCACCATTTTAAATTCTCACCAATAGCCTGCAAGTGTTCCAATTTCTCCATATTCTTGCCAATATTTTTCTTTTGTTTCTGTTTTTCTTTTGTTTTCTGTTTGTTTGTTCATTTTCTACAGTAGCCATCCTAGTGGGTATGAAGTGGTATATACTTGTGGTCATGATTTACATTTCCTAATGATTAGTGATGTTGAATATCCTTTTGTGTTCTTGTTGGCCATTTCTATATCTGCTTTGGAGACATGGCTATTGAGTTTTTGCCCATCTTTTTGTTGATGTTTAAATGTTTAGTTTGAAAGATAATGATGGTTGAGTACAAATTCCAAGTTTAGAGTTACTTTCTCTCAACCCTTTCCAGATATTATTTCACTATCTTTTCACACCTCTTATTGCTGCTGAGAATCTCTGTTTGTCTAATTGTCATTCTTTTTTGCAGGATGTGTCTTTTCTCTCTAGATGCTTTTAAGATCTTCTTTTTCCTCCTGATAATATTTTTATTTAGCAACCTAAAGTGTGTTGTACTCCCTTTTGGGTCATGTCTTTCATCAGCACAGGGAGGAAAAACCCTCAATGGTCACCAATCTGACCATTTTTTCTAGCCTAGTCTCTCTATTCCTTCCTTTGTAAACTCTGACTAGGTATGGTAGGTTATTCATTCTAACCTCCAACTCACCTAATCTTTTTGTTTCCTCTGTGCTTTCTCTGGCTAACTTCCTTCAATTTGTCTTGCAGTTCATTAGCTGTCCTGCAGTAACTAGTGTCTAACCTGCTGGTTAATCCATCTAATGAATTATTTTTTTTTAATATTTGCAAGTTATTTTTGCTTCTCATTTATATATATTCCAAGAAGATTTTTAAAAGTATTGTACCTTGCTTATTATTTGGAAGCATATATTTTCCTTTAAAACATTCCATGCATTTTTCTTTATCTTACACATAATAATTTTAAAACATGTAGGCTTTGGAGACTTAAACCTATTGTTTATTTTTCTCTTTATTCTTGGTCTTATGTCTCATTTATTTTAATTTTTTGTTTTAATTTTTTGTTCTGATCAATTATGAGGAGAAACTCAGTCTATGGACATTGTGAGGGCCTGGGTTAAAAAATTTTTTTCTTCCATATAGGATTTCAATTTCCTTTTGTTGCAGGGAAAAGGAGTGATGATAAGCCAGGAATCACTTTAGTTTGATTTCTCCTCTACCCAACCAATGAATACCTTGTTTATATACTATTAATCTCTTACCTAAGTGTAGACCTATGCTTAGAATTTATTTTTCATACCCAGGAAAGAGACAGAAAAAAATGTTTTATATTTATTTTAAAAATATTCTCCTTTTTAAGTAGGCAGATTTTTTATTTCCCATTCACCCAAGGACATAGATCCTTCTGATATCCTGGGATTGCTCTTGTTTAGCTCTGCTAATTTTTGTGAGTTTAAGGACTGAATCCTCTTGCACTGAGCAACTAATAATCCTGGAATCTCTACATTATCATTACAAGTTTTAGTTCCAGTGGCAACACCAACATCTGTATTCCCACTTCCCTTCCTTTATGATTTTAGCTAACATACAAGTGTGTGTTAGCACTTAGAGATATTCCTGTCTGTCTTATGATCTCAACAATGCATTTAAAAGTTACAATTTATCATACGTCAGGGAATTTTGTGGCAATGGAGGGCTTTTATGAATATCTAATCTGCCTTTCTTCAAGAAGTGAGAGTCCCTGGAAATAGTAAATTGAACTTTCTGAGAAACTTGTTCAGAGGTCTTGGCCTGACTTACTTGAAAACGAGAGTTGAGTCAATTTATTATTTTAGTATTTTTATTAAAAAAAGAAAAATATCATTAAACATATTGCAGTTTTTATTCTTCCCTCCACCCCTTTACTGTGAATTTACCAGGACACTCTAAAACAACTAGACTTGGGCATTAGTGGTGGTCAAAAAAGACATAAAATTTATCTTAGGCCTAAAGCTGATAATTAGAAGCTCCAAACTAATGGACAGGAAAAGGGTGAGGATAGAAAATGAGAACTGAGATTGCCTGAGTATATGTTTAGATATGTACTCCTGAAAATACACTTGAGGATCTTACATCTGATATTTTTAGCTCAGTTCACATATCCTTAAAATTATGGATTGTGCATATCATGAATTCATTCATCAATTCATTAAAAATATTTATTTTGAAGGCAATGTTGTATACGTTTGGGGAGGGGAGCTATAAAGATAAATTAGCAAGGAACCCACCTTCAAGAAGTAGATGTGAAAGTACTAGTATGTTAACAAATAATTCTCACATTAGGTAGAAAGGGATTGACCAGATATAGTCCTGTTGAGTTAGGTAGATAAAGAAAATCTTTATGGCTGGAATATGTAGGAGAATTGATTAGGTTTTTGTGGTTGAAGGATGATGTTGCCTATCAGCTGGCCTATTTTGCATGAGATTTAGAAAAGTGAAGATGTGATTGGATGTGAGGTCCAGGTAATTCTATATAGATTGGAAAGTTTAGGACAAGGCTGGGAATCTGAGAACACATCACTATGACAAGTGTAATAAGATAATTGGCTAAAAATAGTGAGAAATAAGGTTGGCAAGGTAATTATATTCAGATTATACAGAAAGCCAGGCTAAGGAATTTAGATATCACTTTCTGAGTGGTTGGAAGCAATAGAATACCTTGGGGCAACGAAAGGTCATGATCCAGAGCTCTCTAGTCAGAAAAATAACCTGGCAGCAACTAAATCAACTGCCTGAAAGAAGAAAAGGACTGTATGCTATGCAGTAGTAAGGATAGAAATAGATGTGAGAGAGCATGAACTACAGAATTCACAAGGACTAAATAGGTATTCATAGCTTACATTTGGCTATGATTTCCAGTTTAAAAATGCAGTGTCTCCTCTAGGCTGTATGATTAAGAGTCAATCAGAAATAAGCAAAAGGATTTTGAGCAGAAGACACAGCGGAAAAAACCAAACTCTGGATAACATGTATTTTAGAGGAAAAATAAACTTATTTTATTTTTGCCAGTACCAAGCAATTCAGGGTAAAAAAGCAGAAAGTATTAAGTCCTTGGTTTGGCGAAGTATCCCTCAACCCTGAATTAAGCTGCATGAACACACATACTCTAATATTCACAACAATCCTATGAATTGTCTATAATTATCCTCATTTTGCTGATTAAAAAAAGGCCAAAATTTAAGCGATTTAAGGACAAAAAATAGGCACCCAACCTAGAACAGGAAGCCAAATCTCATTGCTGTTTCTCAGCAACCAATTAAGTCCAGAGAGTGAAGGAGGAAGAATAAATATTCTGGGTGAGGCAAATAAATATCTGACTTGGCAGGTTTAGCTTTACAGAGGTGTTGTATTACTTTTTCTTCCCTTGAGAAAAGAGGGAGCTGGATGAGAATAACTAAAAATAAAAATAAATTTCAAGTGTTGGGTTGAGAAATGAAATTCACATACAAAAGTTGCCAACTTACCAGAAATTAATGATGAAAGGTAACTTGCAGAGTGAGAAGTTGTTGCTTACAGGAGAACTTGAAACATGGGGAATACCTTTTAAGGGCACTGTGATTAAAAGTTATTTAGAAATAATAAAAAGAATATTGAGCAGGCTCTGTTAAGACTCAAGGATGTAAACTTGGGGTAGAGCCTACCATGCCGGCACGGCACTTCACTGCTGACCCAGAACTGCCAGGCCTCCCTTATTTTGCTCCTTTAAATTTTGAACTAGTGAGACTTCCCTGGTGGTGCAGTGGTTGGGAGTCTGCCTGCCAATGCAAGGGACACGGGTTCAAGCCCTGGTCCAGGAGGATCCCACATGCTGCGGAGCAGCTAGGCCCATGTGCCACAACTGCTGAGCGTGGGCTCTGGAGCCCGTGAGCCACAACTACTGAGCCTGAGTGTCACAACTACTGAAGCCCACACTCCTAGAGCCCGGGCTCTGCAAGAAGAGAGACCACAGCAATAAGAGGCCTGCGCACCACAGCGAAGATTGTCCCCCCTCTAGCTGCAACTAGGGAAAGCCTGTGCACAGCAACAAAGACCCAACACAGCCAAGCATAAGTAAATAAGTAAATAAATAAATAAATAAATAAATAAATGTATTTTTTAAAAAATTGAACTAGTTAGCAGACTTTACAAATCCAGAGTTTTCACTTTCTGGAAATCTAGCTTGGTGGCATCTTTTGAAAATGATAAAAAGGGAAGATGTAGCAATTAGAAGAGCTAAGTAGCAGTTGCTCTGGGTTTCTAGCAGCATTTGGATTGGAACTGCTGCTCTGGAGTAGTGACTACAGCACTTGGGAGCTAGTTATAACTTGCAGAATCTTAGGACCCTCCCCAGACCTAGTGAATCAGAATCTTCCTTTTAAGAGTCTCCAGGTGTCTTGTAAATTTGAGTAGCAGGGGTCTGGAGAATCCTAAGAGGTACAGCATGATAGAAAATGTTAAAACTTTATGAAATAAAGGCGAAACCAAGTAAAAGTAGTCAAATGCCACAGATTGGGAACTAAATTGGCCTGCTTTACCTGTTAATATGTTAAAAAGATTTCCTAGTATCCATTGTTTTTAACATTTTCATTTTAATTTGTTTCTTTAATTTAAATGTGCAATTATATTTTAGCCTAAATTCCATCATTTTTAAAAAAGATGCCTAATTGAATCATCAAGTAATAGCAACCCAAATATTCATATTGGATATAATGAATCAAAACATAATTAGATTTCAGTAATTTCTGTAGAATCCACACTAGAGGAATGTTAGAAGGGCTCTAGTTTCTTTGCTCATATCTCTGTCAATTTCTGTTAATTATCCATTTTAAAAATGTTCAACTCTGGTAATTCTTTTTGGAAAGTTGAATTGTTTTATTTCATTTCAGTAACAAATTGGCATTTAAAACATAAAATGGCCCATTTGTTGATGGCCCACAGTACTTTTTCCTAACTAGAAAGATGTGCCATCAACTAGAGAAGCTATTACTCTAATTTGAATTTTGGTCACCTTGGCTTATAGGACTGCTGCCTGTGTCTGCTCCTAAGTGTTTACTAGTGAATCATTGACTGTTAGTGTAATTTCAATGCTAATTGTTACTTCAGGTTTTCAAATGGCTCAACAGTAAGGCATTAATGATTATTCATGCCTTAAGAAGGGCTGTTAAGAGAATGAGATTACAATCTTGTACAATTTTAGCTAACTAATAGTGTAAATTAAATTTTCCCTGAGACAGAAAATAACTGACTTAGCCAGAAGAATGAAAAACTTCGTTCATTTTTAATTTTCTCTTTCCTGTTGTACAGATATTCAGAGTATCAGAGGGTTAGCTGTGGACTGGGTCTCACGTAATTTATACTGGATTAGCTCAGAATTTGATGAAACGCAAATTAACGTGGCAAGACTAGATGGCTCCTTGAAAACCTCAATTATCCACGGAATTGATAAGCCACAGTGTCTAGCAGCTCACCCAGTCAGGGGGTAAAGTATGATTATTTTTTTAATTTTTCAAAAATTTTACACACTTTTGCTCTGATTTTTTGTAAAAACTTAGTTGAATTCAGAAGACACACACACATACATACATACATATATATATATATATATATATATATATATATATATATATATATATATATATAAGCTATACAGTCAGAAAAGCAAATGTGAACATGGAAATTGTACGAGATCCCTGGTTAGAGATTTCTGTTTTCTGCATGAAATCAGATTTTTATATATTGTTGTAAAATTTTATCAATTTATGTTTCTAAAGAGTGACAGTTCAGAATTTAAAAAAAAAAGATGCCAGGAGAAGTTGTTAATTTCATTTCAAATATCAGTTGTTAATAACATATTTACTGTGTGTTAGTATTATGGTCACTGCTAAGTAGATCAGATTCTCCCATCTTCTGGCTAGTCATCATGTAACCATGTAGAGAACTTGGGTAGGGCTAAAAGAAATTCTTTCTCCTGAGTGCTTTCAACTGGAATGATTGAAATGACTTTGTTCCCTTCTCTGGTTCCTGATTTCTCCAAGCCAAGAGGATTCAATCTTGATGAATGACTTTAAATGGAAATAATTTACTCTAGTCATAGTTAAATATTCAGTTGTGAATGTAGGTGCAGGAAAGTAAGTGAGATAATTGTCCTTCAGTGACAGGAAAAAGCAAGTGGTACTTTCTTCCCAGGCAAGTGGCTCAACAATCTGGGGGCCTTCCTGAAAAAAAATTATCCTGAGCCAAGAATTTACTTTAATATTAACTTTGTTCTTCAATGTATGCTTCTAGTCAACAAGTAGGTCTATATCTAATATTTTTAAACCATATCTCTTTTGAATTAAGGAAACTCTACTGGACGGATGGAAATACAATTAATATGGCAAATATGGATGGCAGTAATAGCAAGATTCTCTTTCAGAATCAAAAGGAACCGGTTGGTAAGTTCTGTTTTTTTTTTTTTTATAGTTAATCACTGTAGTTTTTAATATGACAGATCTGTGCTTGTACAATGGATCTTTGACCTAGAGCCTGAAAGAAAATATTATAGATTAGTAATACAAATTAAATCAGAAATTTATCAATCTTATGGAATCCATTTGGTCCATGTAGGGTAGGGAAGAAACATTCTTTTTCTGGAAAAGAAGTTAAGTTTTTTTGATAAGAGAATTTTTACAATATCTTAAGTATGGAAGTTGCTTAAAACTTAATGTAATTAATAAATATCTTATTCTCACTGGTGAATATTTGATACACCATTTGCTATGGTGGCAATATGATGTACTGAAGCCTCCTCTGATCAGCATCATTGTGGCATTATTAATAGTTACAATGATTTGAGTTTAAGTATTTAATATTTAGTTTTCAGCAGTTTTCACTTACTCTGCAGGGTGTTTATTTAGTTTGTCATTCTACCTTTGTTAACCACTGTAACTCATCAGGTAAAATTTCATGGTGCTGAAAGAGAGCTTTGACTCATTCCCATAAGTAATCTTTGAAAATCAAAGTACAAAGATTCTTTTAGAAGATAAAGTTACATTATACTGTTCTTTTCAAGTAGATATCTATACATTGTACTATTCTTTTCAAACTGTAATCACTCTTTCATCATATTCTCTTCTGTTTCTTTGAGAGGCAAGAATTACCATATTGCCTTAATTTGTCATCTCAACATACGTCTTTTTAAAAATCCAATAATGAACCTGAATTTTGATATTATATTAAACGTGCCAATGATGGAATATACAAAAGAAAGTCATAATTTTGCTGTGAATTGAATACTGTGTATTTTTAAATCTTGGGGTAAAATCCCTACACCATGAAGCTTTTCAGCAATTTTTTCTTAGTTTTAGAACTGTGGAAGTATACTTTCTTGAAGTCTCTCATTTTTAATAGTGATGATTCAATAAAGGGATAATATCAATAAGATTTGCAATAAATAATTCTTTTATGTGGTCCCTAGAATAAACCTTGTGATGTAAAATGATAATATTAACAACTCTTTTCTTTGGATTGTGTTCTAAGATTTGATACACAATTGAAATTCAAGGTAGTGTTAGAAATTAAGGGCAAATTAAAATGCTAATACTTCTGTGTAGAAGATGATAGAACAGAAGAAACAAGGGACTCTACAAGATTAGGACCATACAAAGGACTTAATTTGGACTAAAGCAATTCAGTTGGTTCTTATCTGGAGCTGTTCAGAATATTTAATATGGAAAAGTGAGTGTGACTGAAATAGTATGAGCAAATAAAGTCCTTACATTGTAACGTGGTAGCTATAGGTTACAACAAAATGTTCATTTATACACTCGTTTTTATAAGGGGAAAAACCTTATCTTCTTTAATACTAAATTTCCATTTTCCTACTCAAAATAAAGAACAGCTATATATGAAGCTTATATAAAGAAGGTTTGTACGAAAAAGAATTAGTGTTACTATTTACACTTTATAGTTGGCCCTTCAGGTGTTACACACCAAGTGATATTTTTAACTGTGTATGGATGATGATTAAACATCCAGTAACAAATATTAAATGCCTACTTCATGTCAGTTATTGTTATATTTGAAAATTACTTTTAAATAAATTCAGAATTATACTGTTAAATTTTAATTTGTGCAAGATAGACTATTTTCCCAGAAATAACCCAGAACCTTATTACAAACCATATCTTAAGTCAGCATTAATGAGTATGGCTTGTGAGTCAGACATTCATTTATTCAATAAACAGATTTTTATTGAGTATCAGATTTTGTATTCGGCTGGTTGATAAAAATTTGACATTGTCCTTTTGCTTTAGGGGCACACGAAACTAAATCATTTTAGATCCCATTAAGTGAATTTATCTCAGTGACCTTGAGCAAATTACTGTTAGCTCGGTGGTACTTGCTTTCCTCATCTGTAAGATCAAGGCAAAATGCCTATTTTGTAAAGTTCTCATGAGGATTAAATGAGGAAAACTTATGAAAAGAACTTCTGGCCTTTAATAATAGAACCTATCAGGAGTAGTAGTAGAAAGTATATTGGGTCCAATAGACTGAAATTTGAATGATTTGATTGTCTGCAGTATTGAGTACGTATAAATGAATTCAGTTAAGAATAAACATAGAACAGAATCCATAGAAATCTAGCAGAGGAACATATGTAACTAAGTGGGCCTCTGAGATGAGCAAATTTTTATGCACATCTATATTGTCTTGATGCTGATTATAAGAGGCAAACAAGTTTGAAGTACCGGGTTCTGCTCTCAGATCTTCCCAGCATAGCCCCTTAGGACCAATAGACAACTGGGCCCTCATCTTATTCTAGAAGTTCTTGATGTGATTTACAAATAAGTATTGCTTACAAGTTCCTTCCAGTAACTTTCTACTTCAGGTTACTAGTCATGTCAACCAGGTGCTAAGACTGATGGTCTCTACGATGCTGAATGACAGATTGTGCTGTCCATGTGTAAATGTGTTCCTCTTGCTGTTTCTCCTATATTCCCTGTCTAACCCTGTGGCCATTTGGCTCTATAGGAGAGGAAAATTTTTTCCTCTATCTTTCTAGGTTCTTTTGGCTGGGGTAGTGCAGGCATACCTCAGAGATATTGCAGATTTATTTCCAGACCACTGAAATAAAGCAAATATCACACTAAAGTGAGTCACATGAAATTTTTGGTTTCCCAGTACATATAAAAGTTATGTTTACACCATACTGTGATCTTTTAAGTGTGTGATAACATTATGTCTTAAAAAAAAATGTACATACCTTAATTAAAAAATACTTTATTGATAAAAAATGCTATCCATCATCTGAGCCTCCAGTGAGTCATCGTGGTAATGGCAAAGACCACTGATCACAGATCACCATAATAAATATAATAATAAAAAATTATGAAATATTGTGAGAATTACCAAACTGTGGCACAGAGACATGAAGTAGGCAAATGCTGTTGGAAGAATGGTGCTGATAGACCTGCTCGATGCAGGGTAGACTCAAACCTTCAATTTGCAAAAAACACAGTATCCACAGGGTGCAATAAAGTGAAGAGCAATAAAATGAGGTATGCCTGTAATTGAATTGACAGAAGGCAGATTAACAGGAGAAAAAAAATTAATTATGTAAGTATGGGAGCCCCGTAAGAATGAGACCCAAAGAAGTGACCATAGCCGGCAGCATTTATATCTTTTAGACAAAGAAACAATTATTTGTGAAGATTTGACAAAACAAAGGGGTTTGGGCTTGCAGTTTCAAAATAATGAAGTAACAAAGCTTATTTATACTGCTTTCTTGGCCTTGAATTCCCTATCTCTGGTGATAAGTATGCCTTCTATCTTCCTGGTATAGGGAGGATACCTTCACATGAGGGAATTAGTCCCTGCTTTCAGGCAAACAAAAGAGGCTTAGAGTATTTTTCTTTCACCAGCTCTTTCTTAAGTAACTTTAATTCAATATAATCAATATGGGGGAAGGGTTGGGGGGAGGGATAGTTTGGGATTGACATGTACACACTGCTATATTTAAAATGGATAACCAACAAGGACCTACTGTATAGCACAGGGAACTCTGCTCAATATTCTGTAACAACCTAATTGGGAAAAGAATTTGAAAAAGAATAGATATATGTATATGTATAACTGAATCACTTTGTTGTACATCTGAAACTAACACAACATTGTTAATCAACTGTACTCCAATATAAAATAAAAAGTTAAAAAATAAATTAAATAAAATTAACAACTATCAACAAGAAAAAAAAATCAATATGCCAACATAGCACATTTTGGGGTGGCCTGTCCTGAACCCCATTAGCTCTCATTAGCACCTCAGATATTTCTCATAAAAAGAAAGAACAAACAGAAATCAACTGGTCAATTTATCTACTTAGTGGCAAGTTTTGTTTGTTTGTTTTTTAGCACATAGTATAAATATAAAATGAAGTTCTTTTGAATGTAACCCTTATTCATTGCAACCCTGTTAATTGCAATTTTTGATCTATCCCAATAGGCTAGAGAGACTCTTATCTGTAAATTAACTATAAAAAATATTATTGGTGAGTAACTTTATAGCAGGAAAGTCTTATCTATATTGTCAGTTTAAATTCTTTATTTGTGAGGAATGGCACCAGTAAAGACAATGCTGGTTTCAAGAGTATTGTAGATACTGATTAAAATAGATTAAAACTATGTTGCATAGTAACATTTTTTTAAGTTAGCATTTTCACTGTGTGTGCTTGAACCACTTTCTTAAAATATATTCAGTAAGTTATATTGTTTACTAATTTAAACAAAATACTGAAGTATTTCAGATTATTGTGTTTTCTTTTCTAAAAGTTCTTTTTTTGCTGTTATTTTTTTTTCCCCTCTCTTAATGGACAGTTTAGAGCTGTGATGTGAATAAGTGGACCAAAAAAATTTTTTTTGGTTTATACACAAATTTAAACTGCCTTTTAGTGTAGTATCAAGGTTAAGTCTCATAAGAAAACATTTGATAGTAGAAGAATTTTTGAAATACTCTCAAGAATTCATGCCACTGTAATCCCACTTTATAAGTTTCTTTTAGAACTATCCCCCTGAGATGATTTGCAAAATGGAATTTTTCAGTGCTATAAGTGAACATATGAATGTGTGAAAAAATAAGTACAAACCTGTTTTTGTTGGTATACAATGACTGTCATACCTATGAAATACTTATATACATAGGGATATTTGTTACTGTGTTATTTACTCATTGAATTTCACTGATATTTTGCACTGCAGGAAGTTAATGTAATTACTTTCTCATGATGAATCTGTCTGAGCCATCTCTGGCTTAAACTCCTGCCCACTGCATTCCCTGAACCATTCCCATGAAGAAAATTAGGTGATTAGGAAAGAAGGAGCTACTGTTCAGTTGATTTTTCTCCTTTTGCATATTGACTGTCAGATTATAAATTATTTTTGGAAAAACTGTATAGAAAAATGCATGGAAAAAATGTACAAGATGTAAGGAGAAAAAACAATATTCTGTCTCGTAAGGCTGGGGAGTGTCAAATGAAAACAGTCATTTTCTATCACCCTTTTTGAAACCTGTATTCTCACTATGAAGTTACACCTTTGTGGTTGTATGCACTTAGCCTGGGATATATGATGAGGATGTCACTTTGGCAACAAAAATAACATAATTATAGTGACTACTTGTTACGGATTTAGAATATATTAAGCACTTGCAAAATGCTTTTCATTAATCATCTCATGGTAATCATTTCTGGAAGACTTTCTTACTCTTCCTTTATAGATTCAGAAACCGAGGCTTGTTGAAAGAAATGAGTTGCCTGTGATGAATGGTAGAGTTGGGATTCAAAACCAAGTTTATCTGCTTCCAAAGTCATATTAAATCTTAACCATATGCTATGCCTAGAGAGGCTCATTTCATATAGTAATTACCTGACCTCAAGCAAAGATCAAGGAATAAAACTGGTACTCAGTCAAGCATGGAAGGTGGGAAAGAAAAATCTAGAGCTTATGTACTCCTAAGAAATGTGGGAACAAGTAGGACACTGCAGTCAGCTTTTCTAAGCAGCCAGGGATATGCAAGAACCAGTCTCACCTCTGTGTCAGTTGTGCCTCACAATTAATTATTTCTGAATCTTTAAATGCATGTTTTAAACAGTAATGTCACTGATATACTAGGCCTCCTAGTTTCTGGAATTGTTTTCATACTTTAATTCACTGGATTTCCCTTACTTGTTTTCTGTTAAATCCATATGCATGAAATACTTGAAAGAGAAGTGCATAGTGATCTTATCAAAACACCCAACTTGGCATTTTATGAGTGTGTATCACTGAAGACCAAGTAATTGCAGCCTTCAGGCAGTTTGGGCTGAATAACTTTGTTGCTGTTAAATACAAATCAACATTCCCATTATACATTGTTGAACTAAATATTTTCAATTAAGATTTATTGCTCAGTCTTGGATACATTAAATGCTTAGAGCAGTTTACAAAACGGGATTTTAATTTACTACTTAAAGCCATTTCAGAGTTTAAAATGTTTATATATTATGAATTTTATCCCTCAAGCCTCATATAAAGCATATTGGCTTGTCAATCAGCATTACCCTTCATGGCTTATTCTTAAGAATCTAGTATAACTACATATTTTATTTTCTCGATGTTTTCTGTTCATTTTAAATGTAATCCCAGGGCTTCCCTGGTGGTGCAGTGGTTAAGAATCTGCCTGCCAAGGCAGGGGAAATGGGTTCGAGCCCTGGTCCAGGAAGATCCCATATGCCGCAGAGCGACTAAGCCCGTGCGCCACAACTACTGAGCTGCGCACCACAAGGACGAGTAACCCCCGCTCACCGCAACTAGAGAAAGCCCGCACACAGCAACAACGACCCAACTCAGCCAAAAGTAAATAAGTTTTTAAAAAATAAATAAATAAATGTAATCCCAACCAAAAGTCATTTGTTTACTCAACCTTCAAGTACACCTTCTTGAAACCTACCATTTTTTTATTGTTTAATCATTCTAACCCTTATATGTGGATTTTAAAATCTATTCATGGATAATATTCATAAACACTGTTTACCATATCAAAAGAACTCAAGGACCTCAATTTTTAAAAATAAGGTTAAAACAAATTTCTGGATATGTTTCCTTGCTTGATGTAATACAGTTATGTATATACTTATTACTCAGCACAGTTACATTTATTATGTATGAACTTTAATCAACATATAGAGCTATGCACCCCAAAAGAAATGACAATAATAGGTTACCAAAAAGAATGGAGGAATTAACAAACTGATATTAAAATTGCACATTCATATACACACAAATAATTTAAATTTGTTACATTTTTTAATCTGATCATTTACTCATTCAAATGTTATGGAGTGTAAAACAAAAAGTTATTAAAAAAAAAGGTTATGAAGTGCATACTAGGTTCCAGACTCTGAAAATAAAACCTGGGACACATTATCAAAGTCATAGTCCAGTAAAGGAAAAAGACAGAAATATAAACCATTTGATGAGACCTTTAGTAGAGTTACACAACAACAAAAACCAATATTGTTCATGAGTACTGTATCCAGACATCATAAAGATAATGTAGGTAGACACTATAAAAAGAGTACAAATAATTCTTGGTGAGAAAGAAAAATAGAGGAATGAGTTATAACCAAATTGGTGATATTTTGTAACTTCAGCTGGACCTTGAAGGAAACATATGCTTTTGTTTTTAAAGGATGATGGAAGAAGGGGCTTTTTTTATTCTTTTTTTTTTTTTTTCTGAAGATGTTGGAGGTAGGAGTTTATTAATTAATTAATTAATTATTGCTGCGTTGGGTCTTCATTTCTGTGAGAGGGCCTTCTCTAGTTGTGGCAAGTGGGGGCCACTCTTCATCGTGGTGCGCAGGCCTCTCACTATCACGGCCTCTCTTGTTGCGGAGCACAGGCTCCAGACGCACAGGCTCAGGAGTTGTGGCTCACGGGCCTAGTTGCTCCGCGGCATGTGGGATCTTCCCAGACCAGGGCTCGAACTGGTGTCCCCTGCATTAGCAGGCAGATTCTCAACCACTGTGCCACCAGGGAAGCCCTCCTTATTCTTAGTAGAAAAAAAAAAAAAAAACAGGCTTAAAAGGCACAAAATCATGATATATCTAAAAAAACTGAATTATTCTGTGTGTCTGGGGAAAAAAATATCTAATACAAGGGAATATTTAGGATAATATTGACAGGAACTATAATTTTTAAATATTCAAATGACACAATTCAGTGATTTTAAAAATAGTTTGCTCTATTTTACCTATCAAGCTATAAATATAGCTTAGGGAAATTATAAAACTGTAGGCATTAAACCTTTTAAAATGATCTTTTAGAACAAATTACTTCTTAAGAAATAAACTGTCACTGACTCTGGTTTTCCTCTGATTTTGCATGTTATTTTCACAAGGAACATAATTTTAACAGCTTGAACTATAAGATAAATTGTTCCAAGTAAGAGCTTGGGACATTAAGAGCTTGAAATATAAATTGTCCCAAGTAAAATGATTTATGTGAGGGAGAATGGAGGAGATGCTGAAATCCTAACTTGATACAATAAGCAATAAGGAACTAATTAATTTAGGTCTATAACTGTGTGTCATCAGTGACTTTTTTTGTTTTAATTCATTTATTTATTTATCTTTGGCTATGTTGGGTCTTTGTTGCTGAGCACAGGTTTTCTCTAGCTGCGGCGAGTGGAGGCTATTCTTTTTTGTGGCGCACGGGCTTCTCATTGCAGTGGCTTATTTTGTTGCGGAGCACAGGCTCTAGGCACGCAGGCTTTGGTAGTTGTGGTATGTGGGCCCCGTAGTTGTGGCTCGCAGGCTCCAGAGTGCAGGCTCACTAGTTGTGGCGCACGGGCTTAGTTGCTCTGCGGCATGTGGGATCTTCCCGGACCAGGGCTCGAACCCATGTCCCCTGCATTGGCAGGCAGATTCTTAACCACTGCACCACCGGGGAAGCCCCATCAGTGACTTCTTAAAGTGGAGTGAATTGAGAGGATAATTTCAAGGAATCCTTCAGATCAAGTTAAGATGAAGGCAATATAGATACTTGCAGTAGAAGAAAAAAACCAAAAAAGTATTTCCTCTATCCTGGGTTCTCTGGCTAGGGCCCTGGAAATTAGACTGACAAAAGACAAATTAAAAAGAGGAAAACAGAGTTTATTAACTCTCACAGCACACATACATGTGAGAGAAACTCATTGAAGAGTAACTCAAAGGAGTGCTTAGAACTTGTGCTTATATAGCATTTTACCAAAGAACAATAGATTTGTAGAGAAATAAAAAGATAAAGGAAAAAGGTTTTAAACTTTCAAGGAAGGCGTACTATGAGAAGGTAAATATATGAGGAAAACTAAGGAAAGGGTCATTTCAGTAACTTTTGTTACATAGATTCCTCTCAGTGCTGTCTCTAGGCTGGTAAATCTAGACCTGTCTCTGGTGACTAAGAGGCTAAGCCTGCTTTCAGCAAAAAGGGAGGGCAGAGAGCTTTGATTTTTGGTGTCTGTTGTTTCTTAATTATCTTCAGGACAAAATAATCTTTAAACCAAAGAGGTCTATTTTGGAGTGGCATATTCTGATGCCCTACATTCTCAACTTTTTATTGAATAATATTTTTGAATTGAAATTTTTATTGAGGTAATTTTAGATTCACGTGCAGTTATAAAAAATAATGCAGAGGGGTTCCGTGTATACTTTATCTAATTTTCCCCAGTTGGAATATTATGTAAAACTACAGTAAAATATTACAACTCAGATATTGACCTTAATACAATCCACCAATCTTATTCAGATTATGTATTATTAGTATTCATTTGTGTGTTTGTATATTTAGATCTGTGCAATTTTATAACATGTATAGGTTGCTGTATCCAATATCAGAGTCAAAATACTGAATAAACTGAATCGAGTTCTGTGGATAAGTGGATGGGAGAAAAAAAGCAAAATAAGATAATGAATAATTCCAATATCACAACAATCCTTCCTGATGCCCTTTTATAACCACACCTACCCCCTCCTCCCCCTTTTTATCCTCCCCACACTATCTTCCATTTCTAAAATTTTGTCATTTTATTTATTTATTATTATTATTATTTTTGCAGTATGTGGGCCTCTCACTGTTGTGGCCTCTCCCGTTGTGGAGCACAGGTGTCAAAAACCTATACTACTAATAAATAGGTAAAACGTATTAAGTACATCTATGTGCCAGACACTAGGATATGAAGCCCTTTTATAACCTTATTATTACAACCTCACAATGGTGAAGTGAGTGTGTAGCCACAAAGGCTACCTAACCTTCTGTCAGATCAACCCAGAGATGCTTAGACAAAGTGATTGGAGGGTGGCAGTTTACATTTGTGTTCACTTCAGAGAGAATCCAGGGACACAAACAGTAATTTGGGCTTCCTCAGGATATTTATTCTTTTTTTTTTAAGTTAGATCTTTATTGGAGTATAATTACTTTACAATACTGTGTTTCTGTTGTACAACAAAGTGAATCAGCCATATGCATACATATGTCCCCATATCCCCTCCCTCTTGAGCCTCCCTCCCACCCTCCCTATCCCACCTCTCTAGGTCATCTCAAAACACCGAGCTGGTCTCCCTGTGCTATGCTGCTGCTTCTCACTAGCTATCTATTTTACATTTGATAGTGTATATATGTTGATGTTACTCTCACTTCACCCCAGCTTCCCCTTCCCTGACACCATAAAGCATAAACAAGACGAAAAGACAACCCTCAGAATGGGAGAAAATATTTGCAAATGAAACAACGGACAAAGGATGAATCTGCAAAATATACAAACAGCTCATGGAGTTCAATATCAAAAAAACAAGCATTCAATTTAAAAATTGGCAGAAGACCTAAATAGACATATCACCAAAGAAGACATACAGATGTCCAAGAGGCACATGAAAAGATGTTCAACATCACTAATTATTAGAGAAATGCAAATCAAAACTGCAATGAGGTGTCACTTCACACCGGTCAGGATATTTATTCTTTAACTTACAAAATCTCAGTATTCTCAGAAGGGATAAAGCATTTCTTGAGATAGCCTAATTGTGAGTAGGCAATTAATCCTATTCTACTTCTCCATGGAATAATAATGCTCCTTTGAAGCTAGAAGTTCAATGTTTCAGAGAAAGTGCTGCCCCGGGAATAATCATGCCTGTTTTGGTGTACTATGAAAAGATCTCCATTTTGGAATATCCAGAACATTATAATTATTCTACAAGTATAGTAGAGCATACAACTTTACAATATTTTCCCATTTTTTGTGTTTTCAATAGCCAGTTTCTACAACTTTCACAATTCCAGAAGCAGAAGTTGTGTTCTATTGTCTGAAGATAACACTACAAAGAAAATATTTAGAAGATTTCAATGTTATTTATACGCGTCTAGAGGCCTTGAAGTTAATCATCTACATTTAAATATCTATAGTATGTTTTTTTCCCTATCTACATCTTTAGTATTCCTCTGTCTCCAGAGATCTCATCATGACCTACTTTCAAGCAAAATTTAAAAGGCCTCATTGAACCTTTTAAAAATTCAAATTTAAAAGATTATAAAAATATGCAGTGTTTAAAAGAAATTTCTTAAATTTTGTATTCCAAAATGACCTGGAGAGACTTCTTAAAAATACTGATGCCTGGGACCAACATAAACAAATTAAATTAGAATTTCTGTGATTGGGATCGGAATTTTTAATAGCTTTCCAGATAGCTATAATGCACTGCTAGGGATAAAAATTTTGAAATTAAATTTGACAAGTGATGGAAAAAATTAGATAATTACTATCCCTAGAAAGCCTCAATTTAAAAAATTTTTTCTGTATATTTGCATTTTTATTTTAATTCCACGTTGCATGGTATATTGATTTTATTTTGAGTGATATAAAAAAGAAAAGAAATGAGACACATAAAAATGAACTTTCCAGTCTTAATTGTAACAACACTTAAAACTTAATGGACTTAATTTTTTTAGTGATATATGGAAAATATAGTTAGATTATATTTTTTAAAAATATGTAGTTGTTTCTTATATCAGTGTATGGAATGTTCCTACTATGAGAGCAGTTATATAATTTTTGCAAATTACATTGTCTAAATTAAAAAATAAGCTGGCTTAAATCAAAATGTTCAAATAAAATAATATATTACGTGAAATCTTTGGTTTAAAATAACGAATGTTAGAATCAAAGCAGATGGATTACCTCTGCATTTTTATAATAATAGAAAAGATAGGTAAAAGGGTAGGTTTTTCTTTTCATAAAGGTTTTTCAGTTTAGGTGATGACTTTTCTTCCATTGATATACCTATTATATTATTTAATCTCGATTTTCTCTTTTGATTACCAGATCCAGATGATTTTTAAAATAAATATGTCTGGCAGAAATGACTCTATATTACTAATGGCATACTCTTAAGACAGACCTTACGGTCCTTTTGAAGATTTTTTAATCTTAGTTACCCATTCTGAGGATCTTCTAGCACAGACATAATTATATTTCTCTGCACAGGTTCCAGGACAGTTTTATAGACATGCTTATATTTGATCTGTTTTCTCATGGCTCTTGACTTAGTATGCTAAAATCACTGAGTAGCTTCAATTGCATCAAAACCACTATTAGTTTACTGCTTAATGATTTATCTTTTGAAATAGCACAACAGAGATCTGATTCAGAAATTATTCCAATAGATGGATACCAATTAATTCTTTAATGTTATTAAGACCTAAGCATAATAACAGTTTAAAAATCTTATGTAAAAACATCTATATTAATGAAGTTTATAAATATGTACTTCTAAACATGCTCATCTATGAATTTAAAATGTATATCATCAGTTTCTTGAATTCATAATAGGATGTTTTAAATATTTCAGTTCTTTATATACACCTGGAAATAAACATGCTCAAGGGCATTCTGAGGTTAAGCTAATATATCTGACAGGAGAGAAGGTATATGTAGGTGGCTAGGTGACATATCGCATACATATATAGATTAAAATAGGAACTTTAATTTTTTTTCCTGTAAACCTTAAAACTATTAATCCTAAACTATTTTGTATTAACATCGATGTAAAAAAATATAAGCCATACCAAGTAGCTCTATTGAATCATTGCCTTTCCTCTCTATTTTCATAATACATGGACATAAATAGTATAGTAGAAAAATTCTTTCGTGGGGATAATTCAACTTTACTAGGCAGAACTCCTTGAAGACAACTCATAATTTTCATAGTGGAGTTAATTAAATAACACATGCTTTCATTCAGTGTTTATAAATTTTCTTCTCTGCTCTAGGCATCATGCTCAGCACTGAAGGTGAAAAGCTCACAATGACAACAGCTTCTTTCCTCTCAGCACGCACAGTCCAGGAACAAAGATGTTCAGTAGTAAAAACTGGGGAACTCTGACCCAAACTCTGCAACTTCTCTGCTCTGTATAACTGCTTTACAAAACCTAAGTTCGGGTCTAGAAACTGCAGAGTTTTAGGTAGATGAGAAAATTCTGATATTGTGGGTTAATCTGGAGTTGAGCGTATTCAATATGTACCCTCTCCTTACAAGAAGGAGTTGAAGAAACTTAAACAAACACATTCCCTAAGATGGAACAGATAAGAATATTGATTTTAAAAATTAAGGTGAAGGAAAATAATCGATTAGCCTGTTGAAGCCAGAAGTGAAGTTTATGGTATAAATGCAATTCCTTTACAATTGCCAGAGATGGGTCACAAACCTGACTCTTCAGTTTCTTTGCAGCCAAAGCAAAGAGAGAAATATGATCAGTTAGACAATTTTATATTTTCCGCATAAAGCATTTTCTGGCACTGAGTCCTGAAAGGGATTTCTCCCATGGGTCCTTATATAAAGAGGTCACACTGTGATATATTATTTCAGACACTGTATACTGGCCAGTATAACAGTGGGTTTCCTATGGCTACTTCTTATACCATCTTTTATTTAAACCAAGGGCACAATGTCAAAGGTCAATTCAGCAAGAGATTCTGAGAGGGAGAAAAATTTAGCAAGCTAAAAATGCAGATAACTCTCTGATGGTTCAGCTTGATTGAGCGGTAAAGTTTGGAATACACAGGGAGATAGGTAACTTTTCTTAAAGGGAATTTTTCATAAATGTATTCATTAATTTGATACTTGCTGAAAATTTGGCAGTAGAAAGTTTGGGGTTATATTTTGTACCATAAATCTATAGTAAAGATATGCTTCATTGCTGTTTAAAGATGGAATTACGTGCTTTAGATGGTCAACTAAGTAGAAGGTAAAATAGACCACTTCTGAAAATTAAGCTGTCTAAACCAGAATTTATTAATACTAGAAAAGATAGATGGAGGTGGCTTAGGAAGTACCTGTAGAATAACCAAACTCTCTCTCATTAAAAAATTGAATGATGGGGCTTCCCTGGTGGCGCAGCGGTTGAGAGTCCGCCTGCTGATGCAGGGGACACGGGTTCGTGCCCCTGGTCCAGGAAGATCCCACATGTCGCGGAGCGGCTGTGCCCGTGAGCCATGGCCGCTGCTGAGCCTGTGCGTCCGGAGCCTGTGCTCCACAATGGGAGAGGCCACAGCAGTGAGAGGCCCGCGTGCCGCAAAAAAAAAAAAAAAAAAAAAAGAATGATGAATGATTTTCACCATGAAAATATTATATCATCGAATATGACTGTGATAGTTTTTAGTTGATTATTTTTTTCATAGTAATTAAAGCCAATTACCCACAGTGGTTATCAAAAAAAAATCTGAAAATTTTATCCCTGCAGTGTCTAATTTTATGCATTGTGATTTTTCTGGTGAATCTCCCAGACTTTTTTTAAGAAAACATACCAATAAGTCAGTAAATAGCTGGTATATTATATAGGCTTGTTTTATTATTGCTACTTGCTGAAAACTGGTCCACTCTCTGGATTGGGACTAACTGTAGTTGAGAATATTTTGGATATGGTATCATTTTCTCAGTGTACTTGAACTCGTATGATTCTCTCCAGTTGTCTTCCTTCTTTTCTTCCTTCTTGTCTTCCTTTCTTCTTTCTTTCCTTTTCTTCATCTTGGTTTTTTTTTTTTTTTTTTAATAGGGAAGGGACTTTTTTGTAGTTTGTTCACTACATTCTGTAAGGGAGATCCCAGAAACACTTTATTTATTGTATGCCTGAGGATGTGCCCACATGTGCTTTTTTGTTAAGTAGTTGTGGGTCACAGAAGACCAACATGGAGCCACAGTGTTACTGTTACAATGTAGATCATAAGCCTACTGAGAATGCCTGTAATTAATTAGATGTATACCCTTGGCAATCAAAATTTACGTGTCCTGATACCTTTGAAAACCATGAACACCCCTATAATGTATGTAATTTTTCATAAACTACAAAAAGCTAACTTACAGTGACACACTGTGCCATTGGCTTGTAGGGACAATGGTCTTAAGCCATTGGCTTGGTTCACTTACTTGCTGTATGGTTTGTTTCTCAATGGCATCTCCTATATGAGCCCAATTCACTGCCATGCTTCAGTGAAATTACTAATTGTTGAAATTCTCCTACCTTTGGATTTACTTGAAAACACCAATTTAAATCTATAACTTTCTAAAGTAACTTTTACTAAAAGTAAAGGAGAAGTTATAAATATCATTAATAAGTATCCCAAATGAGTTTTACACATTAAAACTTTCTGAGGCAAAGCAGTGTAATGAAGAGGGCAGACACTCAGTTTAGAAACAGAAACTTTCTTAAAATTTCCGGAATGTCCACTTACTAGCTATGGCCTCAAATAGATTTCTTAACTATTCTAGGTATTATGTTCCTTATCTTTAAAATGGAACAGTCATTCCTCTTAATGTCATAAAATTGTTATGATAACAGAGATAACCACTGTGTCTCTAAAAGTATATTATTTGACCGATAGTTAAAACAGTGTGTGTATATCTCCCTGTTAGCCAGATCTTATTTTTAAAGACAAAAATCTGAGCCTGAAACTGATTTTTTTCCCCCAAACCCAGGGCTAGGTGAATATTACAATTTAAGTGGCTACCGTTATGTTTAAATTGTATAATTTAATTACAGGACTATCAATAGACTATGTGGAAAACAAACTTTATTGGATCAGTTCGGGAAATGGAACCATAAACAGATGCAACCTGGATGGTGGTAATTTAGAAGTAATAGAGTCAATGAAAGAAGAATTGACAAAAGCTACAGCCCTAACCATCATGGGTAAGTACAGTGATACTATAGCTAGGATGCTTGTATTGATTGGGGTTGATTAATTATGACCTGTTAAAGCTTAGAAAAGACTGCTCCATTAACACCAGAAGCACACTCAAATTGCACATCTCTAAGAGAGTTTTTCTTTTCTTTTTCTTTTTTTAACCTTAGCAAACAAACTTAAAAGATTATCCAGATCAGCGACTTAGTGCTATTAGCAATAATAACTTCACTGTTATTGATTCTTGGGGTATTATTTTCTTGGTATTATTTTACGATCATTTTCTGTGTTCTACTATAGTGTTCTAAAGTGCAAGGACCTTGTGTATTTGTCACAATAAGGTAAAATCTTATCTCTGCTTATAAAGGATAGATAGATCTACGCAGACAGTTGAAGAAACAAGGCCACAGTGTCATTGACCAATGATTTAAATTATTCTTCCACAAAAATTCTTTATATGTACACACACACACACACACACACACAAAGATTATACCTGACTAGTGGTTATTTTAGAATAGGATTTATTTACAATTGTCTCATAAACCAATAAGAAAATAAGGTTATTTTGTATTACCCAGTTTTACCAAATTAACAAGAAAATTTTGTGGTATGTGTTTTTTTACATTTTTTAAATCACCTGAGTAAAAACAGCAGAGTTTAAATTCTGAAAGTGGTTTGGTAAACTGCAACAATCCCCAGTCAACACCCACACTACGTTTTCAAAAATTGAATTCCAGCATACTTCGTGAAATCAACCCAAACTAGAGAATAATATAGCCAAGGAACCCAGTAAGTTAGAGGAAGCATGATAAAAATATATCATAACGTTTCAAGAGATGTCATTGACTTTTAGTGAATATATACACATATATATATCACAAGCTTTATATACTGTAAAAATCATTGCCTCATAGAAAAATGTAGGCTTTATAAAAATTTATTTCTGCTAACATGATTGCTACTGACCCTGCTATGGGTAGGAAATGAGTACTAAACTTACAGAACTCAATGCTATGAACAAAATCTCAAAAAATGGAGTAGTCCATTTTAGCAAAAAAATAAAGTAAGTTAGTTTTGTTTCCTAATAAAATAGAAGAGACAAAGCTTGGATGAAATCATTAAGCATATATTGGATCAGAGCTGTGAATCTTATTTGACATCAGTGCTATATGGGAACCGATCTTGAGTAAATTAAAATTCTTTTAACAAGTGAATGGTTATGTATCTGTACTTCTCCCTGCCACCATAATTTGATTAACACTGAAAGATAAAAAATAAAGAAACCTATGAATACCTCTACTGTCAGTACATTACCTGGACATATCAAAATATATCTGCAGTTTGAAGGCTTAAAATGTAAAGGACATCACCAAAGAGAAGCAGAAGAGCAACTTCTACTTTCTGAAGTTCCCTGGCTGGTCTCTGAATTTGCCCTTCTGTTCAGATTCCCCCTTCTTTCAGAACCTCTCTACTCTTTCTCTTTGGGGATGGTATAAAGTGTGATGATGACCTGCTTCCTGCTG